>NC_057862.1:103885358-104201786 GCF_019393635.1 Dromiciops gliroides | reverse complement strand
TAAAGGGTGCATTGACAGAAAACAGCAGCCAAGGCAATATGGGAGACTGCAAAAGAAATACAATGCTGGCATTTTATAAAATACTGTGTATTGAAAGTACATGTTTAGAAGACCAGACCATTGAGGGGAACTGGACAGGATCAGGAAGAGAAGAGCAGAAGTCAGCCAGAAGTCTTGAATCCCAGCTCTATGCTACAAGCCTGTGATGTGCAGTCACTGAGCTCGGTGCTCCAAACTATATTACAGTCACTCAATTAGTGTGCATATAGTATCTAAGGAGCCTTGTACAGAAAACTAGTCTCTGAATCCAGCCCAAGCTATCTTACCTTTCCCTGGGATAAAAACAGCCTTAGAAGAGTCTTAGGAAAAAAAAAATCAAAGGTCAGTGGGATGTCATATGAAGACTGACCATACATCTAGATATCCAGAAAGATTTCTTTAAGCCCTGGACGGCTAGGGATGACACTTTGCAAGGAGGTGCTTTTTATGTGAAATGTTAATTGAAAACAGAGTGGTCAAGGCCACAGAGATAAAAAATTATACTGTTTACATAGAAAAAGAATCCAAGAAAGTCAGGACCCAATGACCCGAGTGGGCAAGACTGCCAGGGTCAAAGTCCACATTCTTGGGAAAGAAGCCAAAGAATTATTAATGTCCTTACAAGCCACTCCAAAGGAATCAACTCAGCCTTCAGAAAAATGGGGCTATGTGGCCTCACTGACTGGAAGATGCTATTAGAGAAATTCCTAAAATTTCCTAGCTTTCTGAGAGGATGCATTTCAGGGAGGGGATGTGCTTAGCTGCTTGACTTTGCCTATCCATCCTCTCTAGAGTTTAGCCAAACCTATCTTTGCTCATAGGTTAGTACCGCAAAAGGCCACAAGTCTAACTAAAAGCACTAAATATTGAGTCAAAGACTCTGGTTTCATTCTAAAATTCCTGTGTATGATATCCAGTGAATCATTGAATCTCCTATGGTATCTGATGGCTCCTGAACACCTAGTGATGGAGTAAGTATGACATTAGCCTTAAAAGCTCTTTGAGCACCATAGGAAAAATAAACTACTAGAAGCAAATATAGTAATAGAGAAACAAACTGACTAAGATCTGTAATTCAATGTTGGTCCACTAGAAATTCAGAGAAACATAGGCAAACTTGGATGAAGTAATACAGAATGATAGAAATAAATGCAAAGACATAATACCCACAATCACAATAATGTAACTGAAAACAACAGACAAAGCATTGGAAATACCTTTAAATTATGCAAGAAAAGTCACTGATGCAGAATCTGAGGATTGGAAGGAACCATCTATTCCAAACCACATGGGAAAAGAATCATCACTATAGCATACTAGCAAATTAACCTCTTCTTGAAGACATCCAAGGTGGGGGGGTAGCCCCTCTCAATCCATCTACTTTGGGACAGACCTAATTGGTCAGAAGCCTATCCTGACATTGAGCTTATTAACTTTGCCTCTTTGCAATTTCCACTTCTTGTTCCTGGTTTATGAAGTCTGCAGCCAAACAGAGAAAGTCTAATTCCTCTTCTGTATGATGGCCATTCAGACCCTTGAAGAAAGTCATCATACTCCCCTTATATCTTCTCTTCTCCAGACTACATATCCCTAGTTCCTTCATCCAATTTTAAATGCCATGGTGAACCCAGGATTCACTAGCCTGGATGCTTTCTTGTGCATGCTTTTTAGCTTATCAGCATCCTTCCTAAACACTGGTGCCCAGAACTGAAGTTGATACTTCAGATGAGATCTCATGAAGACTGGGCTCAATGAAACTATTGCTTTACTTATAACTATAAACTATGCTTCTCTAACTGCAGGCCAACAACATCTTTTCTTGGCTAATCTATTCATACCCTTGGAACACACAGTCCTACTCTTGGGCATATATCTTAAGGGGATCAAAGACAGAAAGAAAGCTTTCATAAATATCAAAATACAGTGGTACCTCAGTATCTGTCATTAATTGGTTCCAGAAGGCACAAGAGGTGGTAAAAACAATGAGTACCAAATGAATTTTTCCCTTAAGGAATAATGTAAATTAAAATAATCTGCTTCTGAACCCCCAAAATTTCACATTTTACTTGGAAATTTATTATAAATTTATAAATGGAGGTCTTTTATTTCTTTTTATTTAAAAAATAAGTCAACTTATAAAATTTATTGTTTCATTTCCTTAGCCCCCCAAATTCCCTCTTTCCATCCAGGCAACCCTTCCCACACACTCCTTACACGCTCATTCACGACTACTTATCGTGCGATATGTTGGGGGACCTCAAACTAGATTTAAGTTCAGACTTCCATTTCCTTCAGGGACATGGGGAGGGAATGAGGTTATGTATAGAGGAGAGGCTGCTGATTGCACACTAAAAAGACACTAACACAAATCCCAGAAATCCCACACTCCTCAGGCAACAGAAGGGCCATACCAGTGTACTCCAGGGATGGACTGGAGAATTTTTAACTATGGCATTTGATGATTCAGAGAGTAATCCTTGTCTCCAATGTCACAGAGTAAACTCAATTTTCCCAGAGAGATTCAATGAACTTCTAAAGTGAAAAGGGTCTGTTCAGGAACAAATCCAAGCTCAAGGGGGGAAGGAGGTTATGATTATATTCCTGGGATCTGGTGTGATCATGAATTTTCCCTGTTTTGGGAAAATGAAAAAAAGTACAAGAAAGTATACAGCGAAATATGTGGGCTTCTGCACTAAACCACTGTGAAACTGATGTGTTGGTCCTTGTTTTGTCTGGAGAGACAGGATGCAGGCTGGCATCTTGACTCATACAGGTTTTAATAAGTGCAAGGAATACCAATCAAGCATGGAGTGCTAAAGAATTTTTTTCTCATCAAAATGCACAGAATTTGACAAGTTTCAAAGCCAACAAGTGCTGTGGTACGACTGTATTAATAGTAGCACTTTTGGGGGTATCAGAAAAACAGAAAATACTAATAAGAGCTAGCATTTATATAGAGCCTCCTATGTGGCAGGTACTATGCTAACTACTTTACAAGTATGATTTCATTGATCCTTATAGCAACTCTAATAGGTAGATGTCATTATTATTCCCACTTTAAAGTTGAGGAAACTGAGATTAAATGGCTTGCCTAAAGTCACCTAGCTAGTAAGTGTTTAAGGCCAAATTTGAATTCAGGTTTTCCTAATTTCAAGTGTAATACTTTATCTGCTGGGTCACCTAGCTACTTGTGAAAACAATTCATCCTCATTAATTAGGAAACTGACAAAGAAGTTATGGTATATGAATATAATGGAATATTATTCAGCCTAAGAAATAGTAAATATGACAAAGGAAGGGAAACATTTGAAGACATAAATTAATACTGAGAGAATGAAATAAGCAGAATCAGGAGAACAATGAACAAGATAGAGGTACTGATGAAAATTAAAGCTACATTAAAATGAAGCCAATATTGTATACTTGTAGTAACAAATCTCACCTTGGGGGAAACAGGTGAGAAAAAAACACTTGCCCCACTTTTCTTGGCAAGTCAGGTAACTATCAGTACAGAATGTTGTGGATGCTGTCAGATGTAGTGCATCTGTGTTTCATTAATTGTTTTGTTTTTTCTTTGTTACCAGACAAAGTTTACTGGGTGAGTGAGCCAAGTGTGTATAGAAATGATTGTGATATAAAAACAAAAGGCATAAAGCTTTAATTTAAAAAAAAAGATAATTGAAATCAGGGCAAATATAATTACTATTATCTAATTCTGGAGAAAAGTGATGAAACATACTTCCCTCCTCTAATTAGAGAAGTGAGGGATTATGGCTACTAAATGTCATATGCTCTATGAGACCTGATTGCTTTATCAGCTCATTTTTGCTAAGTTTTCCTTTGTTACAATGGAAGGTTGGCACAAATGAATACAGTAATCAACTTGCAGTCAGGTAGACGTGAATTTGAATTCCACCGCAATTACTATCTATGTAACTAGACAAGTCACTGAACCTATCCCAACATCAGTTTGCTTATCTATATAATAGGAATAATAGCCTCACCCACCACATCATAAGGTTGCTATGGAGATTAAATGAAATGGCATGTGTAAAGTACTCTGTGAACTCTAATGTGCCACAGGGTAAGCCATTATAGTGGAAAATAATTCAAATGTAAAAGTGTATTTATTACTATTATTGTTATTACAAAAAGCAAATTCATAAATAAAATTTTTAAATGGTCTATTCAAAATAGTACCCACAGTAAGCTCAACAAGTCATTCCTTTAAGATCATCTGATTAATTCTAAGTAGAGGAAGATGTAATTAAGAACAGAAATTAGGACATTATAGGACAAACCTGTCCTGTAATGTGTTAATAGGAATCATCCCAATAATGCCAGAGGGGGATGTTGAGGAAGAACCCGAGAACAAAGAGAAAAGAAGGAAGAGGTGGCAAACAAATGATGAGAATCAGCTTTTCATGGGCCCCTCAACTTCCAAGGCCTCCAAACTGCTCACCAATTCTTATTGTGTTCCACTTTCCTTCAGTTGAATGAGATATTGAACATTTCTAATTGGAAACTGCAATCCTTGGACGCCTGGATTCCAGATTAACAAGATTTTATCAGAAGGGATAATGAGTTTTAGGTAACAATTCTACAGCCACATGGCCAATCTGCAATGAGCTTGGTTATTTCAGGTCCCCTCCAGCTCTGAATCCTAAGATCCTACCTTAACCTACCTTTCTATCCCCTGTCAAGAGCCACACTGGTTCTCTGGGGAACCCTTCTTAAGACAATGGGTCCGTAGTATATAGTAAACTAAGCTGCCACCATATGGTAATCACTATATATCACAGACTATGAAAGAGAATATCAGACCTAAGATTTGGTCAAGTTTTGATGCATCTGTACAATCTGCCTTAAGGGAAAGCAGGCCAGTTTGACAACTCAGCTGAATCTTCTAAAATCACTACCTACATTGCCTAGCCACCTCTGGGTTTTCCCATGCTGAGCTGTTTGAAGGAATGCCAGCAGAGAGGTTTTCACCCACAATGCCTAAAGGGAAACAAACACGTCCACACTGCAATTCAGCAGATCTCAAGGACATTAGGACCAATGTTTTTCCCCTTTAGAGTTCCCATTGATGGATAAACTGGACAATAATAGGGTCATCCCTTGGGGTGTAGAGAGCCCCTTATCCACCATAAAGGCATCCCCCTGCTTCATAATTCAGAGAATATTTGGATCAAAGGAATTGAATACATTTCCTTATTAAATCATAAGGCTTACCTGCCTCCAAGCCAACCAGTGGCCAGTCCTACTCTCCAGTGAGTCCACCATCAACACAAATTCATCCAGCCTATATAGTTGTGCCATTGTATCCAGTTCTCAATGGATGTTTCCTCATTGTTTTTCTTAATTATCTATCCTGCTCTTGTCCACTATTGATGATTAGGTTCTTTGTACAATCCCACCATGTCCTTTCTCTCGTATGGGCAGCCCTTCTCCCTTGGCTCTAGCTTTCATTTTCTATTCGAACAACTTGAAAGCATGTGATTGCCAGCTAGTATGATCCCTGTACCCCATTCCATGAACTACAGCTTCACAGAAATCTGTAGTCCCTTTAAGGCTCCCTTACCCATTCTACCTAAGTGCATTCAAAATTACAAAATCATATAATAAATTTTGTAGGCAGCAATGAAAAAAATTTTTTCACATTCTATAGAGAATGAATCAGAATAGCACAAGAATACTCTATGCACAAGTAATCAAAAGATATTCTAAACATCCGGATCAGTTGGTATCCCCCAAATAACATTCTGTAAAACTGATCATAACCATCAAAGAAAATAAATGAATATTCAGCAGAAATGAAGCATTTGAACTTGAATCTTTCTTTCAAAAGAACACCAATAGTAAGCAAGGTTTTTAATGTGCAAACTGAACAAACAGGAAAATGGTAAATACTTTCAGAGTGCACTGGAAAACTAAGAAATGAAATGTTTGTTTTCATGGGACTGGGGCAATAAAAGGACACAAATGTAAGATGGAGGAACTTTTTTATTTGTTGTTTGATTATCTTTGAAATTAAAAACACACACATCGAGTCACTGAGAAGGCAAAGAGAAAATCCAAGGGTTAAAAAATCAAAGGGTAAAACATAATATAATATATTATGTATATTATATTATAATATATTTATATATGTAAAAGTTAAAAGGAGAAGAGGAAGAAGGATTGGATGAATATCTTCATTGGGGCAGGAATCTCACTCCTTTATTAGTAAATCAATATTATGGGTTGTAGGATAATGCAAAGAATATCCTTCAGGGTGAAGAGAGAGGAGGATGGGGCATTGGGCCACAGAAAAACTGGTTAAAGCTTGAGAGGACAGGTGTATAAAAGGGTTTCAATTTCTCCCCCTGCTTTAGAGCTAGTAGGAAAGTATAGATAGAATATGAAAGAGTAGATTACAGAGGGAGGAGTGAAAATTGTTCTCTTCAGCAGAAATGGAATGCCCTGACAGCATCATGATTCAACCCCACAGAGGCCAGAGATGATGACACAGGAGTCTTACGGGCAGGCTCTGGACACTTTAAAAAATCACCTTGTACAAGATAGGGGCATTTTTCTTAGTACTAATGTTATGTTGTGGGGTAGGAAGTAATGGGGACCTATAAGGAGAGGGAAACATCTGGGAGAGGGTTGAATGTAAAGAGGTCTAAAGGAAGAATGATAACCTCAATAGGGAAACAAAATGAGAGGAAAAATAAAAGAACAGCATGAGGCACTCATCATCTTAGGTTACAAAGGAAATCCCAATGTATCATGCTATTTCAATGGAGAAGCAATAACACTAGGGATGGAATCTAAAGTAACCTAGAAAGGTGATGGTGGTGGTTGATCATGCTTCATTTTCAAAGAGAACCAATGACATCATGATGTGATAGGTGATAACTTGACTTGTGTAAGAACTGGTTAAGGGAAACAGAGTTGCACAAAAGTGTCAGTCTTATTCTCTTTTCCAGAGTCATTGAAGTCTAATGACAACAAAAATCAAGATGACTGGCAATGGCCTAGAATACAGTGGATGACATTGGCATCTTTGGTGTCTGACCAAGCTCCAAGTGCTCCACAGCACCTTCTTCAACTGCCTTCATGGCCATTGGAACAAACTGTTTTTGTCCACCCATTCTACTAGAAGAAGTCTTCGCATGGTTGGGACAGACATCCTTCTAAATCACAATGAGTTTGAGATCTACTGGTTACCCTCAACCTGGCTTAGACCATTTGCTGAGATGGTTTTACTGGGGCGTAGTCACTACACATGCTACAGCTTCTTGGAGCTACAGGTGAGAGAAAAATAAGAGGGAATAACAAAATCTCTTGTGCCTGAGGTTATTCTGAAAAGGCAAAACTTACAGTAATAAGTTCAACTAAGTTAATAAGCAAAACAATATCAAAATTGATTTGGAAGAACAAAAAGTGCAGAATCTCAAAGGTTATAATAATAAAAAGTATAAATTAAGAAGACATGACATTAGCATATTTCAAACTACATCCTAAAGCAGTAGTCATCAAAACCATTCAGAATTTTCCAAAAAATAAAGAAAGGAAAGAAGGAAGGAAGGAAGGAAGAAAAGTAGATCAGTGTTGGAAACTAGACAAACAGAAATAATTTAAAAGAATAGCAATTCATATGGATGAATGAAAAAGCATTAATTAAGCATTAATTTTGTGCAAAGCACTGTGCTAAGGATTCAAATAGAAAACCAAACCTCTGTTCTAAAGAAGTTCAGGTTCTAATAAAAGGAGACATACAATTAGAGGAGATTTCAGCAGCAAATCAAATGGAATCATCCAGTAGTCCTTTAGGTACAGAAGCACCTTTTCCTTGTCTTTACTAGATATGGCTGCTGAGCAGGGAAGGGTTGCAGCACCTGCAGAGGAAGTTGCTAGGCAGCATATTCACAATAGCTGTTTTACTGAAGGATGGCTACAGGTACCAGGATGGAAGCAGGACTGGTGTTTTATGAATGGGGAAGGTGCTATTTCTGGAGCTCATTTAGTATTCATGGAGGCGGGAAGAGGAAAGCCTTCTTTTTACAAGAGATTCTCCCCTCAATGATGTCTATGGCAACTGGTCTGGAAGGAAAATCAATTGGTCTCAGGGCCTCTGCTCTGACTAGGGTGCTTGGGTTTAGGCCCCTGGGCTGTCTTTGATCAAGTCTGAAGGATAGTTGTGGTTTGTTCATCTCTTTCTCAGGATTCCTTTCAGGTCAGTTAGGTGATCTTATAAGGTGAAAAACCCTCTTCTTCACAAGACCTAGTAGATATTAGTGTTAAACTAAATTCCTTTCCCACATACCTAAATCACCTCATTTGGGTGCTTTACAAAACCATTGTCTAAGGAAAGAATTTAATCAAATAATGGTTTAGGAGTGACCAAAAAGACCAAACAACAATTAGATTAAATAAAATTTAGAAGTTTTTTTATAATTTTTTGTATAAAATCAACAAAAGGACAATAAATGGAGAAACTATATAATGGTCAAAATATTTGTATCAAATTCATCAGCAATAGTCTGATATGCTAGGTATATAGGAGATTGAAACAAATATTTAACCCCATTGTTCATTTCCCCAGTAGATAAGTGGTTCAAGGATATGAATGGTTTTCAACAGACAATTTTCAAACTACATACTATCCCTTGAAAATATGCTCTAAATCACTAGTAGCAAGGTAAGTGCAAATTATAACTCAGAAATTTTACATCATACCCTGCAAGCTGTCAAAGGTGACAAAACTAGAAACAATTAATATTGGAGGGGCTGAGAGAAAACAGGCATCTTTATATACTACTGGTTAAACTATGAATTGATTCGATCATTCTGGTTTTCAATTTGGAATTATGTTAGAATAGTAATTAAATTGCCCATATCCTTTGATACAGTGTACCAACTTCTGGGCATACACCCCCAGGTAATACAAAGACATAACCGGGATCTAATACATGTCCTATTTATAGCAGCACTCTCTTTGGTAACAATAACAAAAAGTAGATGCCTGTCTATTGGTAAATAGTAGAAAGAAAACAGTCCATAAAATCATTATTAACAATAATAGAATTTACCTAGCATTTCAGTGTTTGAAAAGCAAATAAATATAATCTCGTGTCCTCACAACAACCCTGGAAGGCAAGTGGTATTATTTCCCCCATTTGACAAATGACTGACAGAAGTTAAGTGATTTGCTCAGTCACATAGCTAGTAAATGTCTATGGCAGCATCTGAACTCAAGTCTTCCTGAATCCAGTCCCCTTGCTCTATCCATTCTACCACTTAACTGCCTAACGGTAATATAGTATTATTGTGAAGTTATAAATGATGACTGTGAAAAATTCAGAGAAACAGTAAAAGATCTATATGGATTGATGTATTAAAAAAAAAAAAACAGCGGAAAAAGAACAATATGTCCAATCACATCAATGTCAGAGACAGGATCACTTAAAGCACGTGGAACTCTCAGTAACTGAAAACAGCAACAACAACAACAATTCCTGGAGGACAGATGATGGCAATACCTCCTTCAAGAAAGAGAATTAGGGGACTATTAGGGAAGCATATTGTATACATTGTCAGGCATATCCATCTTATCTGGCCTTTATGCATAACAGTTTTCCTGTTATAAAGAAGAGTTGGATCTAGAGGAGGACTAAGAGTCTTTTTTCCAAAAACTACTGTGATGTAAAGACAAAAAAGTGAATTTGATGAGATTTAATTTTAAAAAAAAAGATTCTTTGCTAAAATGGCTAGCTAGAGACAAGAAGGAGGAAGAGAGAAATAGAAAGAGTATACCCAGAACCTTCTGGTATTGAAAAAAATTTTTTGTGAAGCAATTGGGGTTAAGTGACTTGCCCAGAGTCACACAGCTAATAAATGTCAAGTGTCTGAGGCCAGATTTGAACTCAGGTCCTCCTGACTCCAGGGCAAGTGCTCTATCCATTGTGCCACCTAGCTGCCCCCCAAAAAATCTTTTTTTAAGTATTTTATTATTTTTGAGTTACATATAAGGATAGTTTTTAATATTTGGTTTCACAGGATTTTTAGTTCCAAATTTTTCTTCTACCCTCCCTTCCCTCCCTCTTCCCCAAGATGGAAAGCAATATGATATAAGTTGTATATGCACAATCACATTAAACATATTTCTACATTAGTCATCTTGTGAAAGAAGAATCAGAACACAAGAGAAAAACCTCAAAAGCAAAGGGGGAAAAAGTCCAAAAGTAGAAACAGTATGGTTCTCTCTGCATTCGTAATTCACTGTTCTTTTTTCTGGATGTTGAGAACATTTTCTATAACAAGTTCTTTTAAATTGTTTTGGGTCATTGCACTGCTGAGAAGAGCCAACTCTATCACCCTTGTTCATCACACATTGTTGCTGTTACTGTGTACAATGTTCTGGTTCTGCTCCTCTCAGTCAGCATCAGTTCATGTAAGTCCTTCCAGGTTTCTCTGAACTCCTCCTGATCATCATTTCTTACAGCACAATAATATTCCATCACATTCATATACCACAACTTGTTTAACCATCTTTTGCCACCACAAAGAGAGCTGCTATAAATATTTTTGTACATGTGGGCCCTTTTCCCTTTCCTATGGTCTGTCTGGGTCAAAGGGTATGAACAGTCCCTTAGCCCTTTGGTTATAGTTCTAAATTGCTCTCTAGAATGGTTGGATCTGTTCACAGCTCTACCAACAATGCATTAGTGTTCATTTTTTCCACAGCTCCAACATTTATTATTTTCCTTTTTTTGTCATATTAGCCAATCTGATAGGTATGAGGTGGTACCTCAGAGTTGCTTTAATTTCCATTTCTCTATCAATAGTGATTAAGAACATTTTTTCATATGGCAGTTGATAGCTTCAACTTCTTCATCAGAAAACTGCCTGTTCATATCCTTTGACCATTTCTTAATTGGGAAATGACTTACATTCTTATAAATTAGACTGAGTTCCCAATATATTTTAGAAATGAGGCCTTTATCAGAAATGATGGCTGTAAAAATTGTTTTCCAGTTTTCTGCCTCCCTTCTAATTTTGCCTGCATTGCTTCTGTTTGTACAAAACCTTTTTAATTTAATGTAATCAAAGTCTTCTATCTTGCATTTCACAATATTCTCTATCTCTTGTTTGGACATAAATTGTTTTCCTCTCCATAGATCTGAGAGGTAAACTATTCCTTCCTCTGCTAATTTATCTATGGTATCACCCTTTATGTCTAAATCTTGAACCCATTTTGACCTTATTTTTGGATAATGTATAAGATGCCTAGTTCCTGCCATACTATTTTCCAGTTTTCCCAGCAGTTTTTGTCAAATACTGAGTTCCTATCTCAGAAGCTGGAGTCTTTGGGTTTATCAAACAATACATTACTAAAGTCATTTACTACTGTGTTTCCTGTGCCTAACCTATTCCACTTATCCACCACTCTATTTCTTAGCTAGTACCAAATAGTGTTGATGCCTGCCACTTTATAGTATAGCTTCAAATTTGGTTTGGCTAGCCCACTTTCCTGTGCTTTTTTTTTTCATTAGTTCCCTTGATATTCTTGACTTTTTGTTTTTCCAGATGAATTTTGTTATTATTTTTTCTAGCTCTAAAAATAATTTTAGATAGTCTGATTGGTATGACACTGAATAGGTAAATTAATTTAGGTAGAATTGTCATTTTTATTATATTAGCTCAGCCTATCCATGAGCAATTGATATTTTTTCAATTATATAGTTCTTATTTTATTTGTGTGAAAAGTGTTTTGTAATTGTGTTCATCGAGTTCCTGGGTTTGTCTTGTTAGGTAGACTCCCAAGTATTTTATATTGTCTCCATTACTTTAAATGGAATTTCTCTTTCTATCTCTTGCTGCTGAGATTTTTTGGTCATGTATAGAAATGCTGATGATTTATGTGGGTTTATTTTATATCCTCCAACTTTGCTAAAGTTGTTAATTGTTTCAAGGAGATTTTTACTTGATTCTTTAGGATTCTCAAAGTATACTATCATATCATCTGCAAAGAGTAGATACTGCTTATTATTTTAAGGAAAACTCCACTTATTACTATGCTTTCTAGTGTTTTTAATAGGAATGAGTGTTGTATTTTGTCAAATGCTTTCTCTGCATCTATTGAGATAATCATATGATTTTGTTTAGTTTTGTTATTGATGTGGTTGATTATATTAATAGTTTTTCTAATGTTGAACCAGCCTTGAATTCCTGGTATAAATCCCACCTGGTTGTAGTGTATTATCCTGGCAATCACTTGCTGTAATCTCCTTGCTAATATTTTATTTAAGATTTTTGTATCTATATTCATTAGGGAAATTGGTCCATAATTTTCTTTCTCTGTTTTAGCTCTACCTCGTTTAGGTATCAATACCATATTTGTATCATAAAATGAATTTGATAGAACTCCTTCTTCACCTATTTTTCCAAATATTTTGTATAGTATTGGAATTAATTGTAATTCATAGAATTCACTTGTAATCCCATTTGGCCCTGGAGATTTTATTTAGGGAGTTCATTGATGACTTGTTCAATTTCTTTTTTCTAAAATGGACCTATTTAAGGATTTTATTTGCTCTTCAGTTAACATGGGCAATTTGTATTTTCATACATATTCATTCATTTCATTTAGATTGTCAAATTTATTGGCATACAGTTGGGCAAAAATAGCTCCTAATATTACTTTAATCTCCCTCCATTGGTGGTGAAATCACCCCTTCCATTTTTGATACTGGTAATTTGTTTTTCTTCTTTCTTTGTTTTAATCAAATGAACCAAAGGTTTATCTATTTTACTGTGGTTTTTTTTAAAATAAAATCAGCTCTTAGTTTTATTGATTAATTCTATAGTTTTCATGCTTTCAATTTTATTAATTACTCCTTTGATTTTCAGGATGATTCTAATTTAGTATTTAATTGGGGATTTAAAAATTTGTTCTTTTTCTAACTTTTTTAGTTGCATGCCCAATTCATTTATCTCCTCTTTTTTATTCATGTAAGCATTTATAGGTATAAAATTTCCCTAAGCATCGCTTTGCTGCATCGCATAGGTTTGGGTACGTTGTCACATTATTATCATTCTCTTGGATAAAGTTATTGATTGTTTCTATGATTTGTTGTTTGACCCACTCATTCTCAGAATGAAATTAATTAGTTTCCAATTAATTTTCTGTGTACCTTTCTATGGCTCTTTATACATGTAATTTTATTTTTATCATGATCTAAGAAGGATGCATTTACTATTTTGCTCTCCCTTTCTACATTTGACTATGAAGTTTTTTGTGCCCTAATACATGGTCAGTTTTTGAGTATGTGCCATGTACCCACTGAGGAAAAGGTATATTCCCTTCTATCCCCATTCAATTTCTCCAGATATATATCATATCTAACTTTTCTAATACTCTCTTCACCTCTTTAAACTTCTTTCTTATTTATTTTGTGGTTAGATTTATCTAATTCTGAGAGGGGAAGGTTCAGATCCCCACTAGTATAGTTTTACTATTTCCTCTTTTTTTTTTAATAAAGTATTTTAATTTTTTTTTCCGTTACATGTAAAGATAGTTCTCAACCTTTGTTTATACAAGCTTTCCAATTTCAGATTTTTCTCCCCCCTCCCCTAGACAGCAGGTAATCTGATATAGGTTATAATATATATATATATATATAGATAATTATATATACACACACATATATATACATACACACATAATAACATTAATCCTATTTCTGCATTAGTTCATGTTATAAGAGAAAAAAATCAGAAGCAATGACGGAAAACCTCAAAATAGAAAAATAAGCAATAGCATCAAAAACAAAAGAAATAGTATGGTTCATTTTAGCATCTATACTCCACAGTTCTTTGTTTTTTTTTTCCTGGATTTGGAGATCCTCTTCCATCACGAGTTCCCTGGAAACTCTTTCTGTGCCATTGCATTGGTGAGAAGAATATTAGTCCATCACAGTAGATCAACACTCAATGTTGATGTTACTGTGTACAATGTTCTTCTAGTTCTGTTCATCTCACTCATCATCAGCCCACGCAAGACCTCCAGGTTTTCTCTGAACTCTCCTGCTCATCATTTCTTATAGCACAATAGTATTCCATTTGTATTCATATACCACAACTTGTCAGCCATTCCCTAATTGATGGGCACCCCCTCAACTTCCAATCTTGCACCTACGTAAAGAGCAGCTATAAATATTTTTGTAAATGTGGGTCCCTTTCCCCCTTCCATGATCTCTTTGGGAAAAGACCCAAAAGTGGTTTGCTGGTCAAAGGGTATGCACAGCTTTATCGCCCTTTGGGCATATTCCAAATTGCTCTCCAGATGATTGGATCAGTTCACAGCTCCACCAACAATGCATTAGTGTTCCAATTTTCCCACAGCTTCTCCAACATTTATTATCTTCCTTTTTTGTCATTTTAGCCAATCGATAGGTGTCAGGTGGTACCTCAGAGTGTTTTTTATTTGTATCTCTCTAATCATTAGAGATTTTAGAGCATTTTTTCATATGGGAATAGATAGCTTAGTTTCTTCAGCAGAAAACTGGCCCTGTTCATATCCTTTGACCATTTCTCAATTGGGGAATGACTTGGGTTCTTATAAATTGATTTAGTTCCTATATATTTTAGAGATGAGGCCTTTTATCAGAAGAACTGGCCCTCAAAAATTGTTTCCCAGCTTTCTGCCTCCCCTTCTAATTTTGGATGCATTGCTTCTGTTTGTACAAAAATTTTTTAATTTAATGTAATCAAAATCATCCACTTTGCCTTTTATAATATACTCTATCTCTTGTTTGGTCAAAAACTGTTTTCCTTTCCAAAGATCTGATAGGAAGATTATTCCTTTCTCTCCTAATTTACCTATGGTATCACCTCTTATGTCTAAATCGTATATCCATTTTGACCTTATTTTAGTATAAGGTGTAAGATGTTGGTCTATGCCTAATTTCTGTCATACTATCTTCCAGTTTTCCCAGCAGTTTTTGTCAAATACCGAGTTCCTATCCCAGAAGCTGGAGTCTTTGGGTTTATCAAACACTACATTACTAGTGTCATTTACTACTGCATTTTCTGAGCCTAGCCTATTCCATTGATCTACCACTCTATTTTTAGCCCAGTACCAGATAGTTTTGATGACTGCCGCTTTATAGTAGAGCTCCAGGTTTGGTACCGCTAAACCCACTATCCTGTGAATTTTTTTTTTCACTATTTCCCTGGATATTCTTGATTTTTTTGTTTTTCCAGATGAATTTTGTTATTATTCTTTCTAGCTCTATAAAATAATTTTTAAGTAGTCTGATTGGTATGGCACTGAATAAGTAAATTAATTTAGGTAGTATTGTCATTTTTACTATATTAGCTCTGCCTATCCATGAGCAATTGATATCTTTCCAATTATTTAGATCTGATACTATTTCCTCTTTTAACTCATTTAACTTCTCCCCTAAGAATTTGGATACTGTACCACTTGGTGCATACATGTTTTGTATTGCTATTACTTCATTATTTATCATACCTTTCAACAATATGTAGTTTCCTTCCTTATCTCTTTTAAATTAGATCCTGTTTTTGCTTTTGCTTTATCCATGATAAGAATGGCTACCCCTGCTTTTTTGAAGTCAGCTGAAGCATAATATATTTTGCTCCAACCTTTTAGCTTTACTCTGTATGTATCTCTCTGCTTCAAATGTGTTCACTGTTTGCAAGCTTCATACTGCTCTCAGCTCGCACCACTCTCAACTGTGTCAAGTTGCTGCAGTGTCAAGCTGTTCACTGAGCCTACCTGTGCTGAACCAAACTGCCCACTAAGCTGAGCTGTGCTGAGCTGAGCTGTGTTGAGCCCAGCAGTGCTGATGCCACCCTTCCTTTCACCCAGGTGAGATAGACCTTTCTGAAGTCTTCTAAATTATCTCAAGTAGGAGGATTGTCTCTCTCTGTCTGTCTTTTTGTAGGATCTGTAGTTCCAGAATGTGTTTTAAAGGCTTGATTTAATGTTGTTTTTGAGGGAAACATGGGAAAGCTCAGGTAATTTCCTGGCTTCTCTCTACCATCTTCAAAATCTTTTTAAAGAAGAAATTCTACAGTACTATGAGCATCCTAGATTGCAAAGGCTCCCTCCCTACTGCCAGTCAAATAAAGTCCTAATTCCTTGGCTTGATCATCAACACTAACAAAATCTCACTCTCGTAACCTTGTCAAACCATTATTCCTTTCTTGCATACCTTCTACTCAATGTGATCCAGATTATATATCTCCTACACATCTCACCACACACCTGCCTTAGCCCACAACAATTCTTATGCCTAGAAATTGTCCCCTTACCCCCAAGATCACACTTATTAACTGACATTTATATAATATTTTAAGTTTTGCAAATGACTTAGGATTATAGCATGTCTTGATTCACCAATAATCCTATGAGGTAGGTGGGTAATATAAATATTATTATCTCCAATTTACAGATGAAAAAACTAAAAATGAGTGGTTAAGTAACTTGCCCATAGACATACAGCAGAAAAGTATGTGGTAAGGGGCAGAATTCAACCCAGTTCTCTTCTGACCCAAGTCTATTTAGCATTTCTTGATACCCCCAGCACAAATACTGTATGATCTCTCTCACTTCAGAGGTCTCAAAACACTGTGTAACTCATATCACTTAACCCTTTTTACTCTGTAATACATTCAATTAATTACATTTCTTATCTCTCTACAAAACCATAAGTTCATCGAGGTCAGGGACTGTGTCCTACTTGCTTCAATATCCTTTCAGAACCTATATAGCTGCTTTTCACAGAGTTATTGTTTGTCCTTCATTTTCAAAGAGGGCCAATGAAATCATGGGGTGATGTACTGACTCAAGTGAATTTGGATTTAAGTAAGGCAGAGTTGCACAAACAAGTCAGCCTCACTCTTCCACAGTAGATACTTAGTGTTTGTGCTTTTGGCTAATCATGTATATGAGTCAAAGTGAATAACAGGCTCTAAAAAGAAATACAACAATAAGGGTATAGATTAAAGAGGAAATTGAAAAAAAAATAATAAATAACCTGATAAGAGTCAGTGACTACACCTGCCCTTGCAGAGTAATAAATATCAGAAGTCTCATCTCCAAATATTGGAAAGGACACTACACATGTGGCAGTCATGTGTCATGCCCGAAGTGTCTAAACATTGATGAAAATAAGGAAGAATAATTAGAAAATTCACTGTTCAGGGTTGAACTTACACTTTGACCATCAAAGTTATTGCTTAAGTAAGATACTTTCTTTTGTCCAAGTTTTAGTACCCATCAGTAAATTATATTATTCTTGAATTTTCACATCCCCATATTTCTTTCTTTTTTCTTTCTTTTTTTTTTTTGGTGAGGCAATAGGGGTTAAGTGACTTCCCCAGGATCACACAGCTAGTAAGTGTTAAGTGTCTGAGGCTGGATTTGAACTCAGGTCCTTCTGACTCCAGGGCCAGTACTCTATCCACTGCACCACCTAGCTGCCCCCACATCCCTCAAGTCCTGAGGTTTGGTTATAAATCTATATGCTAATAATTTCTGTGATCCACAGGAGGCATCTCACTCATGACAACACACACAAACATATATATTTATATATGTATGTATCTGTGTGTGTATACATATTTACAAAGGTTATAAAATAATGTATAAATGAACTGATGAAATAATGCATGCCAACCAACCATACATATATACATATATACACACATGTATATGTATAATATACACATTTATTACAGACATGTGATTTCATAACTGTGGGATACTCACAGTGTGGGAAAACTTTTCACCAATTAAGAGCAACAAATTATCTGTAACTTACAGTTTTAAAGAATTTCCTGAACTCAGTAAGTTAGATGATCTACTCATGTTCATATAGTATGTAAGAGATAACTTGAACCCAGGACTCCCTGACTCCAAAATTGGCTCTCTTCTACTGTACTGGGCTATCTTTCATAATACACAATTATTTAATGAATAAAGGCTCTGTTTGGACGTTTATTATGAAGGCTAAGTAATACTTATACAAATACATGTAAGTATTCACAATAGAAATCTAAATAGACAATTTCTTCATTGATTATATAATTGCTATACTACATTATGGATATTAACTAAGATTTAAATCTTGTTTTGGGCCCCAATGACTCTTCAGGCTGAACCTCACTCTAGCCTGGCTAATTTTCCTTGGGTCTAAGATTTTTAAGTGCAACTCACATTTGTCCAAACCTAGAATGTTAAAACAAATTACTTCTCGTGGAGAGCAGCTTACATGCCTTGTATATCTTCATGAATAAAATGCACAAATAGCATTCCTAGCTTTCAGGGCAGCTTATACATTCAAACACAATTCACTGCCTTTCTCTGTATATCTTCATAAGCAAAACATCCAGCAATGTCTTTGGCAAGCTTTCCTTATGACTTAATCAATGCATTTTCTTGTGTGTAGTCACTATCATCATAGCTCTCTTTCTAGACATTTTTTCTTTCTTCTCTCTCTCTCTCTCTCTCTCTCTCTCTCTTCTTTCTTTAATTTTTAGGAAGTGGAAATATATAAATCTAAAAAATTCCAAATTAAACTTATCAATACACAAAGTTTAGAATACCACTGGGCTTGAAGAAATAGCTCTGACACCTTTGATGACCCCAATCTCCTAATGAATAAAGAATTCTATCACTAGCCTGTTCTTCAAGGGCTTCCACAATCAGGCTCCAAGGTAGTGGATTTGCAACTAGAGAACCTGAGAGAAAATCCTGGCTTTCTTGATTACTATTTGTATGACCCTAGGCAAGTCCCTTCCTTTAAGAACAAGAAGGTTCACTTAGATTTTCTCAAAAGGTCCTCCCATCCCAAATCTATCTTTGCCACCTTATTTCCCAGCAGTTCCTTAAACAGGGACAGCTCTATATGGTAGAGTAGATAGAATGCTGAGCTAGAATCAGAAGGAACTGAGTTTCAAATCTGGTTTCAGATATTTACTGGCTGGTCACTCAAATTTCCTGTGAAATTGAAATGATAATAGCACCCACCTCTCAGGGCTGTTGTGAGTTCCAAACAAGGTAATAATTATAAAGTGCTTAGCACAGTTCCAGGAACATAGTAAGACCTATATAAATGTTGGCTATTATTATTATTGTCATTGTTATTATCATTATCATTGTTATGTACATTTTTGAGTCAAGTGAAACCCAATCTAATTACCATCCCTGGTAGTTGTAATATTAATAAAGGTTGACACTGGCATAGGATGTTAAGATATGTGAAGCACTTTTGATGGATTATCTCTTTGGATCAGTTTCTGACCTGTGATTTCCTATCCTTTGATTAAACTAGTCCCTCTACCTCTAAATCATTCATTTCAGCAACAATGAGGAACCTACTAAGGACAAAACACAGGAGCAGATAAGAGATAACTAAGACATGGCCTTTGCCCTTATGATACTTGAAATCTGTGTGAGGGAATTTGGAGGCAGCTATGATATGTTATGGGCCCCTGGGGTATATCAAAAGAACCTTCTCCTAGAGAAACTAAACCAAAGGACAGACACACCTAAAGAGATAAGTGGTACCAGATGGGGACTGAGTTAGCTCCAGGAACACCACCCTTCATTCCAGTCTTCCCCACCCCTGGGGAAATAAGATTAGGTATGGCTACTGCCTTTGTGGCATGAGGGGGAGAGAGATGGCTTGAGAGATCCAGAATCCCCCCTCACCTAATTTCCCCCAGACACCACCAGTGGGGGATAGTCCCCACTCAATAAGGGAACTTTCCAGAGTCAGATGATCACCTCATCAGTCCTCCATAAAAGCATCTTCCTGTCTCCTGCTCCAGGAGAAAGATATCTCAGAGAGCCACACCTCTGTGCCATGCCTTCTCCCCAAGTCCAAGGACTTCTCTCTTGGTTTCCTTTCCCTAGCACCTAAATAAACTATTATTTTATTCTAATTGGATCTGTGTGCAAGAGGGTGTAATTCTTTAAAGAGGAATTCCTAAGAACCCCTATCCCAAAACCCCATCCATTTCCCCCATAACAGATACGTACAATAAACATGCTAAGCAAATCTCCCTTATACCCACATCTATTGAGATTCTATCCATCCTTTAAAGCCCAAATCATATGCCACTTTCTCCATGAAGTTTTTCCTAACTCATTCTACTGAAAATGATATCTATCTCCCCTAAATTCCTATATCTCCTTGGTAATACCCCTCTTTGGATATCTATACCATACTGCCTTATATTGTGGTTATCTGAATAGGTGTCATCTCTCTTTTTAGATCAAAAGTTCTTAACCTTTTTGTCTGTCATGGACCTTGGGCAGTCTGGTTAAAGTGATGGATCCCTTCTCAGAATAATGCTTTAAATTACCTAAAATATATAGAACTACAGAGGAAACCAATTATATTGAAATGTAGTTTTTGAAATATTTTTTAAAACAAATTCACAGGGGGCAGCTAGGTGGCACAGTGGATAAAGCACCGGCCCTGGATTCAGGAGTACCTGAGTTCAAATCCGGCCTCAGACACTTGACACTTACTAGCTGTGTGACCCTGGGGCAAGTCACTTAACCCCCATTGGCCTGCAAAAACGAAAACAAAAACAAAAAAACAAATTCCACAGACCCTAGGTTAAGAATTCTTTCAGTCTAGAATATAAACTCTGTGAAGGCAGGGATGATATCTCACTCATCTTTTTGTCCCTCACAAGACCAAGCACAGAATAGATTCTCAGTAAGCATTTGTTCAACATTAGCTAAAATAGTCTCATTTTTCAGTAGCCTCCAGATATTCACACAAGTTCTCCTTCCCACTGCTCCTGCTCATTGGTATTGCTTGCATATCTTCAGAGAACAAAATGTCTTATCTGCCTTCATTACCACTGTGGCAATATTGTCTAAGTGCACTGCAAAATAATTGAATTCGGCTTCTTCAACACATACAAAAAGCACCAATGACATCAGGCAATGAGGCCGAGTTTCAGGTTAACTTCAGTAACAAAGTTAGAAGCCCTTCTACTCTCTTTCACCAGGAATCTCTACCACCAAGCTTGCTCCATTTACTGGATCATTAGCACATCTCTTAAAGACAGCCATACCAGAAGAACTTGATCTTAGAATCCATGTATCTCTAAAAAATCTCTTCTGACCTCATTCCCTGCTGGCCTTCAGAGGAAAAATGATGATAATATTTATATTTTCTGGCACTCCCATTTGATAAATGGAAATTATAGCTTCTCAGAGTAAGAAGTGGAGAAAACCAGGCAGCACATGTGAAATTGCTCTTGTTCAGAGCCTTTTCTTCATCTCCCTTTATGGTGTCAGCATGGCATACATCAAACCCAAGCCCTAGGTTGTAACTCGGCTTCTCTGTTTCATTCCACTTCATGAATTTTTCAGTATTTACACTTCTGCTTAATGTAATAAGATTGATAGCGCTATCCCTTGATAGATGCCAGTCTGGGCTCCCTGGTCACTGAGATGTTTGTTCTTCTCCCTAATTTTCTGTAATACCCAAAGTTCATTTTCACTGCTCATATCCTTACAGTGTACTCATTTTTCAAATATCTATCCTCTGATATCATATTTTCAAGGTAACAGCATTTACCCAGTAGATTTATTAGATTAGTGCTCAGTGTGGTGTCTAAACGAGTACAGCCTAGTCAGCTCCCTCTGGCTTTTCTTCCCATCACCCAGGCAGAGAGCCAGCCTTCTCAGCTAGGTCACTAGACTAACTTAGATAATAACAGGCTGAGAAAAGCTAATGCCAAGGTGGGACAGGGATTGGGGCTATCCAAATACAGGGAACTAATCTCCAGAAATAGATGTACTTGAGATGACCCATAAACCCAGTGTCTTTCTTCTTGCTCTACCATTTTAAATTACAGAAGTGAATTAGCTAAAAGCTGGAAGGGACCATAGAAGTCATCTAGTCCCTCTACTCCCAGAATAGAATCTCCTCTAAAATAGAACAGAGGAACAACCATACAGCCTCTGTTTGGACACATCCAGTGAAGAGGAACTCACTCATTTTTAGAAAGCCCTTCCTTATATAGAGTCAAAATCTGCTTCCCTGTAACTTCCAAACATTGTTCCTAAAGGTAACACTTGTAATGATATACCAAATATGAGGATGAGAACTAGAATAAGAGTTAAAATATGAGTGAGAAGAAGGAGCATACCTAAAAAAAAATCCTGACTAAATACCCTACAAATGATTTACTTAAAAGCCATGCAGTCACACCTATTCATCCTACTCCATGAACACAGGAGCAAGAGTCAATGAAATGCACCAGCAGCAAATCTAAAGCTAAATAAAAGAAAATCGTTCCTTAGACAATGAATGGTAAATCTCTGCCCTTTGTGACCATGGAAAATCATTGAAACAAACAGCTTAACAGATCTAAATGGGGGAAACTACTGGAGAAATAGGAATGGCATGAGCAAAAAACCAATGCCACTTTCCAGAAACCAAAGGAAGAGAATTTGCAGAACTCACTTTATTTGCCTGGCCCTCTTTTTCCTCATCCATATAAGGAAGAGAGTGACCCCTATGGCCTTTTCCATCTTGAACATTTCACAATTCTATATTTGGATTCTATGTTTTTAAGCTCATCTCTGTTAGGCATTGTATTATCACTATCTTTTGTTTAGCAACTCCTAACTCTTTTCTACAAGAATGTCTTGTAGAATGAATTACAGTCCATCACTTACTGTGAGAAGGGGGTAAAGAGCATTGGAAAGGGGGAACTGAAGGTCAAGGACTGGAGCTTAAAATGTCCTACTCATAAAATGACCCTATTTATGTGGAAAGGTTATGGAACTAAGTCAGGAATTTTAAAGGCAACATGTCATTGCCAAAAAAGAAAGAAAAAAGGGGGGGGGTGGATGCAAAGACTGACACTCAAGTATTCCACATTCAGAGGACCTTGGAAAAGTCAAGAAACTCTCTGAACCCTCTCACACTATGTTTTAGCCAAATCATCCTACTTGCTTCTCCAAATATGCCACATCTCCGTGTATTTTTGCTTGAAAATTCTTTCCTCCTCCTCATCTCCACCTCTTAGATTCCCTCACCCTAGTCAAGGCTCACACCTCAAGTATCTCCGATTTATTATAAGATGCCTTTCCTTATTACCCCAGTCACCTGTCCCAAAATTATTTTGTATTTAATTTTCTTGGTACATGGCCCCCTTCTCCTGTGCCAAGTGCAGGCAGGGACTTTTAATTTCTCCATTTGTATTCCTACCACAAGCATAGAACTTAGTGCTTACTAGGCATTTAATAAATGCTTGCCAGACTGAATTGTTGAGCCTTCACTCCCTCATAACTTTTTTTTTTAATGGAGAGGATATTCCCTGCCATACATACCTCACAGAGGTGTTATATGGATCAAAAGGTATACACAAATGCATTTTGTGAGCTGGAAAATATAGGAATGTCAGCTCTAAGATGCTTCACTATACTCCCAGGACCCTCTGAGAACATTCAGTAACTTTCCCACTTGGCACATCCTCACTGCCAGACCCCCCATGGCCATATCCTCTTCCTTTTCAGCAAATTTCATGATTAGTGTCTGCATGACAGCCTCATGCTGTGAAAGGACAATTCCTTTTGAAAAGAAGCGTGCATCTTCCATATAGGCAGTTACCTCATCCTAGTTAAACTAATGAATGAGATACAGATGGAGTGACTGGACTCAGAATGCATTTAATCATCTGAACATCACAAGAAAACCATCCACATCACGCCAATACCACACCTGCTCTCCCTGCAACTCCCCTCCACAAGAAAGAAAAAAAAATATCAGGAACTTTCATAGTAACTTCTGTGAAACTGAGAAGCTGCCTTCCATCTGGTACATTTACCCACTGGTATACTTCTTTTCCCAAAGTTAGGGAGAACAAAACCAAAAAGCCAAGTTAGCTTAAAAAACAGTTGTAAGTTACTGGGCTTGCTTTCTGTAACTGACTTGTTTGTTACTGTTTGGTCATTTTTCAGTTATGTTCTAACTCTTCATGACCATTTGCAGTTTTCTTGGCAAAGATATTGGAATGGTTTGCCATTTTCTTCTCCAGCTCATTTTATATGTTAAGAAACTGAGACAATGAGGGTTAAGTGAATTGCTCAGGGTCACACAGCTATTAACTAAGTTTAGATTTGAACTCAGGAAGATGAGTCTTCCTGACTCCAGGCCCTGTACTCTATCCACTGCACCAACTTCATGCAACTGACTACTATCTATGATTACATTATCAGCACCATACCTGGAAGGATGGTGATAAGATAGGCTCTGCCTTCCCTTCTCCCATAGTCCAAAGATGTCTCACATATGTGTTGCTTCCTGATCCTTCCTTCGATTAAGACCTCCCATAGAAGGGAAGGCCCAGGAGAAACATTCAAAATGATGGGATAATACAAATTTGTATTTAGCTTATTGTTTCTGTAGCGTAAGAGTTCTTAATATTTTTAGTGTCCTGGACCCATTGGGTAGGCTGGTGAATCTTATGGCTGTATTCACAAAATAATGTAATCTTCTGTTTCATTTTATGCTTTACAATGGAAAAATATCTAGAAAATGGAATTTTTCCCATCTAAGTATTTGGGTGCCCTGAAATCTATCCACTGATCCTTTTGGGCTCTATCAACCTGGAGTTAAAAATCCCTGTAGTATAGAGACGTATTGGGTAGGAGTGATGGACCTTCCTAGATGAAAGCAGGAAAGTAAGTGAGAGCAACACTTACATATGAAAAACCAACAGGTACATGATGTTAAAGTCATGATGTTGAAAGATATTACTCCTATGGTGTAATAGTCTTCCATGTCCTTTCTTTAGTCAGGATGGCAAACTAACCGGATGGTTCTGGGATTGCAAACTCCTCACATTCAGGGAATAATTTTCTGTGGCCCTGGCTCCTGTGTTAGAAATCAATGAGTGTAATGGCACAAATAACCTAAAATCACTTATATTGGATTGAGAAATGCTTCATTTATCTAGTTATTTATTGTTCCTTAGAAGATTTGCCTTCTTAATTAGATTTCCCTTCAGCTAAAGTCCAAGTAGCTCCTATTGGAGCCCCCATAAGACATGGACTAAAGGTAAGGAGTAGCTGAACTGGAATAGAGAATGCACAAGGTGAATAATCCTGCCAAATACAAATGAAAGATGCTTGTAATCTGGAGCATACTGATAGGTTGCTTTGACACTGCTGAGATCTCTACCATGGGAGGACATAAACTAGTCATTCATATGTACATGGGATTTTCCTACTGTCACATCTAAAAGTCCTACTTCCCATCACACTGGCTTTTAAAGAGAACATAAAATTATGAAATCTCAAAGTTGGATGGGGCCACGAATATTGTCAAGTCCAATTTGCCAGCTCATTTTTGTAGAGCTGGAAAGGAACTTAGAGGTCATCTAGTCCAACACCATCATGTTACACTTGGGAATAGGCCCTAGGGAGGTCAAGTCATTCACCCAGGCTTACTTGGTAGTAAGTAACAGAGGCAGATACTTGAGCCATACCTGAAGCATGAATTTTGTCTACAATAAACTCCTGAAAAAATATTAGCCAGCCCCAACCTGAAGGCTTCCATAGATGGTGAACTGAATTTCAGACTTGTCAAGAAACAACTCTTTAAAACTGCCCCTTCCTCAAATGCTAAGTTGAACAGCAGATATTCAATTATAGTTTCTAAAATCCACTGCCAACAAATAACCACTTCTAAAATAACTGAAATAATTAGCCATGCCCAAATGAGAGGCTATGTTTATTCCATTTGGTTGGGTGGTCTCAAAAAAAGTAGGGTCCTTACATGTCATCAAATGAAATCAAAAGGGCCAATTTCATATGCAATTACAAAGTTGGCAAGGAAAATAATAGGGTAGATCTAGTTGTTGTTGTTGTTTAGTTGTTTCATTTTTGTCTGACTCTTCATCATCCCATACTGAGTTTTCTTGGCAAAGATACTGGAATGGTTTGCCATTTCCTTCTCCAGCTCATGTTTTACAGATGAGGAATGAGGCAAACAGAGTTAAGTGACTTGAGCAGGTTCACAAAACTAGTGCCTGAGGCCAGATTTGAATTCTGGAAGATGAGTTTTCCTAACTCCAGACCCAGAACTCTAACCAATGCACCATCAAGATGCCCCAGATACCAAGTTAAGAATCAAGCAACCCAGATTCCAGTCCTACTTTGCCATATGCTTACTGTGTGACTGGAGACAACTTATTTCCCTTCTCTTCAGCTTAATTTCATCTTCTATAAAACAACAGGAGTGAGTTAATTTGTTTTTCCTTTCAAAACTTACTGTCAAATTATATAACCATATTGATAATGATAACTATCACAGTGAAATCTGCATTTAAGCAGGAAACAAAGTCTCCCCAAGAGGTTATTCTTTTTTGTTTGTTTGTTTGCTTGTTTTTGGTTTTGGTGAGGCTATTGGGGTTAAGTGACTTGCCCAGAGTCACACAGCTAGTAAGTGTTAAGTGTTTGAGGCCGGATTTGAACTCAGGTCCTGCTGAATCCAGGGCTGGTGCTCTATCCACTGCACTACCTAGCTTCCCCTAAGAGGTTATTCTTAAGTGGGGGGAAGGTCTTTGGGGAGTCATCATCTATTGATCCTACTAATAAGAATCCCTGGGGAGGGGAGGGGAAGCAGAGCCAAGATGGTGGATGAAAGGCAGTGACTCACATGAGCTCTCCCTAAAACCCCTCAAAATACATTCAAATAGGGGGCAGCTAGATGGTCCAGTGGTAAAGCACCGGCCCTGGATTCAGGAGTACCTGAGTTCAAATCTGGCCTCAGACACTTGACACTTACTAGCTGTGTGACCCTGGGCAAGTCACTTAACCCTCATTTCCCTGCAAAACAAAACAAAACAAAACATTCAAATAATGTCATAACAAAATTCCTTGAGCAGGAGAAACCACAAAAGGACAGAGTGAAATAATTTTCTAGCCAAAAACAACTTAAAAGATCACAGAAAAGTCTGTTGCACCAGAGTGAGAGTGTAGCACAGTCCCATGCAGGCTATACCAGCACAGACTCAGCCCCAGAAATCCAGGAGTAGGCCTTGAGAGCTGCTAAATCAGCAGCAACAGCAACTTCTTCTGGAACTCAGCCCACAGATGGTAAGGGGGTTGAACAATTGACCAGAAGGAGATTACAGGGGTTTCTTTGCTAGCACTGAGGCAGAACTCTGTTGGTTGCCCATACTTGGATCCAGGTCACAGACGTGGGTAGCAATCCCAGGCTGAAGTGAAGTGCTAGAACACCAGAGCTCAAAGCCAGAGCAGGACTCTGTTCATAGTTTCAGGGCAGAAAAGCAAGCTTGTGGTTGCTTGCAGACCAGAGCACAGGATAGCAGAGCAGTAAACATACCTTTCCTTAAATCATACAATCTTGGAAGAACTAGAAACTTGCAAATCCCTAGTAGTAGTTCTGAAAACAGTTGCTTGGAACAGTGCATCCTCCACCATGGAAGCAGTGCCCCATTTTAACAAAGAATTAAAAGTCAAGAAATAGACTGGAAAATGAGCAAACAAAAAAAATTGCTGACCATTGAAAGTTTCTATTATAACAAGGAAGATCAAAATGCTCCCTCAGAAGAAGACAACAAAGTCAAAACTCCTACATCCAAAGCTTCCAAGAAAAATGTGAATTGGTCTCAGGCCATAGAAGTGCGCAAAAAGGATTTTGAAAATAAATTAAGAGAGGTAGAGGAAAAAATGCAAAGAGAAATGAGAGTGATACAAGAAAATCATGAAAAAAAATCAACAGCTTGTTAAAGAAGACAAAAAATACTGAAGAAAAATAACACCTTCAAAAAACAGTCTAGGCCAAATGGTAAAAGAGGTACAAAAAGCCAATGAGGAAAAGAATGCTTTGAAAAGCCAAATTGCCCAAATGGAAAATGAGGTGCAAAAGCTCACTAAAGAAAAATAACTCCTCAGAAATTAGGATTGAGCAAATGGAAGCTAATGCTTTTATGAGAAATCAGGCAACAATAAATGAAAACCCCAAAATGAAAAAAAAAAAGAAAGGAATGTGAAATACTTCATTGAAAAAACAACTGACCTTGAAAATAGATCCAGGAGAGATAATGTGAAAAGTATTGAAATACTTGAAAGTCATGATAAAAAAGAGAGCTTAGACATCATCTTCCAAGAAATTGTCAGGGAAAATTCCTCTGCTTTTCTAGAACTCAAGGGTAAAATAGAAATTGACAGAATCTACCTCTTGAAAGTGATCCCAAAATGAAAACTCCATAGAATATTATAACCAAGGAGAAAATATTGCAAGCAGTCAGAAAGAAACAATTCAAGTATTGTGGAGCCACAGTCAGGATAACACAAGATATAGTAGCTTCCACCTTAAAGGATTGTATGGTTTAGAATATGATACTACAGAGGGAAAGTAACTGGATTACCTACCCAGTAAAACAGATTGTAATCCTTCAGGGGGGAAAATGGGAATTCAATGAAAGAGAGGACTTTCAGGCATTCTTAATGAAAAGACCTGAGCTAAATAGAAAATATGACTTTCAAATATAAGACTCAAGAGAGGTATTAAAAACATAAACAGGAAAAAGACATCACAAGGGATATTAAAGTTTAAACTGTTTACATTCCTACATAGGAAGATGATACTTTTAAATCAAGAACTTTCTCATTATTAGAACAGCTTGATGGAGTATATTTAGACAGAGGGCATAGGTGTGAATTGAATATGAAGGGATGATATATTTAAAAAATAAAATTAAGGGGCAAGAGAGGAATTCACTGGGATAAAAGGAAAGGGAGAGGTGGAATGGGGTAAATTATCTGACAAAAAAGAAGCAAGAAAAATCTCATACAGTGGAGGGGAAGATGGGAGAGGTGCCAGGGAGTGAGTAAACTTTACTCTTGTCATAATTGGCTCAAAGAAGGAATAACACACATACTCAATAGGGTATAGAAATCTATCTTACCCTGAAGGGAGGCAGGAGAGGAAGGATATGGGGGGCTGTGATAGAAGGGAGGGCAGATTGGAGGAGGGGACAGTCAGGAGCAAAACACTTTTGAAGAGGGACAAGTTGAAAAGAGATAGAGAATAAAGTAAATGGTGTGGGGAGGAATTAGTACTGATGGAAATACAGTTAGCAATAGTAATTGTGGAAAAATGTGAAGCAAGTTTGTCTGATAAAGGCCTCATTTTTCAAACATATAGAGAGGGGCAGCTAGGTGGCACAGTGGATAGAGCACCATCCCTGGAGTCAGGAGTACCTGAGTTCAAATCCGGCCTCAGACACTTAACACTTACTAGCTGTGTGACCCTGGGCAAGTTACTTAACCCCAATTGCCTCACTAAAAAAAACCAACAACAACAACAAAAAACATATAGAGAACTGAGTCAAATGTATTTAAATAAGAGCCATTCCCCAATTGATAAACAATCAAAAGATATGAACAGTTTTCAGATGAAATAATCAAAGCTATCTTTGAAAAAAATGCTTTAACTCACTATTAACTAGAAAGATGCAAGTCAAAGCAATTCTGTGGTACTACTTGATACCTATTGGATTAGATAAGAAGATAGCAGAGGAAAATGACAAATGTTGTAGAGGATATGGGGGAAATGAGACATTAATTCACTATTGGTGGAGTTGTAAACTGATTCAAACATTTTGTAGAGCAATTTGTAACTTGTCAATGGTTAAAAATCCATATATATTCTTTGACCTAGTAATACCACTACTAGGTCAGTATCAAAGAAGAGATAAAAAACAAAAAGATAAAGGGCCTATGTATACAAAAATATTTATGGCAGCTATTTTCTGGTGGCAAAGAATTAAAAATTGAAGATCCCTTCAATTGGGGAATGGCTGGACAAATTGTGGTATGTGATTGTGATAGAAAATTATTGTGCTATAAGAAATGATGAGCATGATTCTCTCAGAAAAAACCTGGAAAGACTTACAGATGCTGATGCAAAGTAAAATGTACTGTGTACAAAGTAACAGCAGAGTTGTAAGATGTTCAGCTATAAATGACTTGGCTATTCTCAGCAATACAATGATTCAAGCTTGACCAGCACTGAAGGTCTTAAGGTGAAAAATGTGATCCATCTCCAGAGAAAGAACTGATGGTGTCTGAATACAAACAAGCATATTTTTTAGTTTATTTTTCTTGCAGGCTTTTTGTCTGTTTTCTTTCACCACCTGACTAATATGGAAACGTTTTGCATGGCTACACATGTATAACTTATATTGAATTGCTTGCCTTCTTAAAGGGGGGACGGGGAGGAAGGAAGGAAGACAATTTGGAACACAAAGTTTTAAAAATAGATGTTCAAATTGTTTTATATGTAATTGGAAACAATAAAATTCTAAAATATAAAAAAGAATCCCCAAATATAAGGTGTCTGAGTTCTTCTTGGAGAACAGAAGCACAGAGACATAATTAAACAATCTGCATACATTAATAAAAGAGTGATAAATCAGCAAATGAAGCTGGATTTAGATCTGTCTAGAGAAATGGAACCAGTTTCTAAAAATTTTAGTGGTGATCTGGACTTTCCATTCCTTGAATTTCTTGCTGGGAATACTTGCAGGAATTATGCTTTAGTGGAATGTCAGAAGTAGTTTTAATAGGAGACCTCTTCTTTCCCTCAATGGCATTGGTCAACCAAGCCATCAGTAATTATCAAGCCAGTTTCAATATTCATAATTGATTGCTATACTTTGCTAGCTCACTTGATACCAACTAAGAGGCTTGTAGATTTAGAAATGGAAGGACCCTCAGATGTTATGTCTTTTAACACTTCATTTATAGAGAAGGAAACTAAATTCTAGAAAGGTTCAATGACTTGCCCATGACTACAAAGGTAGCACTTAGAGCTAGACTGAGTTGACCAACAAGAGATGTGGGGATACTGGAGAGTGCTGCATATATACTTCTTTACCTCATTTTCCAGCTTCCTTTACTAATTCAACTCAAAAATATTCCAGTGGACAGTCTGGGATGCTAAAAGTTCAAGGCACTTTCCAGACAGACTAGAGCAAAAACAGAAGACACTCCCAAATCTTCTGACTGTTGCTCAGTTTTTCCCTTTTAACAACTCATAACGTCATGGACAAGTAGAGGTGGAGGAGGACAACAGCTAAACCTAATGATCTCTAATATCCCTTTCTAACTCTAAATCTATGACCTTATAACTATGGTAGAGGGCAGGGTGTGTTGAAACCTTGACTCAAAAGGCCAAAGAGATGCCAGGAACTGGGATTCATCCATTTCATATGGATCTCTCATGTGGCAGTCACTGTGGTATGTGCTGGGGATACAAAGACAAACATCAAACAATTCTTGCCCTCAAGGAGCTTATATTCTATTGGGGGAAGGGGTATGTACAAAGAAAAGTAAATACAAAATACATACAGATTAATTTCTTAGTGGGAGAGGCCATTATGAACTGAGAGGAACAAGATAGGCTACCTTTAAGAAATGGCACTCGAGGGAAAAAAGTTATGTTCCGTCTTATAGGAAGCCTTCCTCCATTAGGTGTTACAAACTGACTTCAATTTGTGAATTTACTTTTGCCATCCTGAGCATACTTAACTAAGCCATTGCCATTTTTTCATATCTATATGAATTTATTTCTCTAGGAGGATAATTAGATCCATCACCTAGTAATTGCTGCATTGGGTAAATATTTTGACAAGGTGGTAAGTGTACACAACTGGGGGGGAACAAGAACCACTGTATAACCGTTGTATCTTTCTGTCATTTCTATCAATGATGAGTCCGGTACTAGTTTAGTCATTTGTATCTCCCAATATTTATCCCATTCTCTGGAGACTCCCCCTGAAATGAAACCCCAGGAAACTAACAGCAGAAAAGATAAAGGAGATGGATGTTCACATTAGCTCTTTTCAAAAACAGTCCATCTTTGGGAAGGGCACAGGGGAGGTTTCCAAGCCAGCCTGATTATTAGAGAAAATACATATTAAATTCAGATATACACTAAAGCTTGGTGAGGTTTTTTTTGTTTGGACTCTAATCCTCTCTGTTCTCAACCTTTCACAGTACATTAAAACACAGGTTAGAAAGACACCATTTATGGTCCTATCTCCTACAGAGACATTACCCCCACATGGGGGTAAATCACAGCCCAATGGCAGCAATATAGGTATATATCTTTGTGAATACCCATGTTAAAATACAGCTAGATAATTCTTCAAATGGCCCATACACAATCAGTCATAAACAGTCCCTTCCAATGCCTGAGGAAATGACTGGGTTCCACAATTCTTATACAATAATGACCAGAGAAGCATCATTCTATGTATGTGATAGAACTTTGCCCTCCATTTCCCATATTGGATTTCTGCCACCTCTGCACCATACACACTTTGTGCAAGCTTAACATTGCATTTATCTAAAGAGGTGAGCAGCACATTTTCTTCATAAGGAAAGAATATGCTAATTAAAAAGTGTTTTTATCTATTTGTTAAAGCAGATGTGAAAAAAAACATAATTTGTATTTTCAAATTATTTTAAAATAATTAGTTATATTATGTTACAGAGTTGAATTTCCATCCTCAATTCAGAAACAAACCTAAATGGGTAAAGAAAGGTTTCAGTACACATGGTGAGTCATAGATAGGACTATGATTAGAATACAAATTCTTTTTACTATGAACTTCATCGCATTTTTAATGAGTTGAGAGAATATGTTTCAGTAGCTCATTTCAAATCCCTCCTATATTTGCCACCTTACTCTTCATCCTTCCAAATAAAAACTATCCTTTGAAGCCCAGCTCAAGACCACCTCTTCCATGGAGCTTTCCCTGACTACCTTAGCACCCATCATTCTGTCCACCTTAGGATTTCTTTTTTTTTTTTTTTTTTTGGTGGGGCAATGAAGGTTAAGTGACTTGCCCAGGGTCACACAGATAATAAGTGTCAAGTATCTGAGGCCGCATTTGAATCCAGGTCCTCCTGAATCCAGGGCTGATGCTTTATCCACTGAGCCCACCTAGATGCCCCCCCCCACCTTAGGATTTCTGCAGCATTCATTTGACTGTGGTATCTTAGTTATTTTTCCCTTTCTTTGTACCATTTCCCCAACAAAATAGTTAGCAACTTAAGGGCAGAGACTAAGACTGATGCTTTAAAAAAATTGTTCTCTAATTTGCTTCATCCACACCCTTTCTTCCTACCTAGATTGGTTTTTACAGTGCTACCTTCACAAGAGTTTGTATATAAGGGGAGAGGGTGTTTGCTGTGACTAAAAGAGCTACCATGTCTCTAGTGAACACATAGCACATCAATTTCACTCAGCAACTGCCTTCTTTCATGGATGTCAATATTGACTTCTAGATTTGAATAACATGAATATTATACTTAGGCTTATTCAGCCACTAGTATACTTTTCTTTACAAAAATGGTCATGTTTACAACTAAAGATACAACTCTCCCTACCCCTCTTATAATTCAATTAGCTTCAACAAGGATTACTGAGTCCATTTGTTTATGCCAAAGTCTATACTAAATTGTAAAAAAAAAAAAAGAGAAGCAAATAAAATGGTCTTGCCCATAGAGAGCGTATTTGTGACTGCAGAAAACTGTACCTGGAGGAGCAAATACAAAATATAAGCAAAGCAAGCATGAAGTTGTTAGAGGCAGGGAGGTTAGGGAAATAGGGGATCAGCAAAGGCCTAGTACAAGAAGTGTCACTTGAGGGGAGTAGAGAAAGGAGCTATTCTAAGAGGCTCCAGTTTAGGAGAAAGAACATAGGTACGATGGCAAGAGATGTAATGCTGAGTTCAGGAAACAGTAAGTTAGGCCAGTTTGACTGGATACTCAAGTGTGCATGTAGAGTAATGTAGAATCGTCTAGAAAGATAGATTAGAGATCATAAAGGGATTTACAAAGAAAGCTTTTATTTTTTTTATTTCATACTTGAAAGCAGTAGTGAGTCATTGCAGCTTCTAGAATGGAATAAGGCATGATTTGATCTGCTTTTTTTTTATTAATATCAATGTAGTAGCAACATGGAAGATAGATTGGAGAGGGGAGATCCTGGTGGGAGCTGGGTGGGATACCAATTAAGAGGCTATTGTAATATTCCAGCTAAGAGATGATAAGCTATGCATGAGTGGGGAGAAGTAGATGGATGTTGTAGATATAGAATCAACAAGAATTTTTATTTGATTGACTATGCACTGAGAAAGTGCCTGGCCAGTCCCAATGCCCCGAGGCAATATATATCTTTGCTATGGGATTTTTGTTTTGTTTCGTTTTTGGTTTTGTTTTCGGTTTTTTTGGCCAACTGTGGCTGAAAGGTCCAATTGCTATCTCCATTTCCTTCAGAAAGTTTTGACTGTCCTCAGGGTGGGACTCTCTTATTTCTACAATAGTGCATATGTATTCCTTGTAACATGACCAGACCTGCTCAAGCATAACTTTCCCTGCTGTTAGCATTCTGTTTGCATTACGACTTCATTTACTTCTGCAATATAATGTGTACATATCAATTTGCAATTTCCCTGGGAACATTATTTGGTGCCCCAGCCTGATGTAACTGTAAAAAAGTATTAATGATTCAGAAACTGGCTTATCTCTTCCTACTCTGAAGACTCAAATCGTGTGTCCAAAAGTAAACTAGAGCTTTGTTTTACCTAAGAACACTTCTCAGCCTCTGCCTCCAAATTCTGTTGGCTAGGGCAAGGGCCACTGATGACAGGAATAAATGGTTCCCATTCAGGTTTCTTGAGGCATGATGAGGATGGGAAAAGCAGTTCATTTTCTAGGTAAGAAATAGGATGCTGTGGATAGAGCACTGGCCCTGGAGTCAGGAGTACCTGAGTTCAAATCCGGCCTCAGACACTTAATACTTACTAGCTGTGTGACTCTGGGCAAGTCACTTAACCCCAATTGCCTCACAAAAAAAAAAAAGAATGCTTTGGATATTTACAGATGAAAGTTACTCCCCCCTCCCCCCTTTGGAGAACTAAGAATGAGCAAAATAGCACTAATAAATAGGGCTAGTGAGCCAGAATTCCTGAATTCAATTCCCAACTGAGTGCTACTAATTTGCTACCTGTATCCCCATTCTCCATTGTCACTTCTGTGGCACTTGTGGTTCTCAACAAAGCCACAGTTATGCACGGGCAATGAGAGAGTCAATGGGGCAGTCAGTCACAAGCATTTTTGAAGTCCTTATGGTGTATCAGGCATTTTCTTAAGTGCTAGGCATACAAAGAAAGGCAAAAACATAGTCACTGACCTTAAGGGGCTCATACTCTCATGGGAGAGACACCAGGCAAATTACTATGTGCCTCAAAGATATCTGCAGTAACAAAGGAAGGGAATCTGAAAGAAGGGGTGTGGGGAGTAGAGATGGGAACAGCCTCTTGCAGAAGGTAGGGTTTGAGCTGAGCCTTGAAAGAAGGCAGAGAAGCTAGTGAGAGGTGAGGAAGGAGAACATTCCAAATGTGGGGGCCAGCCAGTGCAAATGCAGAGGAATGAAAGATGGAACAGAGTGAGTAGCCAGGTAGAGCAGGAACACAGAACATATGGAGGGGATTAAAGAGTAAGGAGACTGGAAATGTAGGAAAGGGTCAGGCTTTGCCAAGGATATTGTGGAGAAAAGACTAAGCGGATCATGGGAATATTCTTTTTTGACCGAATTAACCCCATTCTGCTTCAGACTAAATATACTAAGCCTGACTAAATCATCCTCCATTCTGCTGCAGACTGCAAGATAAAACCTGACTCAACTTCCTACATCCTGCCTAGGTTCCATACATATAGTGTCACTGCACAGGACACTTTTAAGCTGCCTTTGACACAATGATGGTGCACCCAAAACACAACTAGAAACTTCTCAGGCCTACTTCTTTATAGGGACAGAAAGTTTCTCATTCTTCCATTCAAATGCCACAGAATGCTTCTGTTTGGCTATGTAATCCAAGCAGTTGTTAAAAAGCTATATAAATCAGTGATTCAGTCAACATTTATTAAGTGATTGCTCCATGCCAGGCACTGTGTTAAGCACTGAAAGACAAAAGAAATTCCTTACTCTCAAGGAGCCACAGTCTAATTTGTACTCTAGGAAGCCAAAGCTGCTACAAGCAAGCAAGCTTCCTTAGGGTACTAATAAATTTCTTGTCCTTTCCGTTTGTCTACTCATGTTATCTGACCTGTGGTCTCATGTACTTGGGACAGCTAGGTGGTGCAGTGGAGAGAGTGCTGGGCCTGGAGTCAGAAAAACTCATCTTCCTGAGTTCAAATCCAGCCTCAGACACTAGCGATGTGACCCTGGGCAAGTCACTTCACCCTTTCGGCCTCAGTTTCCTCATCTGTAATAGGAGCTGGAGAAGGAAATGGGAAATCAGTCTAGTATCTCTACCAAGAAAATCCCAAATGGAGTCACAGAGAGTTGCAAATGATTAACAACATCTCATGGACTTGCTGGGAGGGGGGAGATTCACTCTGGATTCTGCTCAGGCTGAGAAATTCCCAAACAATATCATACATGTAAAGTTGGCCATATCAATTATGGCCAATTATGCTATTTCCCCAACTCAGCATATTGTGGACCTCCTCTCTATATTTCCAACTTATACCCATTTTTCAAGGTCCAGATCAAGTTTTGCCTTTTCCACGGAGTCCTCCATGACCTGACACCAGCCTACCGTGAGGTCTTTCTTCCCTGATCTACAAAATGTTAAGCTTATCACCACACATTCTAGAATTTGATCACAGTTTTTTATTGTTCCTAACTATTTAACATACATACAACATGTGTTCTCAATTAAATAGTATTCTTCTCATGGGCAGGCTCTGTCATTAGCAGCATTAGCAACGATGATACTAATAGAATTCAATCACTTCCTTCTTATACCTGAATTATAGCCTGTTCTGTGCAAGGCTGAAAGTATTTTGCACAAAACAGGCGACAATACAGGAACCTGTTCACAAGGAGCTCTCAGGATGATTGTATTAGGATAGCCCTGGTACTGATTTATAGGGAAAATAAGTTTTATTACCTTAATAAGACAGTTTGTCAACTTAGCACAACTGATTCTATTTTGTTTTAAACCTCCATCTTGTGATTGAGATATTTTGAGTAAGTCTTCGATGATAAGATAAACACTTGTGTAGCATGATGAAGTAAACATATGTACTCTTAAACAACTGATAAATATAGGTGAGCCCTCTGAGGAAGCAGACCATCAGTTGGTAGTAAACTACCAATCAAATTATGTGGTAAACAATTTAGGACTGCTTATAACTAAAAATATAAAAACCCACCCAAGACCCCAGCTATCAGCCTGTTTCTATGGCATGGTTTGGGTTTGTTCCTACATTCCTCACACTTGGGACTCAAGTAGCCTGTGTTCACTTGAGGGCAAAGTTGATTGATGGAGACTTGTCAGATGACCATCTTAGAGGGAGACACATGGGTTTTAGCTGGGTAGATTAAGAACTTTGTCTGGAGTTGAGTATGAAAGGGGTTTATCAGCTTGGTGGATTGTTCTTAGAGGGTATTGTTTTTCATGCTTTCTTAATCAAATTTGATAGCATTTGTTGACAAATGTAAGTCTAGTTAGTGTTTCTGTCCAGTAGTTAACATTGTGCACACACGAACCATACGTTATACCCCTACCTCCTGCTCAATCACGTTTGAGAATGGAACCAGACAGCATACTTGGACATGGTTGAATGACCAAGTCAATAGAAAACAAAGAATGGAAACAGCACCAGATGAAAGTAAGCACACTTTTATTTAGTAGAAGGGACAAATTTTAGTGGTCAAGAGTTCAGAGTGGGGAGGTACCATAATAAGTGATCAGTGGGATGGGAGATAGGAGGCCAGCAGCCTATTGCTCTTTTACTTGGTTCTAAGAAGGAACTTTGAAAGTGAGAGCAGAGGATAAAATTTCCCATACTGTGAAAGAAGTTTTGTGTTACATCTTAAATTTCCCTCTCTGAGACTTTCAACTGGGGCAGAAAAAATCACTACTAAACAAACTCACTAATTAAGATTAAATGGAGGAAAGACCTATTTAGATTTGTGAAAAAATCATCCCAGAGCATTTTTAAAGGAATTCTGTGTTTGAAAGACAATTATCACCAGGAACCAATGATGATGAGAATTTGTCTCCCAAGATGAGTCCAGGATGTGCACTAAGTTAGAGGATGTGTTTTAAAAATTGAGAAGAATGATTTGTATTAAGTGATTGAAAAGGTCATTCTCTAAAATAAGTTAAAAATTTTTCCTTGCAAGCTTGTTTTCTCTCTTTATTTGCTTAGTCAAATCTTGCTACACAGAGAACTGGAATGCAGTCTTCAATTTAGCCCAAATCTGAACTGATCCTAGCTTCCAAAAAGTTGGCCCTGAATTAAAGAGTTTCCACTGTACTTTTTTTTGGGGGAAAAAAAAACAGAAAAAAGTGCAAGTATGCATATATGTATGGGGAGAGAGAGAAGAGGAGAGAGACACAGAGAGAGAGAGACAGAGAGACAGAGAGACCTACAGTACCATTCTGAGGTCTGAGGGACAGAGTTTGTGAGATTGAGTCTAGAGGTCCCTGTTCCTCCTGGACTAGGCTTTACTATAAAATTCATCATTTTTTATTTGGTGACTTGTTCCAATTGAAAAGATATGATTTTTTCCCATTTAAAGAAATTAATGATATTTTCTTCTCCGTCTATCTAAAGAGACCAGATAATTGGAACTGAATTGATCTTTTGAAGTAATACCTCTCAGCCTTCGTCCTCCCTTCCCCCTCTCCCTCCTTTGCTCCAGTAGAGGAATGTTTATGAAGGAAATTAGATTCACTGTTTGCATATACCAATATATTCAGCTGGTGGCTATGCAGGTCCAATTAACTCCTCTAACAATATGGGTGAAATGAGGTTATTGGATTATGTTTGTAGCCAATTAGAGTTTTTATGGTTGAATACTCCCTCTTGTAACCTTATTTAAAGTTAAGAAAACATGGTCCTGAAAAATATTTCTTAGGAGAAGTCTGGGGGTAAAGAGGAAATATATTTCCTTGCTCTTTAGCATGAAATGAAATGTGTGCTCTTCTATTTATGTTTATGAGGAGGGGGAGAGTTTCTCTTGCAGAAATCAAAAACAACTTTAGAAAAATATATTTTCAACATTTCATTATTGTTATTATAAATACATCAATAATAAGAGTATTTAATTGGAGTCAGGAGCCCTGATTTCTATTCTAGAATCTGTGCAGAGCTTCACCTGTGATTCTAGATAAAGCAGTTAACCTTTCTGGGTCCCGGTTTCCTCATCCACCAAATGGGGATAATACGTACTCTTTTTATTTCTTGGAGTTAGGGAATCAAATGTAATTTCATTTACACAAGTCATTTAAAGAATATGAATTTCAAAATGAAGCCCATATGAGCTCTGAAAATCTTTAATTCTCACTTTCAAAGACCAGTCTCAAGTCTATGAACAAGGTTATAGCTTCCCCTCAGGTGTTTTGCTAGAACCTTAAGGTTCTAGGGAAATATCCTGAAAGAATCAAGGGATGATTCTCTAACAGCAGTGACCAGTATACTTTTCTTCAAAAAATGATTTGTTGAGAACTAATTTAGTAATACATATTTAAACAACTTTTAGAAAAGTGTGCTTCCTAAAGTGATATAGTATTGTCTTTTTTTTCAAAACATCTTGGTATAGGGACCTTGATAGGAAAGTGCAAAGTATAATATCCTATGGACTCCTTAAAGTAAACAAGGTCTTCCTTCCATAAAGCTGGGGTGGGGAAACAGATGCAAAGCTAAAGATGAGGTCTCTTCTTTAATCTCCAGATGATCCTCCTCGGGGTTCTTATTGGAACACCAGGCTGGCTACGATAACTAAATTGACTCTAATTGTAACAAGCTTAATAATTTTTTTATAGATGAATTCTCAGGTATGGCCAAGTTTCTTTGTGTACACAATTCTAGTACAACATCACTGCAATTCAAAGGACTTTGCCCACTTAATCTATAATCTAAAGCCTGATGGCGCATTTTATCATTCATTTTAATTGGGGTAACTTGACTAAGAAAATGTTCATCAACCCCACCCTCATGAAAGCATAATATAAGAGCAATCCATTTTCTGCCCTCTAAGAATTTATGCAGGCTAAAGTTTGTGAGATATTTTAAATTATATAACAAATATCAGCTGGTAAATCAACCATCTTGGCTTGTTTTGTGTACAGGCATACAATGTCATGGAACTGAAATCCTTGGAACTTCCCTAATAAGTAATGGGTGGAGAAATGGAGTGGAGAAAGGCAGATATTGCCCTCTTCCCATCAGATATGCCTCTATTACATAAAGTATAAATAACTAGAACTAGAACAATTACAGTTCTTCCAGAAAGTGTCTTAAAGCTCAATAAACATGGATCACACTTTGCTCAGTAAACATTTCAGGGGAAATTGTTTATAAAGGAAATTTTTGTTCATTAAAATTTGTTTTAATTGTAAAAAGGAACCCTGGAGGAGAAAGCTTTGATAAGATAATTATCCTTAATGTATGTTTTTGTAAACATGAATTTTCTTTTATGATCTTTTTTTTTTTAATGGAGATCAAAAATGGTTACAATGATGGAATTTATCACAATGCTAAGTAAACACAGCAATACAGGAAAACAAAGCCAAATGCTACTGGTCTGTGATTCTGAGTACTAGGACAGAATACATTAGTTTCATCCCTTGGTCTTATCTTCTAATTACCAACCTTTCTGTTTAAGACTGACCTAGTGAGAATGACCCAGTGAATCAGGCATTACTTCAGTTAATCAGAACCAGAAATCTTGTTTGTTATTTGCTTAACCCATTGGGCACTTCTTGGTCCAGTTTTACTGCAGTGGGAAAAAGAGCTGTTAGATTTTAGATAAGCCCCTGAGAAGTGAAGGTCAGGGACTCACTAGAAGTCATTATCAACCAAAATGAGGGCATAGAAAACGGAAGCATGGATTCCTTCCTCTCCTAGGAGGGGGGAGAAGGCAGAGTTGGACAATTGAGTCATTCAGCAGAGTGGAATGCCAGACCTCTGAAAAACAAATTGGTCTGTGTGTGGTGAGGGATTGGGGGAAGGGGTAGGGGACAAAGGGTGAGCAAGGCCACGGATGCCTCCTGGGACCCCCACATTGCTATTGTTCATAGTAGTCACTAACAGACTCTGTATACCCTACTGACTGGCCAGCCCATTATGCCTGAGGGCGTATTATTTAGTATCTCTCCACTGGAACCCACAGCATGACATTCACTACTAACTACAAAATGGCCCTTTGTTCTTTCCAAATGCTTGGTTAATTCCCATAGCTGAGATGAACCATGTGCATGAAAAAAACAACATGATGTAATGGGAAAAGCTGTGAACTAAGGGTGAGAAGAACCTGGGTTCTGGTATTGGTCTTGCCATAGACTAACTGTATATCTTCAGGGAAGACACAGACCTTCTCTGGACCTCAGTTGCCTCATATATGAAACAAAGACTTTGAACTAAGTGACTTCTGAGGTCCCTCAGATCCATATCTATGATTCTATTGGGAGACAAGTTTTTAAAAATGTATTTTTCCCCTAACCTGTACTATGAGATTAAGATAAAGGAGCAGTAACACCATTCTGATCCTGAGTCCATGATTTTTGGTGACATGGTCGGGGAACGTATAGTCCGACTAGAACCACCCCTAGAACTATTGCCCTAATATTCCTTCATGTGAGAAGCATCCCTGGCACTAGCACCTTGTTAGTTCAAGTTAAATTTGAGAACGAAATGAGGTGCTTTGAACTGTTAACAAAAGGTTTACTTTGCTCTAATACAGCAAGGATATGCAACAGGAATACAGCAGCACTTAGCTTCTGTATATGGTTCCCCTCATCTCCATGTGGAAAAAATGCTTTGGTGCCTTTTAGGGAAGACTAATCTTTCTTGGGTGAAGAGGAATACCACTATATTACTGATTAATACTTTACCTGTGGCTTGTTAACTCTGTGGTTAGAATAAGACACTGTTGATGCTAATATCATGAGCTCAATGATAAGTCTAGTTTTAGTCCAATTATAGAATCATTTCCCCCACAAATCTACAAAAAAAAAAAATTTAACCCCAACAAACCAATTCATACATGTGTGCCATTGGCCATCAAGTAGAAAGTAGGGAGTGGCTCATTATGTAGTCATCCCCACTACATAAAACAACCCAAAGGGATCATAGGATTCTATAGCTCCCAGGAACTGCAGATATTAACTTGTTCAACTTCTACATTTTACAAACAAGCAAACTGAAACTTAGATTGGGGATTTCATTCACCTGTACAGTAGTAAATGGTAAAATCAGCACTGAACCCAAGTGTTCTGAAACCAAAGCCAATGCTCTTTCTATTGCCCCATGCATCTTTGCTCCCAGTAATCAGTCAATCAATAAACATTTATTAAGTACTTACCATGTTCTAGGCACTGCGTTAAGTGCTGGATATATAGTAAGAGGCAAAATACTGCACTCAAGGAGCTTGCAGTCTAATGAGGGAGACAATATGCAAACCAATATACGGAAAACAAGCTATATACAGAATAAATAGGAAATAATTAAAAGAGGAAAGGCACTGGAATTAAGAGTGATTGGGGATGGGGGCAGCTAGGTGGCACAGTGGATAAAGCACTAGCCCTGGATTCAGGAGTACCTGAGTTCAAATCCAGCCTCAGACACTTGACACTTACTAGCTGTGTGACCCTGGGCAAGTCACTTAACCCCCATTACCCCGCAAAAAAAAATTTAAAAAAAAAAAAGAGTGAATGGGGAGGGGAAGCTAGGTGGCACAGTGGATAGAGCACAGGCCCTGGAGTCAGGAGTACCTGAGTTGAAATCCAGCCTCAGACACTTAACACTTACTAGCTGTGTGACCCTGGGCAAGTCACTTAACCTCAATTGCCTCACTAAAAAAAAAAAAAAAAAGAGTGATGGGGAAAGCTTCCTGTAGTAAGTGGGATTCTAGTTCAGACTTAAAGGGAGCCAGGGAAGTCAGTAGTTGGAGCAGAGAAGGGAGAGAATTCTAGGCATGGGGCCTAGGCCAGAGAAAAGGTCCAGAGCCAAGAAATGGAATGTCTTGTTCATGGAGCAGCCAGGAAGCAAGAGTCATTGGATTAAAGATATATGTTTGAGAGTAATATAGGAGCTAGGTTATGGAGGGTTTTGAATGCCAAACAGAGAGTTTTCTATTTGATCCCAATAGCAGGGATGAAAGGATCAAGTGAGGGCTTTTTCTGGATAGGGGAGACAGTTGCATGGTTTTATCCACCTTCGTTCAGTAGCATGTTTGCAAAGGTAATGAATGATGGAAATGATCCAAAGCTGAGGCTTTGCTAGGCATAAACAGCAATGTGACAAGGGGTAGGCAGAAGGAGTCAGGAGGGGAAGAGATCATAGAGTTGAATCAGTTCACTAAGGAGTCAAAGTTGTGATACTGCAGGGGAGAGAGACTGGGAGAAAATTGAGGGGTCAGGTGATTTGGAGGTCATGATGCAGATGAAGAGTAGGGTTATGTAGAGAAAGGCAAAGGTAGAGGTAAGAAGTCTATATGCTTTGGTCAGAAAAGAGAATTTCAGAATTCTTGAACTTGAAGGTGGTATATCTGTGGGTGATGTTGAGATCAAGGGTATGACCATCTTTGTGTCTTGCTTAGGTGAGATAGAGAAGTAGCTCACAGGAATTGAGCAGATTAAGGAGTAATTAAGGTACACTGATTTTAAGCTCAATGCTCTTTCTGATACCTTGCCAGCATTGGTATATGATCTGTATGCAGGGTAAGTCTTACAAATACTGAGGATACTTTTGCCATTAACCTCCTTGATGTGATTTGAGGGGACCTATAGATAAGACCCTGTTTAAATAATCAAACTCACTGTGTGTTATTTGACCATTATAACATCATTCCTTCATGCCCTAAAGGTTTTTTTCAGTTGCTAAAGAGTTTCCAATTAAAACACAAAGACCTATAGGAGAATCAGGCCTTAAACCTCTACCAACTAGTACCTGAGGTTATCATTTAGTATCTTAACAGAGATTTCTAGCAAATGGGTATAGGGCATCGTGTAGATAAAACAGTTCACTTCTGTTTTCACCCCAGGAAAAACTTTGGTTCAGAAGTATTCACAATAACGCTTTAGATTCCTCCATCCACTCAATGTTTGTGTTTTTAGACCAGTCAGGATTGACCATGTGACCTCAAAACGGATAGTGAGTTTTCTTAAAATAACAACCATTGTCATAAGAGAAAGATAGTGAATAATACAAAATGCATCAAACACAAACTCTCAAATATCCATGGTTCCAAGAAGACCACCTCATTCAGTACTTACCACTGGAAAGCTACGTAGAGTGGATGTTTGTTTTCATGAGAACAATTCACCTTTAAGGTAAGGATAGTTGTGAAATCTTTTGGTAGCTGATCTGGAAAGGACTTTAAAGGTCAACTAGTGCGACTTTCTTGTTTTATAGATGGAGAAACTGAAGAATAGAAAAATTAGATGCCACTTAGATAGCTCGATTAAGATTTCATTACTAGCCCAACCCCATGAGAGCCATTAGGACACAAGGAAAGCCAGCTGTGATATAATGAAAATAGCAGTGAATTGAAAGTCAGGAAACTGGAGACAAAGACTCATATTTGCCACTAACTTGCTGTGTGGCTTTGGGTAAGTCATTTAACCTTTCTGAATTTCAGTTTCCTCCACTGTAAAAATCCTGAATCTTACATTGGGTCGTTGAGAAAAGGAAATTAAGAAATAGATGTAAACATCCATTCTAAGCTCTATGTAGATAGATGTAAGAAACTGGTATTTGTCTTCTTTCAACAGTTTTGAGAATGAGTATGTATTTTAGACACTACAGTAGACAGGCAATATGGAATGATAGAGTAGGGAAAACCTGGGTTCAAGTCTTGTTGCTTACATATACTCTTTGTATGATCCTGAGTAAGTCACTGAACATCACATTGCCTCAACTAGCTGTCTTTGACTTTAAATCATAGAGCAAGTGCAGACCTAAACTGATGGAGGGAGTTTCTTCACTGTGAGTTGCCAAGCCAATAAAAACACAGGTCTAGTCCTCCCAATCCCCTCTTCACCTTTTGGGGCAAAGGTCTCTAGGGTTAAATGCAACTGAGTAGGGAGAGCCACAGTAGTATAAAGCAAAGGAAATCCTTCAAACCATAGGACACTAAAGGCAAATGATGTTGATGAAGTTCAGCTGGCCCACTGAAAGACATGACCCAAAAGGGTGTTCTCTGGAAGAGAACCTTCCCACTTCCCATACCATCCACTCCCACTTTCCATCCCATCCCTTCCCACTCCCCTCACCAGAATATGGTGCAGCTATAAACATGAGGCAGAATCTTCGCAGTAAAAAATTGGGCAGCCACATTTCAAGAGAGTTTCTATAAATGCAACCTCCAGGGACCACCTGACAGTTTGAAATACTGCTCCTCTTCCAAATCCTTTGGGTAATCCATGGTAAAGGCAGCTCTTAGGCATGCCTATCACTAGATTTCCAACATCAAAAGTTGAACCACTGCTCAAAGCTATAATATTCTACTAGGTTTGCACAGAGCAAATGGGATAATTATAACAAAAGTCACTCTGTCAACCTCCTGCCCCACCAAAGGCCTTCTTTTGTGACTTGCCTTTTGCAGGTGTGTCAAATGATAGGGTGTGAGCCTTTCACTGCAATTATTTAGTATGGTGAGTCTCCCTAGTTATACACCTGCTTGAGATTAATAAGCAAAGCAGACCCATCAACAGAAACCTCAACCTGAGAAAATGCCATCTTTGCCTTCCTGAATATCCTCGACTTCTAGTCATCTGCCACCAATTCTTCCCTCTTCTGAGCACCTGTGTAGAAAATATATCATTAAAATTACTTTTGTAGGTCTATTTTAATTTATTTTTCTCAATTACGTATTTTTTTCTTCTCCTACTTGCCCTCTTCAAAATCATTGAAAAAGAAAGGGGGCAAAACCCTTGTAACAGATACACAATCAAGAAAAATAAATTCCCATGTTGGCCATGTCCAAACATAAAGCTAGAAGGAACTTCAGAGCTTCTCTAGGCTGACTCCCATTTCACAGATAAGGAAACTGATAAGTAACGAACAGAGGTGCTTTGCGTAAGATCTCAGGGCTAATTAATGGCAAAGTCAGGCCTGGAACCCAAGTCTTCTGACTCCCAGTCTGTGCTGTTGTTTTACTACACTTTATCAAAGTAAGCATACTATATTATTAGTTGGATTTTCATATGGATGTCTTGTCACCCCAAGTATTTTACATGCTGATTAAAGGAAAAATGGACTCTCTCTTCTATTTCTACCTTCCATACCTGGCAGAGTGCCTTGTATGTAGTAGGTGCTTACTAAATGCTTATTGATTGAAACAATTGGGTGGAAGATACAAAGAAGACAATTTGTTCTTGAGGAAGAAAAGAACTTCCTGGTAATCAAAATTACCCACAGATGAAATGGCCTACCTTGATAGATGAGAAGTATCTCCTCTCTCTCCCTAGGCAAATGTTAAGTTTATATCATTTTTGCTAAGAAACTGTAAATACAGTAGCATCATTGTCTACCCTTCTTAGCTACATCTGTCATAATCTGATCTGTAAATGCCTGCTTTTCCCCTTCTCTCCTCCCCCAATCTTTGATATTTCTACCAAGGTTACCATCAATGATAAAAGCATTAGACTTGGCATGAGGAAGGCTTGTTGTTGAAATCTCATTTATCATATACCCACCAACCTGGCGACCAGAAACAGAAATAGACACACACACACACACACACACACACACACACGCCTCTCCAAGCCTATCCCATGATATATGTATGTGTATACATGCATGCATACATGTGTGTGTTTGAATTGTAAAAAAAGAGTTCATGTGTAGTCTTCAGGCAAAGACCAAGTACATGGAACAGATTACTTATGAGACTTATGGATAGGTGAACAATTTATGAAAAAACAAGCGATAAAGAGCAGAGTGAGGTATAAAACAGATACTTTCAATTACATTCAATTAAAAGGTTTTTGTACAAATAAAATGAATACAGCCAAGATCAGAAGGAAAGCAGAAAATTGGAGGGGGGAGGGATTTTTGTGTGTGTGACCACTTGTCAAGTATGCAATAAAAGGGATTCTTGTTCAGCTATGGGTTGGACTATATGAGGTTACAGCCAACTTTGAAATGCTGTGATTTTTCCCCAAATAGACCAGACTTAAATCATGGGTACTGCTTATAAAACACTATTTCCCCAGAGTAAGAAAAAGATTTCTCCCAACCCAAATGTTTCCTTTTTTCTTTCCATTTGGCACCTCTACACGTGCAGTTAAGATGCAGTTCCACTCCATTTTATTTTTGTGTATTCACACCCTCACTATTACCTTCATAGCCAGACATGGCTGCCAGATCCTCAGCACAATTGAACCCCGCACTCAGTAATGTAGAGTGGGCTACTCACTGATATAGAAAGTCTATAACTGGTTTTTTACCTTGTTCCACAGTGTTAGTAAGATAATGAAACTCCACTATATTACTTCCTCTTGAAGGGATACCATAAAATAGGCCCTCACTGAGGGAGAGATGGTGCATGGGAGGGACATTTGCTCTTTTAGGAAGTTCAATACTGCACTGAAGCCATTCATTAAGCATCACCCTCAGGAGATGGCCTCAATCAGGTATGTATTTCAGTATGGAAAGGAGAGGAGAGGTTGGAAATGCCAACTGTTAATCCTTCCCTGGCTCAGCCTTCTGATTCTAAAATTTTATCTCCTGCTTTCACAGAATCATAAATGCTTAGGCTCATGGATTCAGGGTTGGAAGGGGCCTTAGAACCTATCTAATCCAACCGTTCATTTTTACATATAAACAAAATTAATGTGCTTCTCCCACTCCCCCCAGGGCAGTGGATAGAGTGCCAGCTCTGGAGTCAGTAGGACCTTAATTCAAATCCAGCCTCAAACATTTACTAGCTGTTGTGACCCTGGGCAAGTCACTTAACCCTGTTTGCTTCAATTTCCTCATCTGTAAAATAAGCTGGAGAAGAAAGTGGCAAACCACTCCAGCATCTTTCCCAAGAAAACCCCAAAGAGAGTCATGAAGAGTTGTACGTGATTGAAATGACTACATAACAACAAAAATGGCCTCCAAATAGGTCTAGTGACTTGTCCAAGGTCACAGAGTAAGAGACAATGTCGGGGCTGACAACCTACATGCTATTTTCCCTGCACAGAAAAGCTTCTCTTGAAGGTCTCATTTTTCTACTCAAAACAAAACTTAGAAAAGACATTAGAGATCATCTTTTTCAACCCCTTGATTTTACAGATGAGGAAAATGATGTCCAAAAGGTAGTATATATGAGAGTAGGGCCTAAGACCCAAGACTTCTCTGGAATTCCAGTGCTCTTTCTAATATACCATGATGTCAATAGATCTGATACAATCAAGCATGCAAGTAACCATTTATTAAGTACCTATTTCATGCAAGGTATGTAAGTCATGGAGATACAAAGAAGAGCAAAAATACTATACCTTCCCTCAAGGAGTTTATGTTCCAGTGAGGAAGACAATCTGTAAGTAACTAAATACAGACTATATATATATTTACACACATGTACATACAGACATGTCATCTCAGAGGGAAGGCACTGGGGTGGGGGAGGGGTACAGTAGAGATCAGAAAAGGCCTCCTGCTGAAGATGAGGTTTTAACTAAGTCTTTTTTGTTTTGGTTTGGTTTGGTTTTTGGTTTTTGGTGAGGAAACTGGGGTTAAATGACTTGCCCAGGGTCACACAGCTAGTAATTGTTAAGTGTCTGAGGCAGGATTTGAACTCAGATCCTCCTGAATCCAGGGCCAGTGCTCTATCCACTGAGTCACCTGGCTGCTCCTTGAACTAAGTCTTAAAAGAAACCAGCATAGCTGAAAGGCAGAGATGAGAAGGGAAAGTATTCAGGGGATAGTCAATGCAAATACAGGTCAAGAGATAGAGGCAGGAAGAGCAAAGAGAAAGAAACACACACAGAGACAGAAAGAGACAGAAAGAGATAGACACAGACACAGAGAGATAGACACAGAGACAGACACAGAGAGAGACGTAGTTAGCTAGTTAGTTAGTTAGTTAGTGGAAGAATTAGTAAACTGGAAACGTAGAAAGGGGTCAGGTTGTAAGAGGGATTAAATTCCAAAGAATTTAATAGTTAATCCTGTAAATAATACGGAGCTACTAGAGTTTATTGAGTAGGGGATTGAAATAGATGTGCTTTAAGAAAATCACTTTCGCAGCAGAGTAGAGGATGGGTTGTAGGTGGTAGAGACTTGAGCCAGGCAGATTAATTAGATGGCTATTCCAACAGTCTGAGTAAGAGATGATATGGGTTTGTACTAAAGGGGTGCTGTGTGAGTGCAGAGAAGGTACCATACACAGAAGATGTTGTGAAGGGAGAAAGCACAAGATTTGAAGCAGTTTAAATATGGGGAGAGGGGAAGTGAAAAGTCCAAGATAACACTGAGATTACAATCCTAGGTAACTGGGAGAAAATGGTACCCACCATAGTAATAGGAAAATTCAGAAGTGGGTTTTGGGAAAAGATAATGAAGTATATCTCAGCCTCTTCATATTGTCTCACCCCATGGGATTCTTATATATGTCATTTCTCATGTCTTCCTGAGAATATCTGTCCAATTACCTAGAGGCCTTCCTCTCATTCTTTTAATTCCTATTTCATGGGAACCATTGAAGCCTTGAACTGTTCAAAGGTTAATCCATATCTCCATAACATGCTGAACTTCTTACTTTTCTGGTCATAACAGATCTTTAATATCTTTGACATTCTTTATCTTACACAAATAATTATTTGTAATATGTTGCAACAACAGTTATCTACTACTTACCATTTTGCCTTTTGGATCTGTGATGAGTAAAACTATATGTGAAAAACAAAACCAAAAACAACTATATGTGGTCACCTTATTTCTGTCCCAAGTTTGGGGAAAATTAGCTGGGGCTCCTAATATAGATGTTATTTATAAATTAGCTTTAGCACCAATTTTGGGCATTAAGCATTTATTAAAGCATACCAAGTATTAGTAAAAAGAGAACATGTAGCCTAGAGGAGAGAATAGAGCTCAGCCTGGCCTGCTTCTTCCTCCAAGTCCTCTGCCACCAAAAGTGCCCCCCAGAGAGTCTAACTGAGGGTAACTGCATGTGAAAGCTTTTTCTGGGGTCGGAGAAGAGGCAGTCCTTACACTGCTTCAAGCTAATTGGCCAGCATCATGCAAATCTATTGGTTTACTGGACTTGAGGGTAGTCCCCTGTTGAGGTCAGAGTTCACACCCTCTGAGAACACACCCTCTTGAGGGCCAGGCAGGTGTGGTTTTATTTGAATTAACTTTAAGTGAGTTAATCAGCAAAATCAGTCAATCCAATCACTCTTAATCCAATCAGTGGAGAGGAGGGTCCTTTGGGCATTCCCAAAACTCTATGATTTTCTCACAGATAACTTAAGATTTTTATCTTTCAGAGATTACAGTTTTTCTTGTTTCATAGCCATATAATACTAAGAGAACAGTGGCATTTCAAAAATTACTTTTGTAGCAATAAGCTTCTTGTGCTGGGCAAGTCACTTAACCCTGTTTGCCTCAGTTTCCTCATGTGTAAAATGAACTGGGGAAGGAAATGGCAAGCCACTCCAGTATCTTTGCCAAGAAAATCCCAATGGGGTAAAAAAAAGAGTTGGGCAGGGAGCAGCTAGGTGGCACAGTGGATAAAGCACCAGCCCTGGATTCAGGAGGACCTGAGTTCAAATCCGGCCTCAGACACTTGACACTTACTGTGTGACCCTGGGCAAGTCAATTAATCCTCATTGCCCAGCCTCCCCCCTCCCCCCCAAAAAAACGAGTTGGGCAGGACTGAAACAACTCAACAAAAACAAAACACTGTGTAAGTCCTGGGGGTACAAAGAAAAAAGCTGAGTTAAATGCTTTTATGAAATCAACAAACAATATACATACTACAAACTTATCATCTCTGCACTTTACCATCTGTTTTTGTGACTACTGATATGTGGACTGCTGTAAAAAAAATGATCTACAAATTCTAAGCTGTTTCTTTCTCATGTTTTCATTGACAATACCTCTAATATATATAAAAACAAGTCTCATTAAGATTACAGGGAAGTGATAACATAGGCATATATACTGATAGTTGCTGATGTCATCTAAGTCACCTCTTTTTATAACGGTACTATTTGTGATACTTGGAACCTTTTAAGAGGATCATAAATCTAGAGTTGGATGAGACTTTAGAGGTGATCAAATCCAATCCTCTCATTTTACACATGAGAAAATTTGGTAAACGTCATTGAAGATAGAGAATCTTCTATTCAGAAACCTCATGCTCCATGACATTGGAGTCTTTGAATTTGAATTCAGTTTTTTTTTAATTCCAGAACCAATAGTCTTTCTTCTATATAAGACTGCTCCTTTAAGAAAGTTTTGAAACTCAATTTCCAAGTATCTTTGTAAGTGGTTCACTTTCAGCAGAGATTTTATCTGGTTGCATTTGTTTGAGTCCAGGCTCTCTTTCTGACTTTATTATCTGAAGTGCTATTGCTACATCCTCATATAGTATGTCAAGTATTGCAAGGATGGAGTCTAAATATGGTAAATCCACTATCAGCACTGACAAGATTAAGTCTCTATAGAAACAACAGAAGATTTAGCCAATTTCATAACTATTTGTTGTGAACTCCTGGTGCACAACACAACTCTTTGTCTCACCTACAAATGCTCTGAATATTATCTGGCTTAATGAAGTTTCATGCCAAATCTCTCTGTCATATCATTTTGTCCTGATTTACTTTTCTCTGCATTATTAGGTGAGGCTACATATAATCCTCTTCAGTAATGCTTTGCAAATGATTGTGTACTCTATCCATTAGCAAATGGATAAATATTTACTAGCTAAGGCAGTTTGGGGGTTCTTTTATTTTTCTTATTTTAGTGATTTCATAGCATTGGCCAAACTTCCCTAAGAAGTGATGGAAGTCAATCTCTCTCTGTTCAGTGGTTTTCGGTCATATCCAACTCTTCATACCCCATTTGGGGTTTTCTTGGCAAAGATATTGAGGTGTATTATCATTTCCTTCTCCAGCTTATTTTACAGATAAGGAAACCAAGGCAAACAGGGTTAAGCTCAGGGTCTCACAGCTAGTAAGTGTCTGAGGTCAGATTTGAACTCAGGAAGTTATCCCAGTCCCAGAATTCTATCTACTGTGCTACCTAGATTGCTTCAATGAGAGGGAATAGGGTATAGTAAACAGTCAAGAAAAAACCTTAGTCTGGCCAAGCACATGCTAAATGTATGATCCTGGGCAAATCACTTCCCATTGCCCTAAGTTTTAAGTTTCAGAGAAGGTTGGCATACACTGTTGGAGGAAGTTTCTCACTGAGAGCTCTCTACACTCATGAATCACAAATCTGGTTGTTGCTGTTGTTGTTGTTGTTTTTAAATGGTGATTATAAGACCAAGCATCTTTACTCTTGTCCATTTCCCATTTTTCAGAATCAACATCTTGATTAAACAGGTCAGATTGGAGCTGCTATAATTACATGCAATGTTTTCTCATCTTTATACTGTTTGACGTTAATGTTTATTTTCACCTTTATTCTAATCAGGTGATAATGTGACTGCACATGGGTAGCTAATTCTAAAATGACTCCCATGTCAACAACCAGTCATTTCCTAGCTGCTAAAATATAGTCAATTAAAAATTTTGTGATGTTCTACAGAGCTCACTGGGTCCAGAAGCTTCTATATTATATCTTAAGGAAAGATTTTATGAAGTACAAGTTGCTTGTTGTGCCTTGTTCCCAAAGAGGACCGAAAATGACAATACCATGTTGGAGTGTCTGTGGCTGATCAAACCAATATGAGCATGGAAGGTTCTATCAATGGTCTGGCACAATAGTCCACATGAAGTGCAATTATGAGTGTCAAACCCAAATATAAACAAGGCCAACATATGTAAGGATTCTTGCAGGCCGCATATTGACTTTAGTTTTAAAATAAAATATTATCAGGGGCAGCTAGGTAGCACAGTGGATAAAGCACCGGCCCTGGATTCAGGAGTACCTGAGTTCAAATCTGGCCTCAAACACATGATACTTACTGACTGTGTGACCCTAGGCAAGTCACTTAAACCCCATAGCCCCGCCAACAAAACAAAACAAAACAAAAAATAAAATAAAATAAAATATTATCTATATTTTATTCCATTTTTATTTAGTTTGTAAAATGTTTCCCAGTTACATTTAAATCTGCTTCAGGCTATACCAGGGAATGTTATGGGCCACATGTTTGACACCTCTGTTGTATAGGCCTTCAGTCTCTTTTGCTTTTTAGTCCCCAACATTATTTTCCAGGATTGTTGTTGTTATCTTCAGCTATGCCCCATCTTTCGTTTATTTCACTCAGAATCAAACTACATGATTAATCAGGTTGGAGGATCTTGTCAAATCCTAAATAGAATTTCCCTCCATCTTCACCTTCTGTATTAGATGCTGGTATGCAGAAATTTTCTGCAGGATAGTCTATCTGCTTATGCTTATTACAAACACTGCAAGGCAGTATCAACAATACTTTTTTGTGAGGTGATATGCCCATGTGATGATCTTTCTTGTTGCCTTTGGGAATACAAAGAAACCAATTCCAGCACTCCTTTATTGACCTCTCCAAAGATAGCATGTGAAACATCCTTTCATTTAGTAGCTACTTCTTTATGTCTCCTGGTTTCTTTTATATCCAGAATGCCAATATGGATATGGTTCATTTCTTCCCTTAGTTTATCAACTCAATGATTGCTGGAGAAAGATTTCACATTAAAAATACCAGCAGTTAAATTAATATTATTGATGATCTAAAAACACACTGATTCTTTGTATTGTCATCCTTCTTTTTTCTTACCACTTTGCCACCATCAATAGAGAAGTGGAAGAGACCCGAGGGACATTTTATATTTATTGTTTCATGGGTTGCCAGGACAAAATTCATCATCTAGCAGCCAGTCTCTCAGCAATAAGCCCCTCGATACTAGTCCTTAAAGAGGAGACACAGTTGTTAAGTCAAGGCTCTTGGTAAACTTTTCTAATTTAGTAGAACATGCCAGACCTTGTTTTTTGTTGGCATAGCCTTCAAAAAGCCAGGATCAATCTCAGATAATGATAAGCTATCAAAGTAGGCCCGTTGTGGAGGTCCCCCTTTCAAAAGAACAGATTTTAGGGAAGAATTTTCACTATAGCATGAACACCTCCATTTGTGCACATGCATGTTTGTGCATACACATTTGTGTGTGTACTATATGTGTGTATCCTTTTTCCAGCACCACAGAATCATCAATCCTGGTCTTGGAAGGGAATTAAAGATTATTTAATTTAACCCTCTCATTTTACAAATGAGGAAAGGGATGCCCAGAGAGGTTAAGTGAATTCTCTAAGGTTACACAGGTAATAATAGGTGGCAGAGTTGGATTTCGAACTCAGGTCCTGTGATTCCAAGTTTGATTCAGCTTGGAATGTCCAGAAAAGTTTACCAGTCAGTATGCCATAAATTTGGTTCAGCTTACCTTACTTGTCAAATCACTGATTTTGTGCCTATTTCACAAAGAATACCAACAGCATCCTTATCTGATCTTTCAGGTAGCTTACCTATTTGCACTGTTTCTCCATAACATATCTAGTTATTCAGAGGAATGTGAAAATTAAAATATCATGAAGAAAAAGTAATTTTTTTTCCTGAATTACTAATCATAACTTAGTGATGTATAATATGGTATGCTGTTCAAAGAACTTTCACAAGTCTTTTCTCATTCTGTCCTCATGATATCTTTTTGAGGAAGGTAGAGTGGGGAATTTCATCCTCTTTTGTTAGCTGGTGAAACATACATAGGGAGCTTATATGAATTTCCCAAGGTTCCATGGGAACCTTGAGTCTAGAATTCTCTCTCCCAAGTCTTAGAGTTATTTTCCAAGTTCATTGTGCATTACTCCCCTTCATTCATTCCAATGTCCAGCCAAACTGAATTTTTTGCAATTCCTCTCACATGTTATTCCATGTTCAAAATCTCTGCCTTTACACAAGCTGTCTTATTTATCTGGGATGCACTATTCCTCATCTCTGCTTTTTAGAATCTCTGGTTTCATTCCAATCTTAGCTCAAGAAGGCCTATATGAGATTTTGCCTTAACTGCCAATTATTTGTGCCTCTTCCAACTCTCACAAAAAAAAAAAATCTTTTGTTTATTTTGTATGTATTTCTGTAAGGGTAAAGGTTGATTATCCTACCCAATATAAAAATAATTACCCTTATTGATTAAATCAGTCAATCAGAACTAGGTTTGAAAAATGTGTGAATAGCCATTGGATCAGACATTTCAATTAGGCACAATAGAAAGTCAGTTCTATTTGGGTGAGGTACTTGGTAACAATGTTCTATGGACCTCTACAAAACCAGAAAGCTAGTTAAGAACCCAAGAGATTTGTGTAAGCAATGAGCCAGGGAGAGTGTATTCCAGAAACCCCCTGAGAAGGAACTGCTTAGAGGGAAGGAAAAGAAGAATCCTTCCATTTAGTCTTTGGTCTCTTCCCCAATCCCTTGGTGAGAAGAGGACTATGAGTTTCCAGTAAGATGATCTCTGGTAGAACATTAGCTAATGGCAATATTTATATTATGATAAAAAAAAATAGACTGGACAGGATGAAAAAAGGATAATTCGAGGCTCTACAAAGAACCTAGAAGAAAAAGTCAACCCTAGCCACTGGAAAATCTTGAGGACCCCAGTGTAACGATTGGAATGACGCCACCTGCTGGAGACTTACTGTAGAAGAGTTCTGCCCATGAAGCAAAGGTCTTTGAGGGCAAGACCAGGCTTCAGGAAGTGATGCGGACTAGTGGGAGGAGGAAGGAAGAGACTGGCGCTCGGTCTCACTCTCTTTCCTCTGGACTCTGGCAGAGAAGGGAGCTAGAAATGTGCTCTCCCTTTAATAGATAGAAATCTAGGCCTTTCTCTCTCTCTTTACCAAATTCTTATTCTCCTTAATAAATGCTTAAAAGTCTAACTCTTGCTAAAGCTTATAATTTATTGGCGACCACTCATTAGATATTTTAGACAGTTTAGCTAGAATTTTAGCCCTTAACAGATGGCTGACCACGAAGAGGAAAGCTAAACCTCAGTCTTCTTCTGATCTTCTGGTTGGGTAAGAAATTTCCCCTCCCTCTCCCTTTAACTGCTAAGTACTGGTGTACTGGCTGTGTTTTCCTTTAAATTTTTTTCGAATGGACCTTTTAAACTCCCTAATTATCCTATTTTTGATTTTAGTCTGTTTAACCAGACAAATGGGAGATAAGATCATGTTAATGCTTTGTTTTTGTGGATTTTCTATTTTTCTTTTTATTTTTGTTAAAAGAGCCAGCAACTTACTCACACAAGGAAATATCTCTCCCTCTCCCAACCATGCTTTTTCAGAGAAACCTGAAGAGATTCCCGCAGCTTTTCCCAGTTCTAACAGTAATTGTTGCTTTAATTTTGCATGCCTGGAGGCAATGACCCACCCTCTAGAAGCTTTTAATCCCCTAGCACCTGGAGGCAAAGTGGGGGAAGAGGAATCCAGGCCTGAGTTCAAAATCAAGTCTGATTCAAATTGTGCTGGTCCCTCCCCTCCTCTCCAGACCCCACCCTCTACTCCTCCCATGGCCAAGCCCATTGCTTCCCCTGCCTGGGAAGTCCAGAGATCTGATGCGCATGCTCAACTTTCTCTAACTACATTTGCAGATTCAGGCTCAGCCCTTCCCCAGCCTGGCTGTGCTTCTGAGACAACCTTAGAAAACCCTTTAAATTCCAGATATGCTCGTTTTGTTGATAATTTTGCTAACCTGCTTTTGTCTTTCATTAGTAATCTTATAAAGCATTTGTATGGTGAAAAGACTGACAGACAATATAGAGGGGTTAAAGAAGAAAAATTTAAGCTGTATAAGAATGACAATCATCAACATAGTTCAAGACTCTGCTTCTTTTGCCATGGAAGGGTATATATTGTACAGAAATGTAGAAGTAAGGGGCAAGGTATTGATATGAGTATTGGGGATTTTAGATATCAGAATCAAAAGTGTTCTGAATTCACTCAGAGTAATAGTATCAGTTCAGAGGTTACATAGGATTTCTATGCTATTATATATACATTTTGAAATTAATGGTATGGGTTTATTTTCGTAGAGATTTTCATGCATTTGAGATTGTGTTTTATACTTAGTTTCTAAAACAAAGAGAATATTTGTAAAAGCTTTTTATAGTCATGTGGTCCAGTTTATATTTTATAATACTCTTATTGATATTAAGTTCATATTCATTTAGATTTCCTTAGTTTGAATTTCACTGTCTTTTATTGTTCCACGTGTATTTTCTTCTATTCATTCATCTATCTAATTTTGAAACATGGTTTTGATTTCATAATACAATGTTAATTCTAGGAGTATTGTGCTCCCATATTCTGAGTTGTTTGTTTTTGTTATTTTTTCTCAACTGATTATTTGATCAAACTCTTTAAAGCATTTCCCTGGCAAATTGGTTGCCATGGCAAGTATAAATTGATTCTAGAAGTATTATTTTTGATAAGCATATTCCAAAAAAAAAAAAAGAGGGGAACATTTGTAAAAGTTTTCTTTTTTTCAAAAAAAAAGTTTTCTTTGAGATTCTGTTGTGCTTTAACTTATATTTAAATATGTTCAGATTTTTCACAAAAGTAATTGTATACTAAGTAAAAAAAAGGGGGTATTATTTGAAATTGTTGCATAATTATATATTATATTCTGAGTCAAGATGTATTCACATTTTTTGCAATCATTTATTATCCTCAATTTTTAAATCCATATGAGACTTGGATTATGGGAACTTATCATTTAAGACATTAATTGCCTTTATTCTGAGTTATCAGATGCCAGTTGGCCAAGATGCCATCCAATCACAAGAGGAATACATGCAAAAGCAGACACTGAACTGTCACATGAGGGGAGACATGCATGAAGTCAAGGTATGGCCGAGGGAACGGCTTTTGACAAATGTTGAGGTTGGATTCTCTTGGTTTAATATTTTATTTTATTTTTCCCCACAATATTGTACAGATGGCTGGAAGTATTCATCCCACTCATCTCACTTCTACACCTGGCTTCCATGCTCCCTCCTATATGCCTGATGCCATGGACATCTCAGTCCCATGCATCTGATTAAGTCTGACTCAGTTTCTTCCAATATGTTCGGTGGCATAGACATATATTCCATCCACCTATTTTAAGCCTGGCATACTGTATGGGCAGTACATATTGCTCAAGTGTGGGAATGCTCATATCCCATCATTTCTCTGTTCTTTTATGGTAACCCCCATAATTATCTCAGGTGTCATGATAAATAACAGTGTTGAATTTGGCCTTGACATCTGTTACTAATTATATTAGATTTTAAAATTTCTCATAATGGCATGAGGATAATTAGGCAGATGATGCAAAAAGTGATGAAACAAAGATAAAAATTACTTTTAATAATTAATATTGCAGCAATTGTCTTCTCAATTACCCTCCATAAGGGGGACTATAGTAATATTATAATTTTAAAGAATGTTTCAATTTTTGTTTTATTATATGTTTCATGTGTAACAACTAAGATTCTGTATTCCCTTAGACATGTTTTTGAGAACTTTCATTGTTTGATTTTATTATTGACAAAGCTATTTTAAAGTTGTGTTAAGCTCAATTTTGTAGGAAATTTTCCTGGCTGATTACCAGCATCCATACCTCAACCCCTGAAAAGACTTCCATTCCATGACTACACCTAGAGGACATCTGAGAAAAGACTTTCAGAGACTTTAAATGAACAGTTTTGATTTGTTGTTTTTGTTGTTTTTTTTTCTCTTTCTGTTATAATATACACCATCTGTAACATGTATTCTCTGCAGAGGCCCTCCCTTTGCAAGACCAATGTCAAAGCGTCGGTTCATGAGGACAAAAAAAAAAAAAATCGCCCCTCTGGACAAAACTTTCCTCTCTTCCTTTTCTATATTGTTGTTCACATATTATTAGTTAGCAATAGTTATTATATTGTTTTTACTGTTCCGTCAAGGAAACATTTTGTTTCTTGAGGAACAACAGGGGGGACTGTAACGATTGGAATGACGCCACCTGCTGGAGACTTACTGTAGAAGAGTTCTGCCCATGAAGCAAAGGTCTTTGAGGGCAAGACCAGGCTTCAGGAAGTGACACGGACTAGTGGGAGGAGGAAGGAAGAGACTGGCGCTCGGTCTCGCTCTCTTTCCTCTGGACTCTGGCGGAGAAGGGAGCTAGAAATGTGCTCTCCCTTTAATAGATAGAAATCTAGGCCTTTCTCTCTCTCTTTACCAAATTCTTATTCTCCTTAATAAATGCTTAAAAGTCTAACTCTTGCTAAAGCTTATAATTTATTGGCGACCACTCATTAGATATTTTAGACAGTTTAGCTAGAATTTTAGCCCTTAACACCAGTAATAGGACTTTCAGATGCTGTGAGTTACCTCTTTGTCATATGTGCTCTCTAGTCTTGAACCCACTTTTCCCTGAATTCTGTATGCACTGGTGGAAGATTTTGTCACAAACTTTTTTTGGGGGGGAGGGGGTGAGGATTTTTTTTTAATCAACTGTCCTTTCCATGCCATCTAAATAAATTCTTATGAAATACTCTTTCTATAAGCTCATTAAATATAGATGACTAGTTGGTTTCAATTGATAAATGGCTGGGGAGTACCCTAGTGGGAGCTCATTAGATATAGTAATAGAAGGACAGTTCTCGGGGCAGCTAGGTGGCACAGTGGATGAAGCACCAGTCCTGGATTCAGGAGGACCTGAGTTCAAATCCGACCTCAGACACTTAGCACTTACTAACTGTGTGACCCTGGGCAAGTCACTTAACCCTCATTGCCCCACCAAAAAAAAAAAAAAAAAGACAGTTCTCCTTCTTCTAAATTATCTTGGGGATAGGGGCGGGGTTATGATTTCCCCAGCCTCTCAGGTTTGAATCCTGAAAAGAAATGTAGAAGCCACATTCTTGGAACCTAACTTTTTAGTGTGAATGTGATTTGGGATAAGAACCCACAGAGTCTATATGTGCTATCTTTAGAGGTATCCATATTTTCTTTCCCAATAGAATGTAAGTTCCTTTAGGGCAGGGACTCTTTTATTGTTGTTTCCATATCCCTGAAACTTGATGCATAATAGGTATTTAATCAATGCTTATTTGATTGATTACTAGTTCAAAGTTCACCCCCCCCCAATGCAAGTACAAATCAAGTTTTGTTTCTTTGAATGGTGGGTACCTGATTTCCCCCCAGCAATTAAGTTTTTACCTGTAGGCAAACTAGGAATACATCCCAAGGAAGGTTTGTAAAATTAAGAAGCATTCAATGATTCACAATGTCCCCCTTCAGGCTCTTGTCCCTCCTGCCAGGAATTACTTTAGAATGAATGGTTAGTTAGTGAATTCCCATAGAAGGTCAGTCATGAAGAGAGTTCTGATGGGCCTCTTACTGTGAGATGTGTCAGCAGGGTTAGGTACTTCCTGCTGGCTCATAGGGCTGCATTATCCACAACGTTGGCCAAGAGATAGAAGGGACTGCAGGCCCCTGCTGTTCCCCGTTTGAACATTTAACTGTTTACCTAATACTAGCTTAACATCCTGTCATGTTCCTTGACCCAACAAATCCCACAGGCTCCTTGATTCCACTTAGGGAGTTCAACCTAATCAGCAAATGAACCTCATCCTTTTAGAGAAGCCAGTGGCCAAAACGTTCATAATGATCAGCTCCAACTAGAGCAGGAACAAAAGCGGCATGGAAAGTGCACCGGCCTGGGAGTGCAGAGACTAGGTTTCTCAGTCTAGCTCTTCCACTTACTAGGGCTATGATCTTTTTTTTTTTTTTTTGGGTGAGGCAATTGGGGTTAAATGACTTGCCCAGGGTCACACTGCTAGTAAATGTTAAGTGTCTGAGGCCGGATTTGAACTCAGGTCCTCCTGACTCCAGGGCCGGTGCTCTATCCACTGTGCCACCTAGCTGCCCCTAGGGCTATGATCTTATACGAATCCCTTCTACTTCCACAGTTTCTTCCTCTGAAAGGAAAAGATTTAGACTGAGTGATTTCTCACCTCCATTCTCACCTCGGCATGCTGGATTTCTGAAAAGGTTGAAAATGTAACATGAGCAGTATACCTTGCAAGGTAACTTGATACCTCAAGAACTTGCTGTCCCTATCAGACATGTTGGCCCCTAATAAATAATAATATACTAAATCATATAGAATCATTTTGTACTTTTCTTCATATGTATAAGTACTATCTCTCTAACTGTGGTCTAACTTCCTCAAGAATGGGCAACAAGACTCATTCTGTTCGGTAGAATTCCGCCTGACATGAATAATAACTGACATTTATGTAGCACTCTACAATTTGTAAAGTGCTTTATAAATAGTATCTCATTCATGCCTCCTTACAACACCATGAAGTAGGTACACTAGACAACAGACTATAATTTTGTTGTTCACTCATTTTCAGTCGTATCCAACTCTTCTTTACTTTATTTGGGGTTTTCTTGGCAAAGATAGTGAAGTGGTTTGCTATTTCCTTCTCTAGCTCATTTTACAGATGAGGAAACCAAGACAAATAAGGTTAACTGACTTGTCCAGGGTCACACAGAGACTGTGTCTGAAGCCAGGTTTGAACTCAGAAAATGAATCTTCCCTACTCCAGGCCCAGTTCCACCTAGCACCCATTACAGACTATGATAGGAATGCACAATTATATAGCTCTAAAACTCCATTGTATCTATGGGTATCCTTCCAGTAATGTAGGTTACAACTTCTATACCCACCCACCCTGTGACTCTTATCCCTTCCCTCCCCTAAATTTAACACATTTCTGCCCTCCCATAAGTTCAATATAAGGGGTCCAACCCTTCCTGTAGTTCTTTTGAACTTGTAAGGAAACCAGTGGGGTCCAAGGCTGTCTAAATCTTATTTTTCCCTATTGCCATAGGACCAGTCAATCTTCTTTATTGATCGTGTATTTTGTTTGTGACATCCTTTAGAATATGTCTTTCTTAGGGGCAGCTAGGTGGCACAGTGGATAAAGCACTGGCCCTGGATTCAGGAGTACCTGAGTTCAAATCCGGCCTCAGACACTTGACACTTGCTAGCTATGTAACCCTGGGCAAGTCACTTAACCCCCATTGCCCTGGGAAAAAAAAAAATATGTCTTTCTTATAATTCATTGTTTGTGATGTGTCACAGCTTGTCTTTGTCCACCATAAGGCACATTAGTATAGCACTTCATGTAAATCATCTTATTTGATCTCATGAGGTAAGACATGAAAACATTATTAATCCCATTTTATAGATGAGGGAACTGAGACTCACAGAGATAGAGGGCCTGGCCTGAAGCCATTCAACTAGTAACTGTCAAGGCTGGTATTCAAACTTAGGTCTTTTAAATCTAGGTCTATGTTCTGTCCGCTCCCCGCTCCCCCCCCAAGAAAAACCTTGTCTGGGGGTAGTTATAGGATAGGGCCAAGCCTACTAATTATTAACATCATCATCACAGCTAGAATTTATAGAGAGCTTTAATGTTTGCAGAGCACTTTGCATATACTATCTCATGTGATCCTCACAATAACCCAGATAAGTAGGTGCTATTATCCCCATTTTTCAGAATAGTAACCTGAGGCTCAGAGAAGTTAAGTAACTTGCACTGAGTCACACAGCTACTAAGTAACAGAAACAGGATCTGAACTCTGGTCTTCCTAATTTCAAGTCCAACATTCTATCCACTATGCCACCTAACATTGTATTATACATAAAAGGCACTTGGTGGATACTAGAATGAATACCTATCTGACACCTACAATGATTGAAGAAGAGGGATATTGGGAACACAACTTCATATCCAGAGATTCTCAAACTTGAAAGGTCCCAAGTGAGTTTTGATATAAAATTGATAAAGTACAGATCAGAGAAAGAAGAAGGCTTCTCCTTTACTTGGGTGATAAATGATTATGCGTCTAAAATGTTACTACAAATTCACTGAATCATGAAATATAGCTAATATAATTAATCATAAAAGATTCCAGATCCAACGAAGGAAGATAAAGAAAAGAATTAGCTCAGCAAACTTCCAAAATCCAATAAAGGGGTGTTTAGGATGAAGCTTCAAGCTTAAGTGTTTTCAAATGACTTTATATTCTTTATATTCTTTAAGAACACTCTGATTAAATTCCACAATCAGGATACATACTATGTTACATCAGGGCAGACAGACTTAGGCCGAGAAATTCAGAAAGTACCTGCAGGGCAAATAAATGAATATATATCACCATGTCAAAAAGCTATTGAACAAACCCATAAATATGTTTTTTTCATGTAGTTTTCAATGAGAAGAGCCATGGGATGTTGAGACCTTAGGCATCAGCAGTAAAGAAGAATTAGTCTAAGTATCGTATAGGAAATAGAATCAAACACTTGGTCGAATTTCTTGTGGAAAGTCATCCAATTGTAAAACTCCACCAATTCCCTGGTAGTACAACATAATGGAACAAACACTAGATTGGGAGTCAAAAGATCTGGGATCTAACTCTTGACCTGCCATAGTCTCTACGTCATCTTATTATTGTTGTTCAGTCATGTCAACTTTTTGTGACCCCAATTGGGGTTTCTTTTGGCAAAGATACTGAAGTGATTTGTCATTCCCTTCTCCAGCTCATTTCACAGATGAGGAAATGGAGGCAAACAGGATTATGTAACTTTCCCAGTGTCACACAGCTATTAAGTGTCTGAGGTCGGATTTGAACTCAGGTCCTCCTGACGCCAGGGCCAGCACTGTACCAACTAGTTGTCCTCTATGTCATCTTAGCTCACTTCTTTTTTCAGAGCTTCACTTTCCTCATCCATCAAGTGTGCGATTTGGATCTCTCAGGTCTCTTTCATATATAATTCCTATGCCACTATGCCAATAACAAATACCATTCTCAGGCTCCACAATACCCTTATCTATTCACCAGTCCTGCCATTATTCAAGTCTTGGAAAATGTTCCATGTCCAAGCTATAGAATTATAGAATTCCACAATTAAAAGGCAATTGAGAAACCATCTCATTTACCATGACATCTAAATAAGAGTGATTTCTCCATTATACCCAGTGAGTAGTTATCCAATCTGTGATTGAATACCTCCAGTTACAGGGATCTCACTATCTTCCAAAGCAGCCAATTGAGCTTTGATAAAGCTCAAATTATTAAGAATCTTTTTCTTTACATCAAATCTAGTTTTACTACTTTGCAACTTCTATCCATTGTTCCTAGTTCTATCCAGTGTGGCCAAGTAAACAAGTTCAATACCTCTTGCAAATATAAGTCACAGGAAAAAGAGAATGTCCTATAGTCGAGGGATAGATACATAACAACTAGCTCTCTGGGGGGCGGGGGAGTTTAATCTGCATTATTAACATTTCTCCATTCTTTTTTTTCTATCTCAATAGTATTTTTTCCAGTTGCATATAAAGATAGTTTTCAACATTCTTCTTTATAAGATTTTGAGTTTGAAATTTTTCTTCCTCCCTCCTTTCCTTCCCCCCTCCACAAGACAGCAACCAATCTGATACAGGTTATATATGTACAATCATGTCAAACATATTTCTATATTAGTTATTTCCTAAATTGTCAAGAAAATAAATCAAGGCCTGGTTTGTAGCATTTGCTGATTTCTGAAGTGTAAATGCTCCTACTGAAAATTTAACAATGGGCTCTCGAGCTGGAATGAACCAGCTCCTACACGCTCACTAGCTTTAGTCCTAGACTAAGAATTAAAAGACCTGAATTCTTTGACACTAATTGACTATGTAAACTGGAACAAGACACTGAACCTCTCTTGAAGTCAATTTCATCAGATTTAAAATAGTGTATTAACACTTATCATAACATCATTATAAGGCTATTTGGGAGGCTAAAAGGAGAAAATGTATACAAATGACATTGGAGAAGCTTAAAAGTGCTATAAAAATCCTCAGGATTAGCATTAAGATATATTGTTTCCTTCCCCAGAAGAGGATAGGGAAAATTCAATAAAAATATCTTAGGTTGCATTTTGTCATGTTTATAAAATGAAAAGATAGTCAATGAGCAAATGTGTACAGGTGAATCATCTATTAATGGATCTATTTTTAACCCTAGTCTCCTTTTAGCTCTAGGCCCAATAGAATCACAGGTTTAGAATGAAAGGTGATCTTAGAAATCTTTGAGTATAATCCCTTCATATTATAGATGAGGAAATTGAGATTAAAAAGAGGCCACAACTTGGCCAGGGACACATAGCTAATAATCGTGTGAGGCATGATTAAAACTCAGGTCTTCTGATGTTGAGTCTAGTATTCTATCACTGCATCACCTAGTTGCCTCCTCTTCTTACATTTAAGAATTTAAACATTTTTATATCAAGCTTAGTCAAATAAAATGAGGAAAATAAATATCTCATCTTTTCCTTCTTAAAAAAAGATAATATATTCCAAAGTCAAACAAAAAAAATTTCCCTCTCTTACTTACCTTAACCTCATCACATTTCGAATTATCTATCCCATTACTCTCTTTATATCAATGTGAATAATCAAGAGTTGATCATGTTAATAAGCCATAAAAACCCAAAACAGCCATAATCTAAGACTTTGCTCAGGACCTCTACTAAAGGTAAAATCTGCAGGTTTAAAGTAATTCCCTCAGTTAATCTGAATGTCTAGCCTTATTCTAGCTAAATAACATTCTTCATCCTGGTATCATAATAATAGTTAGTACTTATATAGCACTTTGAAGTTTGCAAAGCATTTTATACATATTGTCTCATTTTGTCCTTACAACAACTCCAGGGAATATGTGCTCTTATAATTCTTATCTTATAGCTGGGTAAATTAAGGCTGAAAGATGACTTACCCAGGGTCACAGAGCTAGTGAGTGTCTGAGGTTAGATTTAAATTCAGGTCTTCCTGACTCCAAAACTAGCATTCCAGTCAATGTGTATCCCAGCTGCCTCTAAGAACAGGCCCTCTGCTAGTGACACCTCTATTCACCTCTCCAAGGAGCACAGCTTCCATTTTTCCTTCAGTTTCTTTATGACTTTTGTAGTAAGAATGTTAGTGCTGGTATGGTCCCACAATTTTCCATTCACATAGTCTACAAGTCAGCTGAAATACATTAATTATTATCCCTTGTATATTCCGTATGCTTTTCCACTTCAGTGATTTTGATCATACCATTCATTAAAATATATAACTCTCCTTCCATCTTCAGAGATGATATGGTGAGAAAAGTACTGAACTTTATAAAAGAACTGGCTTCAGATCCTGACTCTAAGTCATGTTAGCTATGCGGTCATAGGCAAGTTACTTAATAGCTCATAACCTCAGTTTCCTTTCCTCTACTACTTCAGCAAGTGTCTAACTCCAATGCCTCACTGTGGCATAAAAGTGACCCTGGCTTCTCAAAGGACATTCCACCAAAGTACAGCTCCTGAAAAGTTCTACTAAGCTGGAAAGAGGTCATGTTTGTTGCCTTTCTTTGTATCTCCAGCATCCAAGAACTTAGTGTCTGTCATATGGTATGCACTTAATAAATGCCTGTTGACTTGACTAGTCACCTAGTCCCAGGGAAAAGGCTATTTTTTATGTCAGGCAAATAAGCTAATTAAGAATGGAAAGGCACATGCACGGCAAGTTAGCCATTAGGTGATGAATTCTTTGTCTGTGCCAACCCATAATGAAAGAAAGAAAAATACACAGTGGTCCTCAGTCCTGTGGGCTCCCTTCCATTTCTGCAGTGACGGTGGTGAAGTTGTGGGAAAGACAGCAAAAGGAACTAAGAACAATCATTTCTAGATCATCTATAACCATTGATTTGGTTATAGGTACTCCAAATATGAGCCAAGAGGATGATAGAACACCTGGACCCTATCAGCACTGACATTCGTACTACTAAAGTCATAAAGAAACTGAAGGAAAATGGAAGCTGTGCTCCTCAGAGAGGTGAATAGAGGTGTCACTAGTAGAGGGCTTGTTCTTCAGGGAATTCTCATCCAAGGGCAAGGTGTCTTTTGTGTTTACTTCATTCTGCCATCTTTTGTTGAGACTAACTGGATGCTACCAAGCATGAGATCAATGAGACCTGAGAAACTGAAGCAGCAGTTATTTATTGATCCAAATATCTGAATAGGACTCTCTACCATCAATATCTGCTGCCTCCAGGTTTTCATTCCCCTTATCTCTATGATTTTCTATGTCTCCATTGATACTTATCAAATGCCCTTTTCTCCTGGATATTCTCTTCCCACTCGGCTTATGTGATCTTACTATCTCCATTCATCTTCTACAAGTCTGACTACTTATACTCAATATCCTTTCTTGGATCATCATACATCTGCTTCCCGCTAAACGTTGGTATCCCCTATATCCCTATCCCTAGGTTTCTTTTCTTATTTAATTAATCAAATTTGATTTATTTTCTTATTTAATTCAATTAATTCTTGTTTAATTAATTTTTCAATGATCTCATTGGCTCACATGAATTTCATCATTATTTCTATGCAAATAGTGCTTGAAAAACAATACAGAAAGAGAATAGAGAACTGAACTTAAAGGAAGACCTGTGTCTAAATCCTGTCTCAAACAGGCAAATAATGTAAACATTTCTCAGTTTCAGTTTACTCACCAATAAAATGGGAATAATAATAACTACAATAAGATAAGGTATGTAAAGCATTCTGCAAAAGTTAAAGCATTACATAAATATTGGTTGTCATTATTACTCATTTCAGTATATGTACATATATATCCAGCTCTAATGTCTGTCTCTCTTTCTTAAACTCTGGTTCTGTATCAGTCGCTAACTTTCTCCTAGACCTCCCCATCTGGATGTCCCTTAGATGTATCAAGTCCATTATGTCCAAAGGAAAATGCATCATTTTTCTCCTTAAACCTTTCCCTTTTTCAGTGATCACCATAATTCTGGTATCGCACTTTCACAACCTCAGAGTCTTCCCCATCCCTTACCTCTACATCCAATCAGCTTCCAAGGCTTGGATATTTTACTTCCAACAACTTTCAATCCACCCCTTCTCTCTGAATATCTGGCCACCACCTAGTGGAGTTTCTGATCAATTAGCTAGACTATTGTGATAGCCCTGTACCTGCTCTCTCAGCTCCTACTTTCTCCTCCACTATCTTTACAGCTGCCAAATTAACATTCTCAAAATACAGGTCTGGCCATGTCACTTCCTTACTCCAAAAATGTTAGTACTTACAAATTGTCTCCAGAAAAAAAAATTATTCAGTCTGGCATTTAAAAGTCAGTTTGGGCAATAAACTTTTACTAAATGCCTATGATGTGCCAGGCACTGCGCTAAGCCATGGGGATTACAAAGAAAGACAAAAGGTAATCTGTGATCTCAAGGAGTTTATAGTCTAAGTAGAAAAGCAACATGTAAACAATTGTGTATATACAAGATATACACAGGATAAATTGAAAAGAGTCAACAAAGTGAATGCACTGAAATTAAAGGGGATGATAAAAGATGTCCTATACAAAGTGGGATTTTAGCTGGGAATGGATAAAAGACAGGAGGTGGACATGAGATGGGAATCATATCAGGCATGTGAGAGAGCCAGTGAAAATGTCTGGAGTTGGTAAATGCAATGTCTTATTTGAGGAACGGCAAAGAGGTCAGTGTCATTGTATTGTTGAATGAAGCTCTAAGTCACCTACAATCCAATTTAGCTGCAACCTCCTGTGGTTTTAGATGTGCTCAGTATTGTCTTTATTCATACATTCTATGTTTCACTAAAACTGATTTACCAAACATTCCCTAAACTTGGCATCTCATCTTCCATCTTTTTGTTTTGTTTTGGTTTTTTAGGGCAATGAGGGTTAAGTGACTTGCCCAGTGTCACACAGCTAGCAAGTATCAAGTGTCTGAGTCCAAATTTGAACTCAGGTCCTCCTGAATCCAGGGCCAGTGCTCTATCCACTGTGCCACCTAGCTGCCCCCTCCTCTTCCATCTTGAGAATTATTCCCTTTAAAGGCCCAGCTCAGGTAAAAATCTCCTCTGAGATCTTCTCTGATTCTTCTGGCTATTAGAATTCTCTCCCTCCTGAACTCTCCAAGTAATTTTTGATATTTTTTATACCCCTTCAACAGACAGTAAGCTCATTGTAATCTGAGATCACTTGGGTTTTGTCTTTGTATTAAGTGTTTTACCTTTGTGGGTACCTAATGAATGTTTGTTGAATTTAAATGATTTGGTTTCATAATATTCTAAAATGCCACAAAGAGCATTTTATGGAATCTTTGGTCACCTGCAGTGCTCATAATGAGCATAAGCAAGGAGATCACCATGAATATAATTGCAACTTAAGTTAACAGTGTCTATTAAATAGGCCAAAGTAAAGAAATTCTATTAAGAACTATTAAAAAGCTGTCAAAGAAAGAATAAATAAAAAATAGTGGTTTGGTTTTGTTGGGCAATGAGGGTCAAGTGACTTGCCCAGGGTCACACAGCTATTAAGTGTCAAGTGTCTGAGGCCAGATTTGAATTCAGATCCTCCTGAATCCAAGGTCAGTGCTTTATCCACTGTGCCACCTAGCAGCCCCTATTAATTCTTTCTTCAAGAAGAGCTGAATCATGTTGGATGCACTGATTACTAAATAGTAAAATAAAACAGACTGTATCTTAACCCATAAGAAAGGACTAGTTACTAATGTGGAAGTCATTCCAGAATTAACTTCACAAGTATAGTTAGAACAGCTAATTGAAGCAAAAGACAAAATCTATACCCAAATAAAACAGAAAAGAAGAAGCCACTGTGAATGACTGTAATAGCTCCAACCCAACCAAGCTGTTGAATCTAAAAAATGGAAATTAGATAGAGATGATTCTGATTTATCATCATTTCTTCAAATCTTAGTTGTTTTCCTGAATTTTACCAAAGCGTTTGATAAAGTTTCTTATATTATCCTTGTTGACAAGATAGGAAGATGTGAGTTAGATCACAAAACAGTTAAGTTATTTCAGAACTGGTAGAATTAAGTTAGATCATCTCAAGAACACTTATGTAGAAAACTGGACAGCCAACAAATAGAGGAAAAAATGAAACAGATATGCCAATATTTCTAGAGCAATTTCTTTTCATCATTGATGACAGTGGAACTACATTTTGCCTAGAACACATCAGTATATGGTATGAAGGCCTAATGAATAATCTGACTGAAGAAGATCATGCATTTTGGAGAATGGTGGGAGATAAAGCTTCAGTAGATAGGATGGGGCCATACTGAAGAAAGGCTTGATAGCCAAACTAAATAATTGCAGTAGACATAGGGAGTTACTGAAAGGAAGTTACCTTGTGCAAAGGAGGAAGTGGGATATAGTTTTCTCTCATTTGTTAGGAGTGACCTCCTAAAGACTCCACTTTTGTCCCATGGAAAGCACTCGACTACTGGATCATTTCCCTAAGCCCTTCCATCAACACCCACATCACTCACAGGGCACCAAAGGGAAGGCAATGAATTCATTATCTGCATAAAATACATCAACTGCCAGAGAGCTCACCACAAAACCTGTTATCTTGCCTAGAAATCCATACTTATTTTAGGGGGTAAATTGTACACCTACCACATTAATAATATGCATTGGATTCTTACTCCCTGTTTGAGATGGGATGTGATGTTATTTCTGAGTCTCTTTAGACAATTTTAATTCCATGCCAGCATATACAATATAGGCAGCCAGAGGTGACATTCATGTCTAATGCATCAACAGCCCACACACTCTTAAATATCTTTAATGATGAACAAAAAATAATAATAAGGAGGCACTAATGGTCCAACTTTAACCTCCTAAAGAAAGGAAATTTAAAATTAGCCATGGCCACAGCAAATGCCTCCCAATTTTGAAAATGCCAGACGAGCCAACGTTGCTTAGTGAAACATGGAGAAAGCAAGGAACTTACCTCCTTTACAAGAAAAAGAAAGGTAAATGCAGTTTTATGCCACATATTGATTAGGGCGATGGAGAGAGAAACAACTGTTGGGGAAAATTGAAGACCCACCCCACAGAGCCCAAGAGAGGATGGTTTTCCTAAAAGGAATAGAAAGAGGAATCTGATTCTTCATTGCCACAATCCCTACCTATACTAATCTCTCCAGCTCTGTCCAGGGGCAGGTCCAGAAATGGACTTGATATGACTGATTAGGTTCCATGGCACTGATTGAGGGGATCACTGTTTATGGAGAGGGTGATCAAAACCAAGAAGTTTGTAATGAAGGAAGGAGTGAGAATAATGTGGACAAGTCAGCCAGTAAAGTAAAATATGGATCATAGGGGAATTGAAGGGTCAAAGGCAATCTGCAGTCATATCTGAAGTAGAAGCAGGGTCAAAACCAGGATATTAAAAACAGCAGAACCAGCTAGTGGAAGGGAAGGTTCAGTGATAAAGCTGCAATAGTTCAGTACCAAGGTATGCAACAAGGTATTAATTGTGAAAAAGAGGTTTTTTTCAAGGTGCCACAAACTTTTGAACATTCATGAGCTTTTATTTCTCTGCCTTGACCAACCAGATCCAACCTCCGGGGTTCCTCCAAATTTCCTTCAGCTGGAGAGTTATCACCACCACCACCACCTTCATGGCCTTCTCCCTGGCAACTCTCAAAACCAAACATAGGTGAAGAGCATTCTTCCCCAGCCTTGGTATCCCAGGGGTAGTGCTATTAGAAACCACCCACCAATTCCAGAGCAAAAATGGTCCATGTTTCAGAAACCACAGGCTGAGGGATATTTCTTTCTCTCAATTCCTTTTCAGTCCACTAAGTCAACTGTTCTTGGGAGTGTCAAGAATTTCCTTTGATTGAAATGTGGTCTTCACTTCCACAGGCACCAGGAGTGGGGGTGCATCCAGCAGCTGGATGTCCCAAGTTGAGTGCATGAAGCAGAGCAAGAACTGATGAAATAAAGGGTTAATGGTCATATTCATAGAAACTTGAAAGTACTTGAATGAATTGATGTAGAATGAGATGACCCAAACCAGAACAATGTATATAATGACTATAACATTCTAATGGAAAATTGTGAAAGGCTCCATATTGATGCAATGACCATTAATACCTCCAAAAACCCGATGATGAAGCATGTATCTCACCTCTTGGCAGAGAGGTAATAGACTGTAGGGTGCAGAATGAAACATTCATTTTGAGATTTGACCAATGTGTGAATTTCTTTTGCTTGCTTCAAGGGAAGGCTTTTATTTTATCTTATTGGAGGAGGGAAGAATTGATGAGGAGTAGTGATGGAGATTTAAAATAAAAAAGAAAGAAAAAAGTGTCAATGAAACATGTAAAAATATACAGAAGAAGGGGTAGCTCAATGGCGCAATGGATAAAGCACCGGCCTTGGATTCAGGAGTACCTGAGTTCAAATCCAGCCTCAGACACTTAACACTTACTAGCTGTGTGACCCTGGGCAAGCCACTTAACCCCAATTGCCTCACACACAAAAAAAAATATACAGAAGAGAGCAGATGGAAGTTCAGAAGGAGAAACAGACAAGCATGACAATGTTTGTTCTATCATGATAAATTGAATATATATGCATAAATAATCTATTCATATTAGATTCATGGTTTCATATATACTCCTTTTCTTCTTTATATTTACATATCTAGATATGCATATATACAGATACACACACATATATGTGTACATATAGATCTGTGTGTGTGTGTGTGTCTCTCTCTCTCTCTCTCAGTGTTCATATGTGTTTCTCTACTTCCTAACAAACAACATTTGGGTGTGTGGTGGCAAGAGAAATAGAACTATTGGGTGAATGCAAATTGAAACTACCAGACAATATCAAGATGATAGGAAAGGGTCCTAGAGCTCTATCCAACAGCCTGTCCAACAAGAATTTCCTAGTACTCACACACATCCTAGTCTCCTATTTGTCAGGAGCCCCATGGAGTTCTCTGGGTGTTGACCTTTTATAGCTATGTTTGATGCTTTAAAAGTACCATATATGTCAGCCTGACAATTTCCAAGTGATGGTATAGAGTAACTATATATCCTGTGAGGGCCAAAATTTGACATACAGAGCGTTATTTGGGTGACTCGCCTTAATATTGGGGTCCCAGAAATATGAGGGACCTTTTAGGTTTAAACCTCCCCTCTGAACTGCCCTTTTAAAATATTTCTCCCAGGCCAATAAGAAAGGAGCCTCTAAGCTTTAGTTCACAAAAGGATCAGATTTTATTACTTGGAAATTAATTAAACAACAAAGGTGAAACTAATAAAAAATCAAAGATAAGGAAATAGGAAAATGGAAATACAGATGAATATTATTAACTCTAAACTTAACCTATGCAACCCCATACTGATTTCCAAATAAGCTAGTTCAAAGGAATTTAGGGTTTTCGGTCATTAACTCACACAAGCCTGAACAGCCTGCCAGACTGAGAACCAACATGCACCACTGCAAGGGCCAGGACCGAAAAAACGAGAGCAAGCTCACAGATCAGAAGTAGCCCACCTCCCTTCCTGGAGCATCCAATCTCCCCTCCCCCAAAAGGGAAGATCCTTCAAAAAGCTGCCTTTGTAACCTCGGGGTGGGTCAGGTGTGGCCCCTCCCAAATGAGTTAGCTAAAAATGGGAATATTAATCTTTACCACAAATAATTTTTACCACATTCCCCCACTTTGTTTCTTTGGAAAACCCATATGGGTTTGTTCAATGAAACAATCCTGACACTAGATATATAGCTGAACTAAAACATTGTCCATACGTCTCCTGGGAGGAGGGTGGGGAGTTTTTTAGTCATTTTAGTCGTTTTCTTGGCAAAGATAATTGAGTACTTTGCCATTTTCTTCTCCACCTCATTTTACAGATGAGGAAAGTGAGGCAAACAGGGTTAAGTGACTTGCCCAGGGTCAAACAACTACCAAGTGTCTGAGGATGGATTTAAACTCAGGTCTTCCTGACTCTAGGCTTGGTGCTCCATCCACTGTACCACAAAGCTGATAAAAGATAAAACAGTCTATTCAAGATGTCCTCTAACTATAACAGAGGGCTTGCCTTTCTTGGATGATAAGCAATAATGTCTGTCTGCAATCATACACCTTGTTTCTAATCAAACTGAAGAGCTCTAAGTGGGATATAGAGAGTGGGGGAGGCACAAAATTCTCAAGCTGCAATATAATTTGCATAGGTGGCTAAGGGTACTGGTTGGGGCATTCACAAGATTCCAAGAGTCAGCTGATTGTAGAAACCTGGAACATACACAATGGAAAGGTTGAACCTCCAGATTAAAAGCCCCTACCTTCTCTGACGTGGCTTAATTTTCTGGTGTGCTGAAAACACTGCAAGTTATTACTGTCCGATTGGGCTTTTAAAGAGTACTGGACCCCTCCAAGTGATGGTGCCAAGACTGGGATGCTGAAGTCACTGCCAGCAGCTATTTGCCTCAGATTGTAGAATGTCTTCTTTCTTTTTTGGCTGCTGATTGTTTCTTCAGAATATGCACATAGGACTGAAATGTGTCAGGAGCGCTGCTGTCTTGGGACAGGATAGTCCCTACTACCATGTTAGAGGTATCTGCATGGATCCCAAAAGGCCTGCATAGGTTAGAGCTAAGGCAATAGTCAATCGATTTTATTTCCTTAGAGCTCTGCTCTCTGGTAGAAGATCAGTAAAAGATTTAGGGCAACTAAGCTGATCCGTGAGGGGCATGGCCAATCAATCAATAATTTTTAAGCGCTTACTGTAGGCCTGGCATATTTATCACAAAAGGTACAAAACAGTGCCTGACCTCCTAAGAAGGTATATACAAGATACATACAAAGCAGATATAAGATAACCTTAGGGAAGAATGTAGAATAATAGAGATTAAGGCCACATAGCCATCCTACTGATATCCCAAATCATGGATGCTCCCCATCATAGTATTGCTGCAACCTATTCTGTATCCACTGATAGCTCTACCTTTCTTATCTTGGGCAAAGAACTTAAACTTCCTGGGCCCCATTCACCTCATCTGTAAAATGGGAGGGGAGCCAACTAGATGGTTTCTGGGGTCTCCTCCAACTCTACAGCTAGGATCCCATTATCTGTTCTTCCCCCTTTCCTTCCACCCCATGATGTAATACATATCCCAGGAAATTCCACCTGCTTGTACTCAAATGGACATTTCTCTCGCTTTGGAAACCACTAGTAGTTGTGGTTCAGACACTGTTGGTAGGTTTTTTTTAATCATTATTTGTTTGAAATAAGGTTATATGTTGGACAGGATCCCATGAATAAATTAAAATATCACCAAGACGCATGAAGTCCTGAAAGTCTGAATTTATGAAGCTCTGAAAGATCATAGGGCAGTTGCATATCACAAACTTCATGACTATCTATATTCAAATTGTTCCTGATGGGTCTGAAATGCTGTCTCCAGCTCATCCCCTTCCTGGATTCAAATAAGGTTGAAACCACACTAAGCTCAAGAGACTGTCTTAATGAAGAGAGTTTCTTTATTCCATTAGTAAAGCAAGATGGAAATTTGGAGCAGAGATTTTATATGCTGTTGTTGTTCAGTCGTGTCTGACTCTTTGTGACCCCATTTGGGGTTTTCTTGGCACGGATGCTGGAATGGTTTGCTATTTCCTTCTCCAACTTATTTTACTGATAAGGAACTGAGGCAAACAGGGGTTAAGTGACTGGCCCAGGGTCATATAGCTAGTGTCTGATGTCAGATTTGAACTCATGAAGATGAGTCTTCTTGACTCCAGGCCCAGCACTCTGTCCACTGAGCCACCTAGCTGGTCCAGCAGTCCTAGATAACAGCAAAGACTTATTATTGGACTAAGCCACAAAGACTTAGAACTAGAAGGGACCTCAAATGCTATCTGGTCCAATCCCCTCACTGCCCCAAATCAGTAAGGGTCTCCTGATTCCATTACTAATGTTCTTTTAAAAAACTTTTTAAAAAATTAAACATATTTGTTTTCTCTTTCTCATACTTCCCTTCCAATGGGGAAAAATAATTAAAGCAGTTCCTTTGTAAGAGACAAAGAAAGAAAAATTCTCCATTTCATGAGTCTGTGCCAGGTCTATTCTTGCCAACTCACAGGCAAGCTCTCTATAAATCGGTCCATTAGGGCTGGCTAGCTCCTCTGGCATCCCAAAGCAAACACATCAAAGGAGGTGACATCCTCCATGATCGAGCCATCCCACAACTACAGATACATTAATCATCATCGATCCACTGATTATTGTCAACAAATCAAGCTCATCACAGAGGAGGCCTAGAAGAAACCTTCAATGTTAGTTAGGAGGGAGGAGACCTCTATCATAATGATGTAGTAGATAAAATGCTTGGAGTCCGGAAGTCCTAGGTTCAAATCCCATCTCAGATACTTGTTGGCTGTATACCTCTGGGACTAGCACTTAACTTCTCCCAGTTCATTGTCAAATGTGGGGTTTAGATCCAATGACTTCTAAGTTGCCTTCCAGCTATAAATCTATCATCCCACATCCCATCAGGTAGGTCATGTCCTGGAAGACAGTCTTCCATCTTTGTCAAGAGATTGTGATATGGTCATGACAGGGAATTCCCTGGGAGGATATTTTTAAAAGGAAAAAAGGCCTAAATTATGCAATGGATTGAAGAAAAGCCACAGTAGGACTAGAAAACCTTTTGAGGCCATAGAACCCTTAGCTTATCCTATGGAGATGATCAGCTGAATTTGAAGCCAGGCTTATTCTCCTTCCTCTTTTCTCTCTAATTCTCACTTCCCTTTTTCCTTCCAGCTCCAATTCCCCCTCCCATCTCTCCCTCACTGACTCTCGCTCCTTGCTCCAATAGAAAAATTTTTTAATTTTTTGTTTGATTTTACTTTTTTCAATTAATAAACACAAATTTTCCCTCCCTCCCACATTCCCCCAACCAAAATTTTTAAAAAGAAAGAAAACACTTTGGAACAGACAGGTAGTCAATCAAAACTAAATTCCTGAATTAGTCACTCCAAGAAATTATCATTGGTTAAAAGGCCACGTTCCTGATTGTTAGCTGGACCAAACACTACTTTATTTTGGGCTTGTATTTCTGTAGTTTCGGAAGTGTATAATGGCATAGCCACACCTAACCAAACAGCCCCTCTACTCCCAGTCCATTGTTGGGGCTGGGAGATTTGAATGGAATTATGTTGTTCCCATGATGCTTTGAGAGCAGTTATGTAGCACTACATACAGTACACAGAGTGTTGGGCCTAGAGTTAGGAAGACTCATCATCCTGAGTTCAAATCTAGTCTCAGACACTTACTAGGTGTGTGACCCTGGGTAAATCACTTAACCCTGTTTTCCTGAATTTTCTCATCTGTAAAATGACCTGGAGAGGGAAATGACAAAACACTCCAATATCTTTGCCAAAGAAAACCCCAAGTGGGGTCAGGAAGAGTCAGAGATGTGACCGAAAATAACTGAACAAAAAACATATCTCAAGCTGAAGCTAACCCAGTTCCATATGGTGGTTGGTGCCTTCCCATTTGGGGGATAAGGAACAACAGCATAATCACAGTCAGGAAATTCCTGATAGGTCAGAGGAGAACCAGGGATGCACAACAGCTGTGCAGGGAAGCCAAGATCACTACCTAGAAATACAGGTCATAAAGATGAAGAACATATGATAGTATGTGATAGTTAAAACTGAAGCAGTGTCCAGATCATTCATTCATCAAACATTTATTAAATGCCTACTATGTTCAAAGGCCTCTAGTGTGTGTCTGGGAATATGTTTTCTTTATAAAGGTAAAAACAGTCCTCTCCCTTGAGGAGTTTACATTTAATAACAGCTTAGATTCTAATTATCCAACAGATAATAGGTATCTGTTTATCCAATATAAACATATAAGTATGTACAATGTAGGAAAAAATTAACACTAACAACCAGGGAGATTAGGAAAGACTTCTTCTATGGAAATCAACACCTAAACTGAACCTTAAAGGAATCTAAGAATTAAAAGTGACATGTGAAGGGAAAAAGTACATTCTGGGCAGGCAGATAATCTGTACAAAGGCAGAGAGATGGGAAATGAATTGATGAGTTTGTGAAATGGAAGTAGGCCACTTTGACTGAAAAGAAGGATATATGTAGCTATAGTGGTGGTGGTGGTGGTGGTGGTGGTAATAAATGACTATATATCACCTACTATGTTCCAGACACTGTGCTAAGGACTTTACAATTCTTGTATCATTTGTTCCTCACAACAACCCTGAGAGGTGGGCACAGTTATTATCCCCATTTTACAGATGAGGAAACAAGCTGAGAACATTTATCCAGAGTCACATAGCTAATAAGTATCTGAGGTAGGATTTGAACTTGTCTCCCTGACTCCAGGCCCAATATTCTTTTATTATTATTATTATTATTATTATCATTATTATTATTATTATTATTATTATTGGGGGGGGCTGGGCAATTGGGGTTAAGTGACTTGCCCAGGGTCACACAGCTAGTAAGTGTTAAGCATCTGAGGCTGAATTTGAACTCAGGTCCTCCTGAATCCAGGGCCAGTGCTCTATCCACTGTGCCACCTAGTTGCCCCTCCAGCCCCATTATTCTATCCACTGCACCAGCTAGCTGCCAGTAATATGAAATGTCTGGAATGGTAGGCTAAAATTCAAACTAAAGGGCTTTCAATGCCTAGCTAAGGCATTTGTGTTTTACTTGAGAGAACATAGAAAGTGACCGAAGGTTTTTAAGTAAGGGAGTGACATGATCAGATCTGTATTTAAGGAATATTAATTTGAGTCCTATGTCTGAAATACACTGGAGAGGAGAAAGACTAGAAGCAGAGAGACCAGAGGAAAGGTGATGTGTCTAAATTAGAATGGTAGCCATGAAAAGTAGAGAGAAGGGAAGAGATGTGAGCCATGTAGAATTGACAAGACTAGACTGACTAGATATGGAAGATCCAGGATCAGGACAAATTCAAAGTGTGGGGGAACACAACTAGTGAAAAATGAGGCCAAAGGGACTGAGCTGTATTTATTCAGTACTGAGGTAAGCAACCAGATGTTGAGACTGACAGAGTTCATCTCAATCACTTGTTCTGCAAGTATATGCATGTTTTTATGCCCCAATACACTTAGCTAGACCCCTGTCCTCAACTTTTATGAAATCCTCTTCAAATAGAGAGTTCCCACCACCCCAACCATCTTCATTGTTCTTTATAGCAACAGCCAAATCTAAGAAGCAGCAAATGCTACCTGAGGCCTGCTGGGTAAAATAAGCCACTTTTCCCAGAGGGAGGAGGAGGGGGAGCATCATCCAGAGAGAAACAGCTAGAATGATTGATGAGGGCCACCAGTGATTTCCAAGAACATCACAGAATTGTCAGGATCCACGGATTGGAAAGATCTTCACAAGGAAGCAAGTCCCACCCTCACCTGAACAAGAATTTTCTCTAGCTTGCCCCTGATGAATGACCTTTTGCTTGCAGACCTCTGGTGAAGGGAAGGTCTATGACTTTCTAAGGAAGCCCATTTCATAATCTGATAGCTCTAATTATTAGGAAATTTCATTTACTCCCCAGTTCTGTACTTGTAGAGTTGAGTTTTAGAGACTAAATGTAGGACTTTATATGCAGCCCTATTAATTTTTGTCTTATCTTCAGCCCACTGTTTCAACCTGTCAAAGTATTTGGGAGTCCTGATTCTGTCACCTAATGTATTTGTAGTCTGCCATCTAATCTATTTGCTATCTTTTAAAATTTATTTTATTCTGAACTTAAGAAATAAAACTAGCATTTCCATAACATAGAATAGAAAAAAAATGACTGCACATGAAACTGCAAGTCTAATATATACAACTTGTTATTCCTTTTAAATATATATTAAAGTTATCATGAAACTTTCTTTTTTTTCTTTCCTCTTCCCTCCCCACCCTCGACCTAGATGTTTGCCATCCTTCTGATCTTAATGTCATGCACAAAATCTGCCAACTCCTGTATTTGTCCTTAACTAACCTACACATAACTGGTGTCATCACAGGTGTCCGGTATCAGATAAGCCTAGATTGGTACATTTATAGAAATTCTAATTCCCTTTGTCTACCTAAGTATAAAACTGCACAATCATTAACAGCCTCGGGCTACTCTGAATAGTCTTATAGTTTTACATAGAGCAACTTTTTGAGGGGGGGTGCGTTGCAGTTACATATGTAATTTTCAGAATATCTTGATTGCTAAAGTATTCAATGTTTTGTTTATAATTGGTACTTGGATTAGTGGGAGGAATAACTCTTTTTCTATCCTTTGAGATAAAAAACCAGATGAGCTCATTAGCTTTACTGTTAACATCCCAGGTCTTAGTGACATAGAACATAATAGAACTGAGAGGGACCTTCGAGGTCTATTCCTACCTTGTCAATTAACAGATAAAGAAACTGAGGCCCAAAGAAATGAAATCAGTTGCTCACTGTCATAGAGTTTAGTAGTTAAAGAGCCAATACTCAGATCTCTTAGCACATCAACTCTGAACAACAACAATGACATTTATATAGCAGTTTAAAGTTTGCAAAGAACTTTACATATGGTAACTCATTCAAGCCTCACAACATCTGTGTCATGTAGGCCCTATTATTATCCCCATTTTACAGATGAAGAAACTGAGGCACAGAGATGTTAAATGACCTACTTAGGGGGCAGCTAGGTGGCGCAGTGGATAGAGCACCGGCCCTGGAGTCAGGAGGACCTGAGTTCAAATCTAGCCTCAGACACTTGACACTTACTAGCTGTGTGACCCTGGGCAAGTCACTTAACCCCAATTGCCTCACCCCCAAAAATAGATAAATAAATATTTTTTTAAAATATTAAATGACCTACTTAGGATTATACAACTAAAAAGTGTCTAAGTCAGAATTCAAACTCTGATCTTCCTGACTCTAAGTCCTTTGCTTTACCCACTGCACCACCTAGCTGTATTTACTAAAATACCAAGCATAATTTCATAAACAAGTAGGTATTCAACAAGTGTTATGGGGCAGAATGGGAAGGTTTGGGAGTAAGAAAATTAAGTGCAATAAACATGTATTAAGCACCTACTATTTGCAGAATACCATGCTAGGCACTGGGGGAGAGTAAAAGATAAATAAATTATGATCCTCTGATAATTCTTATAATTTGTGGGTTCTATAATATTTCAATATAGATATTCCAAGTAGTACAGATACTAATATATCTACACCATCACATCCTTTTTAATTCTCCTCATTGTCTTCCAATAAATCTTCTAGAGATAATCTTTTCAATGTGCCAAAGGGCTTTCTTAGGGTATTTTACCATTTTGTGGTCACCACTCAAGCTATCCCTCTTTTGTCCTTCATTCCTTCTACATGGCCAGTTTATCTCTTTTCCAATCACACAGTTCTCTGATGATATTTTTATATCACTTCTTTAATGAAAGTAGTATACTGTAGCCTACTTACATCTACTGTGTATGTATTTCTCTCTTGCCCTTTCGATCACACATAATTTTGACTCTGAAGATCTTAATGGTCCATGATTAATAGGCATGGAGTACCACCAGGAGAATTTTGTTATTAAGAAAGATTTCTGCTATCATGGAGCTTGAAACCTAGAGAAGGGTACTTAGCCATTTCTTAGAAATCAATTGATCCTTCTGTACACCCAAGCATGGGAGAGATCAAAAGATGAGAGGAAGAAAAGTGGTTAAGCTCTGGTCCAACACAAACCTTTCCTTTGGTAACAGAAAACAACCAAATCTTCCTTCATTATCAAGATATTGAGATGAGGGATCTAGTAAAACAAATAAGAAATGAGGCAGGTAAATGGTAGGAATGGATAGAATATGCAACCTGGAATTTGGAAGACAGCTATGTGACACTGGGCCATTCACTTAAGCCTAAGTCTCAGTTTCCTCATTTATCAAATGAGGTTAATATATAATATGATTATATAGAACATATATTATACATATATAATTATATCATAACATGTAATATATATGAGTATAATAATAATGTTTCTATTTTATCATGTTATTGTGAAGATTAGCAAATGTAAAGTGCTTCCCAACCCCTAAAATGCTATATAAATGCTAGCCATTATTATTATTATTATTGTTATTATTATTACTATTATTACTTCCAAAAGTGGGAGCTGGCTTTACTTCACTTTATCCTTCTGAATAGATAAGTCAACCTCTCTGGTAACACTCAATACTGCGGGAGGAACATTTGTTCTTTTGAAAAATTAGAATCATTCTAATCCTGAAATGGTTACCAAGCATGCTCACACAGCCTAGTCCTTTCTCTATAACTCACGCTTTATGTGTTTAGTCGTAAATGGGTTTAGACATGAGGGGTGGAGAGAGAAGTGTCAGGAAGAGCCTTAGCAATCCAAGGTCGCACTCCCTTCATAAAACATGTCCTTCGGTTCAATAAAAAACTTTAGAAGGACAATATTCTATTCTCTGCCCAAATGGGGGACCTTGTCTTAACCTCTTTCTTTAACGGCACCTTTCACCCCAGATCAAATGTCTTTTGTTTTGTTTTGTTTTTCTTGATTGAGTGTGACTCCTCAAAAGCAAGGATTTTTCGCTGTTGAAGGCATTACTCCTTTTATTATGAACCATAATAAGAGAAATATGACTAACGATTACTGGTGCAATAATTCTTACTAGGGTAAGACTGAGTGACACCAAAGTCCAGTCCTCGGCAAATATGGAGAAAGAAAGTCAGCCATCTTCAGGAAAAGAAATTGGCTTTTCTCAAAAGACATGTTTTGTCTGATACCTTATTTCTTGTCTCAGGCCCAGATTTGTAAGTGAAAGTACAACTTCAATGTGCAGTAATTCAATATGCTCACCAATTATTTCTTAGGCCATTAGGTTGACTAAGAGTCTAATCAGGGCTAAAGGCAGAAAGATTATCAGATGTTTACTGTAGGAGATGAAATCCGATAGGAATTCAAAAAGGGAAAAAACAAAGATTGAGCTAACCCTGCCTGCTGAATACATGAATAATATATATGTATATATTTCTACATGTGTATATATCTATATACTTATATATGTGTGTATAATGTAGTAGTATATTGTGTATATAGATATATAGAAGAAGGGAGGGAGAGGAAAAGGAAGGAAGGAAGGAAGGAAGGAAGGAAGGAAGGAAGGAAGGAAGGAAGGAAGGAAGGAAGGAAGGAAGGAAGGAAGGAAGGAAGGAAGGAAGGAAGGAAGGAAAGGAAGGAAGGAAGAAAAAGAAAGGAGGGAGGGAGGGAGGGAGGGAAGGAGGAAGGGAAGAAGAGAGGGAGGGAGGGATGGGGAAAGAAAAGAAGGAAGGAAGGGAGAGAGGAAAGAATTGAAATAAGGAAGGAAGGAAGGAAGGGAGGGAGGGAGGAATTCATTTGGCCAAGGACTTATTCATAGGGAAGACTCAGGTAGCAATTCTCTCCACCACTCCAGCCAAGCACATACAATTATTTTTCTTCCTTTCCATCTCCAAAAACAGCATACTTTAAATGATAGTTGAACAGGCCTACCTCCCTGTCTCCATTTTGGGAATCCCAAGTGACACTGTTGCTGAGGCCAGTGTATCCCGTCTGACTAAGGCAGAGGTTTCCAAAGGTTAGCTGTATTTTAGCATACCCCTTTGTGCATTCATAACTTTGAGTGAATGTGCATACAATGGCTTTCTATATATAAACGTACTGACTCTATAAGATTGTGGCCACATGAGTTTTGGGTCCCATGATCTCAGTGCAAACCTATTGGGGAAGATGATAGTAATAGCTGGTGAACAGTATAGAGCAGTGAAAGAAATCCTAAATAGCTTGAGAATCAACTGCAATTGCAGCCGAGGTAGGGCAAAAAACAGACAACCTTCCCCCACTCCCCACCATTGGGCATACTGACCTAAAACTACTAGGAGGAACTATTTTAGCATTGCAGAAATAACTAGTGACATAGAAAGAGTTAAACCTGCAGATCTTTCTTCTGGATAAGCTTGGTGGAGGTCCTACCTCCTCATTCCCTCCTCCTGTTCAGAACAGTGGTGCCAAAAATGCTAAGCTCTTTATGCAGCATGCACATCCACTCCAACATTTTACCAGTGAAGATATTTATCTCAGTGGTAAACTTGGGATCTCTCAGCAAACCACACCACTTTGGGGCCAAAATCCACATTATGTGAGAGTCCCCTGAAAGCCTTGGTGGACAATCGATGTTGAGGAAACCACAACAGGAATTGCAGCACGGGGCTCTGGGCTCTTGGGGGAAGTGAGAGCCTCATTACAAGTCTGTGGTTGCAGGAAGGAGGAGAAAAATCAAACCCAAAGCCAATGCCACCATTTAATTTATGCAAAATGGGTTTTATTACTTAGCCAGAAAAGGAAATGTAATACTAATGGATTTTTTTTTTAAAGAAAAGAACTAAAGGAGACAATCTCTAAGGTCTTTTCTGCTTCTAGATGCTATGATACTAAGGGGACTTCTTACATATGTACAAAACTTTCCTCTATGTTCTTTCTTTCTTTCTTTCTCTCTTTCTTTCTTTCTTTCTTTGGGTGGAGCAATGGGGGTTAAGTGACTTGCCCAGGGTCACACGGCTAGCAAGTGTCAAATGTCTGAGGCCAGATTTGAACTCAGGTTCTCCTGAATCCAGGGCCAGTGTTTTATCCACTGCGCCACATAGCTGCCCCCTCCTCTATCCACTTTACCACCATATTTGAAAGGTATGGGGGAGAAGAAGAAGGCAGAGACATTCTAAGTGAGCTAGCTTTCTTGTCATCACGTGGCTTTTGCTAAAGCCCCAGCTTTCATGTGCCCCTAGTTTGGGCCTTATTCAGACAGCTCTACATGTTAGCAGGCCCTAGCCTTTAGGGCAGAGTTCTTAACACTTTTTGTGTCATGGATCCCTTTGGAAGACTGGTAAAGTCTAGGGATCATCTTCTCGAAGTAATGTTTCTGGCCTGAATTTACAATCAAAAGGAATGCTAACTTTCAGTTAGAGGTTAGTGAAAAGAAAGAGGTGATTTTCCCCCTCTGGACAAATTCATAGATCCCTTAAAATCTATACAGGGAACCCTGGACAGAAGTGGGAGAGAGTGTCTATGGATGTCTGGTTAAGAATTTCTGCTGTAGAGATACAATCTAAGAAATGTACATAGATCCTACCAGACATGTGTGAAGCACAGGGTAAATGAGCAGAGACTCTAAGCCAAAACTTGGAAGAACTGTGTTTAAAATAAATGCTACACTTTAGGAGGGGAAGTCGGGAAGCTGAGGGAATAATTAAAGTGAGAAGAAAAGAAAGTTCATGTGGAAACTGAAGATTCAGGCAAGGCGAGGCTGAGACAGAAGGCACCATGTCCCAATTTCTACCTGCTTGCCCAATAGGTATCCCCTACTTGCACCTCAGCAGCCCAGCTCTCCATATTCACTACACATTGCTGCTCCTATACTCTCCATTCCTTGGAGTTCTTCAGACTCAACATTTCCTCTCTGGCCCCGGGGATCTTTATTCAGACTGTCCCTCTACCTGGAATGCCCCCCCTCTGTCTCATTGAAGTCTTAGTTTCCTTCAAGAGTTAGCTAGGGTTCTACCTCCCATGTGAAACCTTCACTGATTCCTCTAGGTTGTTGTTGAGTCATTTTAGATGTGTCCTACTCTGTGAGCCTATTTGGGGTTTTCCTGGCAAAGATACTGAAGTAGCTAGCTATTTCCTTCCCCAGCTCATTTTATAGATGAGGAAACTGAGGTTAACAGGTTTAAGTGACTTGCCCAAGGTCACACAGCTAGTAAATGTCTGAGGCCACATTTGAACTTAGGAAGTCTTCTTGACTCAAGGCCCAGCACTCTAGCTCCTCCATTTCTCTAGTTGCTACTGTTCTGTTGTTATTGTTCAATCATTTAGTTGTGTCTGAGTCTTTGTGTTAATACTGTTAATGGGTTTTTTCTTGGGAAAAAAACTTATATTGAATTACTTGAGTTCTTAAGGGGGTGGGAAGGAGGAAGGAAGAGAATTTGTAACATAAAGTTTTAAAAAAATAGATGTGAAAATTTGTCTTTACATGTAACTTGGGGAAAATTCTAAATAAATAAATATATTTTTAAATACCAGAGTGGTTTGCCATTTCCTTTTCCAGTGGATTAAGGCAAACAGGTTAAGTGACTTACCCAGAGTAACACAGCTAAGAATCTGATCTGAATTCAGATCTTCCTGATTCTAGGCCTAGCACTCTATCAAATGAGCCACCTAGCTGCCCATTGCTCCTCTTCAAAAGATCATGTTTGGGGGGTCAGATAGGTGGTGCAGTGGATAGAGTATTGACCGTAGATTCAGGAGGACCTGAGTTCAAATCCAGCCTCAGACACTTGACACTAGCTGTGTGACCTTGGGCAAGTCACTTAACCCTCATTGCCCAAACAAAAAAACAAAACAAAACAAAACAAAAAAAAAAAAGGTCATGTTTGGACTTGGACTAAGAAAGGCCTGAAATGGAAATCTAGCTGTGTGAACTATCATCAAGTCACTTTACCTCTCTTATCCTTAGTCATAAAATGGGGATACCTTACAGGGTTGTTGTGAGGCTTAAATGAGAATATTTGGAAAGTGCTTTGTAGACCTTAAAGTACTATACACATGCTAACTACTATATAATATTTGTCCCCCAGTAGTGTATATATACTCCTTGAAGACAGAGGTTATTTTGTATTTTGTCTTTGCACTAGCACAAATTCTTCACAAATGCTTGTTGAATTGGATTTTTATTCCCATGCTTATACATTTCTAATGTTTCTTAGTTGTCTGACAGATAAAGGCTGAATTCCTCCACCTGGCACTCAAGACTTCCATTATTGGCTTCACCCAATCTATCTCTACCTCTTTTCCTCAAATTTTCATGCATGCATGGACTTGGAGTCAGAAAGACCCAAAGTTGACTCCTACCTCAGTCCCTTACAACCTCCATGACCCTGGACAAGTCAAATAACCAAAGAGGTCCATAACCCAAAAATGCTGAAGAAACTCCTGCTTTACAGCAGAGCCCTTTGTTAAGTCATGATCATCATCTCCTCAGTGTCTCACTCCATACATCATCACTATCCAGATTCTAAGATTGTGCTCATGCTATTCTGCCTAGAATGTTTCCTTCTTTCCTTCTGATTACCAGATTACCCTGCAGACTTCAGGGTGCAGATAAAATTGGAGCTCTTCATTCCAGATTTTCCCATCTGTTCCAGTCTATGGAGAGCTCCTTCTTTAATTTTATTTTAAGTAATCCAGTGCCTGGATTATTCGTTTGAGGAGAGAGACAGAGAGAGACAGAGACAGAGACAGAGAGACAGAGAAAGAAAGAGACACACACACAGAGGTGTTTGTCATTGTTCAGTCATTTCAATCATATCTGACTTGATCCCATTTGGAGTTTTCTGCATACCCATATATGATACAAGTGTATGGAAGTCAACTTGGTGTAGTAGACAGAGATTTGATTTTGGAGCTAAGGAGACTTGAGTTTAAGTCCTGTGTCTGATCACTATTGGCTGTGAATCTAGGCAGATCCCTCAACTTCTAGACAATTCTCTGAGACCATAAGTTGCCCAAAGAATCCCAACTAACATGGGTAGAGGGAGTTTCCCACATGATCACAGCGGGGCAGCTGGGTGGCACAGTGGATAGAGCACTGGCCCTGGATTCAGGAGGACCTGAGTTCTAATCTGGCCTAAGACACTTGATACTTATTAGCAGTGTGACCCTGGGCAAGTCATTTAACCCTCATTGCCCTGCAAAGAAATCACAGGTCTATTCCCAATTCCCAACCTCATATGTGACATATGCCATGCTGGAGCAGATCTGGTCTCTACCCCTAGTCTGGGAGCAGCAGGGCAGCAGAAACCCCACCAAACTTATCTTTCATATTCTGCCCAATCATTGCTGGCCACCTGATAGGCCTTCAGTGAATACTGAGTGAAGAATTGCTGAATGAACAAACTGAATAATTGTTATGAGGGAACATGCTTGGAGCTCCTCTGGGGGGTGGGGGAGGGAATAGATCTCTTGCAGATAATGACTGGGCTTTGCTGCTAAGATGCTCATCACACCTATTCTGCCCCCTCATTGCTTCCAGGTTTCATGAGCATAGAGGCCCAGAAGAATGAGCACAATCTTAGAAATTCCTTGTGTAAAAAAGGTTTGGCCAATGAGCCCCCTGCATATACCTGAAGGACTGGATCACCATTGGCCAATCCCTTTGTTATACTTGGGGAAAAAAAGACAGCTCCCTGATATGCCAGACATCCCCACCCGGTGGGCCTCAAAGGCACTTTGCCAGCTGCACAGCTGCCTCCCCCCCAACCTGGGCTGTTTTTAGCCTGCAATTTCTGGGCTCAGGTCTAGGACTTTATTAAGAAACTGTCAAATATTGATCCCAACATAACTTATAATATTATTATAATGAAACTGGCTGCTGGACCAGGCATCTGGAAACATAACCCGAAGAGGCTTGGAGGGGGCCTTATTATCCATTGCTTTTTAAATCAATCAGGAATGTCTGGAAACAGCTCTCAATAGTTAAACTTGTTACCATGGGGCTCCCCTGCCTAGGGCTGGTGTAGGAGAGCAGGACTGATAGCTGCAGTCCTGACACTCTGCCAGATTTCATGTCCCATTTCTTTCCTCCAGCCCCACTCACTTTCTCTCAGCCAGTGATGGAATGCTCTCCCCTATGCCTTGATTTTGTGGTGTAGTGAAAACTATCTCATAAAATCCATTTCTTTCTGCACCCAGGAGGAACACACTGGGAAACTAATGGGAAAAGTTCATGGGCATTACCTTTGGGAGGTGTGAATGGAGAGAGCTAACAAAAGGAAAGACTGTTGATTTACAAAGAGAAGAACCACTGCAACTGCAAATATCCTGGGGAAATGAATGCCCACTGGTAAGTGCTGCAGAGTAGGTGGGTCTTTGGCCTTGGCCACTGTCTTTGAGTAATCCCTAAAGACACCCATTCCTTCTGCCCTCACTCTTGTTTTCCCCAACTTCCCCATCACATGGAGGTCCAAAAAGATCTGGAACTGGGGGTTTGGGGGGAGTGAAATTATAGGAGTGAGATGGCACCTGCATTTGACAGGAGCAATGCCCAAGGGAATGGTGATTTGCCTCTTCCTCATTCTCTACCCACATCCTCAAAGAAGGGGATGACAAAGGGATGAAGAGGGAAGAATTCTAATAGGTAGCTCTCTCTTGACCAGAATGAAACTGGAAAGAGGGGAAGACAATAATCAGTTCCTTCTAGGAAGATTTAGGGCTTCCAATCCTTCCTTGCAGCTAAAAGACATATGGCGGCAAGTCTATGTACACATGCATGTGCTCAGATATTCTTCTGCATTTATGCATGTGTGGAAAGGTAGCCCCTACACTCCATGAGTAAAAATGTGTGAAACCTATTAGAGAAGGACAGAATGAAGTACCTACACCGTTTTAAAGATTCTTCTTGGGAAGAAAACAGAGTGAAGAAACTCACTAGCTCATACAAAATGGAGAATGCTATGAAAAGCATATGAGAAGAATATGTCCCACTGACTTGAACAGCCTTCACAAAACAGGCCAGACAAACTCCCAGGGTACAAATTTCTACAGAACAGAGTACCATGGAATACCCATGGAAACATGCCCAAATTCTAGACTACACAGGCATTGGAAATCACCCACTGCTCCCAGGGGAGACACAGGAAGGGATGAGGGCAACATATGCAGACAAAGCTTATTTGATCATTAGTATTTACTAAGACCTCTGTTTTTATTGGAGCTGTGAGCCAATCATGTATCTCAAACTACTGGATATGCTATTAGCCTGTGATGGAAAGCCAAGCTTTATGGGTGAGAGAACATGCCAGAAGGGAATAGATCAGCAATCATAGCTGATCCTTGGCTCTTTTATTCTCCCTAGAGTGGGATGAGGGGACAGAGGAGATTCAAAATAAGGTGGAGTAAGATTGGCCCTTCAACTAATGAATAATGAGAATGACATTTCATTGTTGTCTTTAGAATTTGATCCAGGGGAAAGTTCTTCCAAATGAAAATGGTTTCTGGATGATGTAATGGAGATAATAATAACACTTGCCTCCAAGGGTTGTTGTGGACATCAAATGAGACAATAATTATAAAGCACTTAGTACAGTGATTGGCACATAGTAAGAACTATATAAATTTTAGTTGTTAATTATTGTTGTCATATGTACATATTTTTATGTACACTTATGTGTGTGTTTATACATACATATTATAGTCGTCAATACCCCAAATTCCAACAGATCCAAGCCATACCAAGCACTTTTTATACAGTAGTCTGTTAATTCCCCCAACCCCTGAGAGTTGGCTATAAAACACCTCTTTGGACAGAAGTTCAAATAGTTGGCATTTCTTGGGTTTTTGATCTGATTGGATTTTGTCTGTTGACATCTAGAAACTCATTATTCTTTCTCCCTTCAATCAGGGGATAGAAAGGTAGGGAGCAAGTAATGGAACAAAATGGTTTCCTACCAATGCAAATGGAAATTCTCTTTATGAGCAGCCCAAGGGCAGAATGACAAAAACTTGGTCTTTGCACAAGCCCATAGAACTCCGGGATTGCTGGAAACAATAACTACACTGCTCAGCTCCCTCCCCAAGGAAGAAGAGAGACCACACTTAATGGAAACAGATTACTCCCTTCACTTTTTGTATTTCAAAGTTTAATTGAAATTCCAGTGTGGTCCAAAAGCATGGGGTTTCATTCTGCCAAACCAAGGATTTTTTTTAAAAAGTAGCCAGAATTATGCCCTTAGAAAGGGGGAGGTAAATTATCCTGCTTAATCAGGTCAATGTTGTGTTAATTTGAATGCAGAAAAGAGACTAGTCAGTCCAGTTCTCTGAATTAAATGTCAGAGATCAAGTGGTCACAAGTCACATCTAAGTCAGGAGGGCTTTTTATCCTCCCACCCTGGAAAGAGCAGATAAAAGACATTTTTAAACTTTCTGATTTTGAACTATTGGTTTCTGAGGTGTCAGAGGGAAAAAGTGGGTTTATTATTACCAGAATCATAATCCTTAAGATGACTAGCTTTACATTCTGAAAGGATATAGACAAGGGGTAAAATAGTCATGAATTTCAGAAAGCACATGTAGTGGAGATGGGCCACATCCCTCAGACAGAGCAAGATGCAGAGGAACAGGGGAACTGGTGGAAACTCTTGCACCTAGACCTGGGTCTGATTGACAGACATGGGGAGACTGGTAACACAATGCATGAGTCTTTGAAAACAACAACAACAACAAAAAGGATTTAGAAGGACAAAGTGGCTCCAGGGCTATTCCTATAGCCCTGTCTCTGGTGATATTGGGTTTATGATACTCAAAGGGTCACCACATAGACATTTATCTTCTGAGTCATTTTATCAACACTTCATTTCAATGCAAAACTGGCAGGGAATGAATGAAGCATCAGAGCTCCAGATCCAAGAAAGCAGTCAATAGCCAATCAATAGTGAATTTTTGTTGTTGTTGTCAGTCTTATGCAACTCTTCATGACCCATCTGGAGTTTCCTTGGCAAAGACACTGGAGTGGTTTGCTATTTCCTCCTCCAGCTCATTTTACACGTGAGGAAACTGAGGCAAACAGGACCAAATGATTTTCCCAGTATCACACAATTAGTAAATGTGTGAGGTCAGATTTCAATTCAAGTCTTTCTGATTTAGGCCGGGTGTTCCATCCACTTACTACTGTGCTAAGTGCTGGGCATATAAGGAAAAGAGGATCACTCCTTACCCTCAAAGAGCTCATAATCTAATAGGGGAAGATAATACACAAAAGACAGCTAAAAGTGGAGGGGGGAAGACACTTCCAGAAAGTACCTGGCACAGGGACATGTTTGTGGACTAGAAACCAAGCAGAACAGCTGATGATGAATGAAGTTACTTAGAAAAGTCTGGGCCCTTTTTTATCTTTTTTTAAACTTAGACTTTTTATTAGTCCTACTTAAATGACCAATTAAAATCATACACATACCCAAAAAAAAAAAAAGGAGCTAGGATTTATTATGGCATGAAAAAATGGTAAGTACCAGAAATTGTTCTTTGGTCTGCATTTTCTTTTTCTTAAAATACCCAGTAAAAATTCTTAAAAGTACAAATAAGGGGCAGCTATGTGGCATAGTGGATAAAGCACTGGCCCTGGATTCAGGAGTACCTGGGTTCAAATCTGGCCTCAGACATTTGACACTTACTAGCTGTGTGACTCTGGGCAAGTCACTTAACCCCCATTGCCCCACACACACACACACACAAAAGTACAAATAAGATACCACAAGGATTATACATGATGATCAGGTGGGATTTATGTCAGGAATGCAGGGTTGGTTCAATATTAGGAAAACTATCAGCATAATTGACCATATCAATTTTTAAAAAAGCAACAGAAATCATATGAGTATCTCAATAGATGCAGAAAAGGCCTTTGACAAAATATAGCACCTCTTCCAATGAAACTCACCAGCAAGCATAAGAATAAAAGGAGAGTACTTTAAAATGATAAGTACTATTTATCTAAAACCATCAGTAAGCATTATCTGTAATGGGGATAACCTAAAAGCTTTCCCAATACAATCAGAGGTAAAATGAGGATACTTATTATCAACCTCTATTATTTAATATTGTACTAGGAATGTTAGCTATACCAATAAGAGAAGAAAAAGAAATTAGAATAGGTAATAAGGAAACAAAACTATCACTCTTTGCAGATGATATGATGTTTTACTCAGAAAATCCTAGAGAATTCATTTAAAAGCTACTTGAAATTATAAACAACTTCAGCAAAGTTGCAGGACACAAAGTAAACCCATATAAATCATCAGCATGTCTATATATTAACAAAAAATCTAGTAACAACAGATAGGATTTCAATTTAAAATAACTGTGGCCAATATAAAATTCTTGGGAGTCTACATCCCAAGACAAACACAGAAACTATATGACCAGAACTACAAAACACTTTTCACAGAAATAAAGTTAGATCTAAACAATTGGAAAAATATTAATTTCTCATGGGTAGGCAGAATCAATATAATAAAAATGACAATCCTACCTAAGTTAATTTATTTCTTTAGTGCTATACCAATCAAACTATCAAAAATATGTTATAGAGCTAGAAAAATAATGACAAAATTCATCCGGAAAAACAAAAGTTCATGGATATCATGGGAATCAATGAAAAAAATATGGGGGCAGCTAGGTGGCACAGTGGATAAAGCACCATCCTTGAATTCAGGAGGGCCTGAGTTCAAATCCAGCTTCAGACACTTGACACTTACTAGCTGTGTGACCCTGGGTAAGTCACTTAACCCCAATTGCCTCACCAAAAAAAAAAAATATGAAAGAAGGTGGTCTAGCAGTACCAGATCTCAAACTGTATTATAAAGCAGTAATAATCAAAACATTCTGGTACTGGCTAAGAAATAGAAAGTTGGGATCTCTGAAATAGAATGGATACAAATTATACACTAAATGGCTATAGCAATTGAGAGTATATTATTAATTCAAAGATCCAAGCTTTTGGAACAAAAACTCATTATTTGACAAAAACTGCTGGGAAAACTGGAACATAGTATGGCAGAAACTAGGTATAGACCAACATCTCACACCTTATACTAAAATAAGGTCAAAATGGGCACATGATTTACATATAAAGGATGATAACATAAGCAAATTAAGGGAGTATGGAATAATTTATCTGTCAGATTTATGGGCAGGGGAAGAATTTATGATCAAAGAAGATATAGAGAATAAAATTAAATGTAAAGTAGATAATTTTGATTTTATGGAAATTTTATAATTTTTATATTAAAAAGCTTTTGCACAAACAAAACTAATGTAACCAAGATTACAAGGAAAGTAGAAAACTAGGAAAGAATTTTTGAAACAAACATCTCTGATAAAGGGCTCATTTTTCAAATATATGGAGAACTGTGTCAAATTTATAAAAATACAAGTCATTGCTCAATTGATAAATGGTCAAAGGATATGAACAAGCAAAAGAAATCAAAGCTAACTATAATCATATGAAAAAATGCTCTAAATCATTATTGAACAGAGAAATGCTGATTAAAACAATTCTGAAGTATCACCTCACACCTATTAGTGGCGAATATAACAAAAAAAGAAAATATTGGATGTTGGAGGGGATATGGATAAGCTGGGATGCTAATTCACTGTTGGTGGAGTTGTGGAAAGATCCAATCATTCTGGAGAGCAATTTGGAACTATGCGCAAAGGGCTATGGAACCCGTACATGCCCTTTGATTCAGCAATACCACTGCTACATTTATATCCCAAAGACATCCCCAAAAAGAGAAAAAGACCTATTTGTACAAAAGTATTTCTAGCAGCTCTTTTTGTGGTGGCTAAGAATTGAGGAATCAAAGGAATGCCCATCAATTGGGGAATGGCTAAACAAACTGTGGTATATGATGGTGATGGAATATTACTGTGCTATAAGAAATGACAAGCAGGATGACTTCAGAAAGCCCTGGAAAGATATGTATGAAATGATACATTGTGAAGTGAGCAGAACCAAGAGAACATTGTACACAGAGACACCAATATTGTTGGATGAAAAACTGTGAATGACTTGACTATTCTCAACAATACAATGATTCAAGACAAACCCAAAGGACTATTGATAAAACATACTATCTACCTCCAAGGAAAGAATTGATATTGATTGAACACAGACTGAAGCATGCTATTTTTCACTTTATTTCATTTTTTTTCTTTTAATCAAGTTTTTTTGTACAAAATGACAAATATGGTAATGTTTACATAATTGTACATGTATAACCCATGTATCATTGTTTGCCACCTCAGGGAGGGGAAAGGGAAAGGAGGGAAAGAGGGATAAAAATTGGAAATCCAAACTATAAATAAAAATGTTTGTTATTTTAAAAAAAAGATGAGGGGGGAAAAGCACAAATAAGAAAAAAAAGACAGTTTAACTTTATAGTGTAAATACATACTACAAAAATGGGAATTTGCCTCAGTTTCCTCAATGTAAAATGGGGGTAATAATAGCACCTACTTGCCATGGTTGTTGTGAGTATCAAATGAAATATCTGGAAAGGGTTTAGCACAGTGCCTGACACATAGTAGGTACTATATAAATGCTAGTTATTGTGGTGGTTGTTAAGGTAGGCTTTGAGAAGAGTTATTCTGCTCTTCAGCCCTCCAATAAGAAGGGAGGGGCAACTGAGGGTGCTGAGGAGGTGTTAAGTATCAAAGTCTCCAAGATGATGAAATTTCAGGTGATGAGTTCATCCTAAGGGAAGCATGATTGGAGTCAGAAGAAACCAAGCACAGTGGATAATGGTAAGTAAAGCCACATCTCTGGGACCCTAGAACTGGGATTCTGCTGCCCTATTTACCCATGCAGCTCCAGGAGAATAACAAAAGTCTGACTCTTTTTAAAGTGGTCATCGGGTAAGTGTATGTATCTTCATTTCTTTCTTGGGGAGAAATAATGTACTGAACTCTGGAGCAGCCCTCATTGTCCTTTTCGTGCTATGAGAAGAGAAAGACAAGCAAACTCCAACCTAAAGGGAGTACTGTCTTAAGGGAAGATGCGGTCATGAAATAAGCACATGGGAGGAGTAGAAGAGAAAGAGGCATGGAAGAAACCTCCTTCTACAGATACCCCTTCCACACTGGGACTCTCCCGATCATGGGTTTCAATATATTGCAGGTCAGCATAAGAAATTAAATGGGAATTTGGGGGGGACTTTTGCAGAATACTCAGATGATGCCAACAGGCAACATAGAAAAAGTTTAGAAACTCAGAAATGAATAAAATATATGTATAGTATTATATAACATCAACACATTTTATCTTTTAATGCCATAATCCAGTCTTCTCTGGTGCAAAGGGAAGGTCAAAAAAATTTATGTGGATTTTCCAGATGCTGGGGTTGATGCACTCCTATCCCCAGAAATGTAAAAGAGATAACTGTACAGCTTTCACTGATGAAGGAGCAGCTAGGGGGAAAGTATTTAGGGGTGCCAGAAAGTAGATAGCTTGTTGATATAAGGTAAAAGGTGCTGAATGTGGAGTTCAATCCAGGTGCAGAATTTACTAAAACATGGCAAGAAAGTCAGTGGGTGTGGTGAGCTGTGTGTGCATCATTTGGCATTAGAAGATTGGGAACATTTCTAAAATACCTACTATGTGCCAAGTACTTTGCTCAATGTTAGGGATTCAAGTAAGGAAAAAAAGACTCCCTGCTGAGTAAAGTCTGAGTAAAACAGTCTGGGAAGTATACCACTGGTGACAATACTAGGACATTTTCTTGGAATCTACTTCCCTCCATGGCTATTTGTCCCAGCGAGAGTTTATGGCTTAGTTTTTCTAGGATTTCACATAGCACATGCCAATATGGAGTAAGCTCTGATGGTTGATATAAATCAGATTCTGTCTAGTACTGCTTATCAAATGAGAGAATATTTGTAAAGTACTTAAGACAGTGCCTAGCACATACTAGATACTTAATAAATGCTTATTCCCATCCCCTTCCCTGATCAAAATTTTACCACAGGAGGGGTAGAAGAGTAAGTTAGTCCAAGGAGAGTTAGAATTGGAATATAAGACTCCATACTAAAGCTTCTGCCACTGCATCAATTTTTCTGCATTTCAAAAGACTGAGGGAATGCCACCCAGATGAATAACCTGGAACACATCACTGACAGATCTTCATCTGAAACCAACACCAGATGTTGATGTCTATTTGGAACTGTCCTCTGCAAACTCCCTTGTGGTCATGACAAAAAAGGACCCCAATAAAGTCCATCATGGAAGATATACTAGAGGCATTTGATACTCTCTAAGCCCCTCAGAGTCTAAGTGGTTCAAAATCCTTTGACTCTCAAGGATAAAGTCTTCAAGTGGTTCATGTTTTCTTGTGTAAAAGGAGCTGCCACTCCCTATTTTAGGCAGTTCATTTTCATGTTTTCAGGAATAGAGAAATTTATTCTCTCTCTGAGCCTTCCCTAGGTCCAATTTTTCTAATACCCTGAAAAACTTTCCAGGAGGCAAGTATAGTCTTTTCCCCATCTGCCCCTCAAACTAAAGGCATGCTAAAGCAAAGCCTCTTTACTACAAGACAGGGCATAGGCACTGACTTAGCAGACTCACCCAAGAACCTTGGAATGCTGAGATGCCTTCCCATGGGAAGAAATTCCTCAGAGCTTCCAGCAAGTCTGAAGAAGTATAAGAAATCAGAGCTGACCCTGAGAAAAACTTTAAACACATAAAATGTGTCTAATGCTCCAAGTCTCTCATCTCTGTATTCTGCATCCCCATCCCCTTTTCCATTCAAATATCTAATACCCAGCCTTCACCCCTATCTCACCAGCATTAAAATCTGCATTCACAAAGGAATCAAATAAAATTCACTTACATTTCAATATGAATATGTATCTCTGTGCTTCCCCTGCCAGGAAGACTTAGATTTAAGTCTTAGTACTAATTATTTAGTGAAAAAATTTTTGTCCTTCATTGAAAGAAACCATCTTGAGTCAGATGATAAAAGCATTTCTTGATTACAAGGGACTACTCCAGGGTAACCCTGAAATCACATCACATAGTCTGTTACCTCTCTGGGCCTCAGTTTCCTCACCCATCAAGTGAGGAAGTTGGACCTATAAGGTCTCTTTCCTTGACCTGGAAAAATTAACTTTCAGTTCTGGAAATCTCACCCTTTCTGCCATTTTGCCAAATACCCTCTAGATAAACTTCCTCCCTACCATCAATAATAATAATAATAATAAGCTGATATTTATGTAGCACTTACTTATGTGCCAGGCACTGTGCTAAGCATTTTACAGATATTATGTCATCTGATCCTTACCACAACCCTATTATCCCCATTTTAAGAAAAGGAAATTGAGGCAAATAGATTAAATAACTTTCCCAGGATCATATAGTTCAGTAAGTATGTGAGGCCAAATTTGAACTCAAGTTCTCCTGACTCTGGGCCCAGGCACTATATCCACTGTGTCACCCAGCTGCCCCTACCTTCTGCATCTTCTAATTCTAGAACCCTAATCACATTAATATGGCCCTGCTAATGAAAAGAAGCTGTCAGTATAATTGTCTATGACTCTCCTCACTATGTGTACAACCTTTCAAATGAAAATATACTTCCTTGGTCACTTCTCCCCTATATTCATTGTTTTTCCCATTAGAATGTAGATTTTTTGAAAGCAAGAACTATCTTAACTTTTATATTCATATCACCAGTGTCTGGTACCTACTAAGCACTAAAAAATGCTTTTTTTTCATTCACTTGCCTATTCCTGTTCTAACATTCTAGAATTCTAATTACCCCATGGGTAAGGCTGGTCCTTTGCAGAATGTCTAAAGTTAAAATATTACTATAGGTCTTTACTACATCAAATATAAACTGAAGCTTTTGGCTAGATTTATACAGGTTCTGTCCTGGAAGCTTTTTACTAAGTAACTCATTGGCTCATGCCCCTAGCCAGGGTTTCCCCTAGAAACATCAGCATTTGGCTCATATCTAAGTCACTGCTCTCCCTCCCTAAAAAAAAAAACAAAGAAAAAAGAAAAGAAGAAAGAAAAAGGAAAGGGAAAAAAATGGCCAAAATAAGTCCTTTGCTCCCATTCTAATTATCAGGAGAGAGAGAGAGAGCACACATCAGATAGGATTTTTCATTTAACCAAACACCCTTCCAAAAAACAATGAACTTAAAGCTGAGTCTATAAACAGTCAAGGTAATTTTCCATCCATCTACAATGAGCCCTTCTTCCTTAGGAACCCATGTCAGCCCCCAGACTTAAAGCCTGGTGGCTAAGGGCTCCTTGCTAAAAGAAAGCACTCTGGGTCAGCAGGAAGTCAATCTTTTTCCCCTGGACATTTCATGTAATTCACAATGCTAGCACAGGTTTGCTCTTCCACACAGTGACTCTGTCTGTTCTTCAGCTCTGACTCCTGTTTGTTTCAGGAACTTCTCCAACTAGTCCAGTTAATGCTCTATTATATCCCAAAGGCTTAAATCAGGAATTCCTCTGATTGGTCCAGGAGATTTACCTCACTTGCACATGAATCTCTGAAGAGATCACATTGTTCTCCTGAAGTACATACCTTCTGTAGATAACAACCTGAACAACCATGCAGCCTCTCCTGAGAAATGAGTTCAAACATATCCACCCCTGTTCTCTCTGTGCAAATCACACAGTTTGTTCTCTCTCTCTCCCTTCTGCAAGATCCATTTTTAAAGGCCAAGTCCAAAGCTGTAGTCCAAGTTTACAAATCAATCATGATCAATATGCAGCCAACAGAGTACCTCCAGGACAAGGCAAAGAATTCATACCTTAGCAAAGAGTTAACCTTATCAAAGAATTAATTAATCAATGCCTAAACAAAATGCTAATCAGTGAGTAATGAGGACCAAGGCCAATGGCTGGCCATACTCTCTACAAAGATAATGCAATGGGAAAACAATGGGAAAGGAAAAATCAAGCTCAGTATCATCACATGATAACCAAGATCACAGAAACAGTAGAATGATCAAAGAGATATGAGATTTCAATGAGGCATACTCTCCATAAATGGCAATAGAAAGCAGAAAAGTGGAAACTGAACCTGTCTATTGCATTATGTTATAAAAAAAGATCACTATGCCCACACCAAGGGCAACAGTAAGAGGTTTGGGGTTTTTTATGTTAAGTCAGGTTCTTATACGTTTTCATTTCACTCATAGAAGCAATTAATCTATTCAGTTTTAGAATTCTATCCCTGGAACTATGCTATCTGATGGGTGAATAAGTGAATAAAAGCTTAAGGAGTACACTATATCTATTGCTGCACATGCTATCCATCCATCCATCCATCTACCCAGGGCATCTTACCTTCTGTCCTGCCACTGTGCGTAGGAATAAAGTCAATATTATTATTGTTTCATGAAAGGGCAAGATAATCAACTGTCCTATAGGTCAACTCACCAACCTTGGGACTCTCTCAATAAAATTCTCTTACATGGTTTTACCTCTCACCCAACAAATATGCAGAGATGACAGTAGATGGGGTTAGCCAGTGCTGGAGGGGTTGTCAAAAGACAACCACACTAATACACTGTTAGTGGAGCAGTGAATTGACCCAACTATTCTGGAAAACAATTTGGAATTATTCTAAGAAAGATATTCAAACGGCCAAACCCTTTGACACAGCCAAGCATATGTGACAAGGAGGTCAATGATAGAAAGAAAGGTCTCATATAAATGTTTATAATAGAAACATTTTGTAGAGGCAGAGAACTGGGAATAAAGTATGTGCCCATCATTCAGGAATAGCTAAGTAAAGTGGGATAGGAGTATAATGAATAATACTGGACAATAATTGATAAATATGAAGAATTCAAACTTGGAAAAACATATGAATTGATGTAAAGTGAAGTAAAATTGAAAACAATATATACAGCTATAGCAATATAAATGGACAAAAGAATAATAAAATTAAACTGAATGATATGAAATTATAATGACTAAGCTTGGCCCCAAAGCATAGATATGAGAATGCACCTCCCTCTCATCTTTGCAGAGATAGGGCACCATGAGTACTAAAAACAATATAATGTTGGATCTGGTTGATATGTTGGAAACTGAGGCCCAGCAACATGAAGTGACTTGTCAGGGATTACACAGCTAAGAGTTGAGAACTTGGTGGATTTCCCAAACTCCTGAGATGATTGTTTAGAAGACCTTACCAGCATAGACTTCCCTCAGTCTATCTCAGCCACTTACCAGATGGCACTGTTAAGTAACTTAAAATTTTTGTATACGTTCCTTCACTTTTTAGCTCTGATATTGCTTTCACAGCAAAGGTGGAATAGTGCTCAATTCCCTTATGATCAATCAAGGCTTAATGTATGCCTATGCTGCCATGCTCAATTCCTATTGTACTTCAGCACTGATTAAACTCAGGGTGATTATTGCACCAAAAGCTCACATTCACACTCCTTGTTGGGTTGCCCCAGCTTAGAGTCATAGGTGTGGAGGGCCATCTAAGGGTTTCCTAATTGCTGGAAATTCTGACAAATCTTCACCACTGTGCATCCCAGATGTCAGGAGTCCTGGGACCACAGGGGCAACTGCATGAAAGAAATGCCAGATTTCCTCCTGCAAATATCCTTTTACACAATAAAAAGCTGATATGAAGTGCTACCAAGTGAGCATTCCCTGATGATATATTCTTTTGCTCTGCTCTGAAAGTATGGTCTCAATCCATATTGGCTGACAGTGAGGATGCAACTGACACACAGATGACCACACCTGCCTCAGCTCTAGGGAAAACAGCTCTCCGGGATGACTTCTTTGCTTGAGAAAGGCAAGTCCTTATTTGTAGTCCCAATTTCTTTTCCTGTACCTGCTTTACACTCTTCAGGAAGCATGAACAAGTGGTGAGATGACTAATGAACAGCCAGAAACTGGGAAGAGAAAGGGAAAAGAAGGGACTGGGTAGCCCACAAACTGGATAGTTGAGAACCACATAAACATACAGTTAGGGTGGTTGTATGACTGCAGATGATTCAAGGTTCCTTGCTCTCCTTTATCCTATGAGCTTCTTCTATCTTCGAGTCAATTAAACCTCAAGTTTCACTAGATCCTATTCATAATGCTCTGTCCTTCTCTGCCAAGGATGACCTACCTGTCAGGAGAATGTTGAATCGTTTTTCTAGAAGTGGGAATGGGTTTGTCCTGAGCTACCCACAAGCTCTTATCCACTTACATGTGTTCACCGCCTAGCCACAGATTCAATTGTATTCAGAGGACAAAGGGTTGTATTTATGTAGGGCTATTGATCCACATGGGAACTAAGGCCCACCAGTAGACCTGGCTTTTTGTAATTACTGTTTGCCAAGAAACTGGACAAACAGCCAAGACCCTCTCTCCCTACCCTCTTCAAGGAGAATAAGGCAAATGCCAGCATGTGGATGATACTGCACTTTGGAAGACTGTCCATAGCATTGTGTATGGGGCAGTGAGAGCTTCTCCAAAGGAATCAAGATCTCTAATGATCCAGAATACGAAGGCATGGATAGAGCTTCCAAAATCACTAATGGCCAGAGATGAATATGACACACTGCTGCAAGCTAGAGAGGACTGACCCAGTTTTGGAACCCCACCAGATGTTCAGGGGAAGCCAACTGCTTTCAGCCCAGGTCACACCTGCTTAATTAGCAATAATAAGAGCCTTTAGATGATCACAGAGAAATTAAATAGCTACAGATAAATGACCTAAGAGTACTTAACAATTCAGTCCCAACCAGAGAGGAAACTGAAGGCAATCTAATAACATGATCACAAGTGGAATTGCAGGTTAATGACCTTGTACTTAACAATTTAATGGGGCACACATAGTACCAGCCTGGAAGTAAATGGGTTACAGGATATAAATGTATATACTGGCATTTTATAAATAAATTATTATAACACTAATTGCAATTAAATTGCCTTGTTTTAATATGATCTAGTAATTAAGCCTTCAGTGGCTCGCTGCCTAGTTCTTTCCTGAACTGGCACCAAAAAAAGTATTTCACCCAATGAAAGGAGTTGTAAAATCACCCCCAAACTTTTGTTTTAGCGAGCTCAATCACAGAACTGCCTACAAAAAAAGGCTTAGGAAAAGTATTAGAGTGTTCAAAGGACAGATAATGCTATTGCAAGCTGGACAGAGCTGAGCCCCCATTGCAGGCCTAGTGACCAAAAGCCATTATCAGTCCCATCTTGGCACTCTCCCTTGGAAGAGAATTGCTTCCCCAGACTGAAAGGAAACATTTGGGTCATCTGTTCTTACCTCTTCTCTTCCAACACAGCAGATGCCATGTTGGCCAGGAATTCCGGAGCAGGGTGCACATTCTCTCCTTGCCTCCTCTCACTTCAAGTTTCTCCCTCCCCAACTCCCCATCTGTTAATTGATCTCCTCTCCTTGAATTAAGAAGCAATTATTAAATATCTATTCTATGCACTGCCCTCTTTCAGGCACCATGGCAGATAGAAAGACAAAAAGCAATTTAATTCAACAAATATTTATTAAGTCCCTACTACTTGCATTGGTGGTGCCATTAACCTCCTGGCCCTCACTAAGAATATTTGGAGCTATCTATCAAAGGACAAGGGCAGCCTGTAGTTAGTAAATAGAGATTTGTCTTCAGAGTCAAGGAGACCTGGGTTCAAGTCCTACCTCTGACATTTACTGACTGGTTGTGTGACTGTGTGACCTATCAGTGGTCCCAAGAAACTCTCTAAAACTATAAGTTTTCGGTTCAGTCATTCTCTGGAGTTTTCTTGGCAAATATACTAGAATGGTTTGTCATTTCCTTCTCCCACTCATTTTATAGATGAGGAAACTGAGGCAAATGATGAGTCTTCCTGACTCCAGGTCCAGCAGTCTATCCACTGCATCACTTAGCTGCCCTCCTATAAGTAACAGATACTAATCCTTATTGAAACTGTAGAAGGCAGGCAGATGTCTGTTCATTGTGAGGTCCCTATGCTGATGCAATCACAGTTCTGACATATCTACCTACTGTGTTAAGCTCTGTTGTACAAAGATACAACCATACAGTTCCTGATGGAACTGGAGGAACATGACCCTCCTCTCTCTTAACTGGTGATCAAAGACTCTCCTGTCCTGCTATTTATCATGGTACCTTTGACTCAGGCACTTGGCCTTCTTGATTGCTGTGAAAGCAATCTCAGTTTCCACTTTTGTAAAATGACAGGGTTGGACTCAGTGTTCTTTTGGCTCCCTCCCCACTCTAACTCCTATCAGGCTGCAGCTCAGTGACAAAAGCAGCATGGTATAGCTTGTTCTGATAGAAAGTGAAGTCAGAGGACCTGAGTTTGAATCCAGGCTCTGTGATGTGTCCTTGGGTGAATCAGCTTCCTTTTCTGCAAAATGAGAGATTGGAAGTACATTCTCTCTAAGGTGCCATCTATCTCTATATTCTGTCATCCTAAATTAAGCTCCACAACCTCCTTTCTAGGAGCATCATTTGTATTGAGACAAGTGCCTGATTTAGAACCTCTTTTATCCAATGATATATACTTTCTACTCTTAAATTCCAGTTGATAAGAAATGATATCAATTTGGAAGCCATAGTTCCTAGCTGGGTTATGAATTCATTAATGGGGCCAAGGACAACATGCACTTCCATAGTCTTTAAAATCGGGCAGCTTGATGGTGCAGTGGAGATTGCCAGGCCCAGAGTCAGGAAGAACTGAGTTCAAAATCCAGCCTGTGTGACCCTACGCAAATCACTTAACCCTGTTTGCCTCAGTTTCCTCATCTGTAAACTGTGCTAGAGAAGGAAATGGCAAAACACTTCAGTATCTTTGCCAAGAAAACCCTAAGTGGGGTCACAAAGAGTCAGACATGACAGAAAATGACTAAAAATGCTTCTTTTAAATTAATAACTAAGCATTTCATCTTCCAAAGTAATATTTAACTGATCTAGAATGCACTCTCCACATTTGATTAATAAATGGACTTATCACTGCTAGAAAAACTGAGTTTTGACAACTAATACACCTACAAAGGGAAAAAATGGCGAAGAGAATAGTCAGGGGATGGGGAAGTTGACAGAGGAAAGAAGAATTTACCAATATATGTGAAGAGAGAGGAATATACTATTTTATGCCAGTTCACTGTAAACAAACAAACCAACAAATAAATAAATAACAAGGATTGCAAAACTGCCAGGATCAAATAAAAGAGTCATTCCTCGAGCAGAGTGAGAACAGTAGGTAGATAGATCAAGGGAGAAATGTGATGCTGGTTGACTGGTTCATTCTAATGAGGCAGCATGGTGTAGGAGAAAAAGAATTGCATTGGGAGGCAGAGAATCTAGGTTCTAGTTTCACCTCTGCCCTACTTGGGACCTGGGGTGTACCCCTTCCTTTGCTGTTTCCCATTTTGACATCTGCAAAATGGGGGTTTGGTGCTAGAAACATAACTTTAGAGACGAAAGATACAATCAATCACCAATTTGAGGGATCTAATATGTCCCAAGTGCTGGGGACATAAACAAAGGTAAAAGTCCCTACTCTCAAGAAATGTATACCTTTTTTTAATTTAAATTTTTTTTTTTTTTTAGTGAGGCAGTTGGGGTTAAGTGACTTGCCCAGGGTCACACAGCTAGTAAGTGTTAAGTGTCTGAGGCTGGATTTGAACTCAGGTACTCCCGACTCCAAGGCCAGTGCTCTATCCACTGCGCCACCTAGCCACCCCAAGAAATTTATATCTTAATGGGGAGAAAGGTACCTTTGTATTCATCTCTTCCAATTCTTTACAGATTAGGAAGCTGAGGTCTTAAAAGACATTAAGTGACTTGCTGAAGGTCACTTTGATAGCAGGTAAATAAGTTAGGATTCAAACCCATGTAGTGAGCTCCTGAACTCATGACACGATCGCTCCAAAAAACATCCAAATAAGGTCATAGGAAAATGCCTGGAGCAGCAAAACTCACAGAAGAATGTGCTGAAATCATCTTCTAACCAAGAACGGCTTGGAAGGTCAGAAGGAGAGAGCTGATGTGCTGAGACAGGAGTCGGACCCAACCCCACAGACACCCTAACACAGATCCAGTCTCAGGAAGTCCTCACCAGAGAAGGAGACCCCCAGAGCCTCTGAATCAGCTGAAGAACCAGTGTCATCTGGAACTAAGCTCACAGTCTGGTGAGTGGGCTGAGCCCTGGGCAGGGGAGAGACTACAGGGGTCTATGCTGGTGCTAAGGCAGAACTTGGATTTTACACCCCTACTGAGAACCAGGTGGTAGGCTCAAGTAGAAGTAGCCCAGGTTGGGGAGGGGCACAGGCTCATCAGAGCTAACAACCACAACACACAAAGCTGGTTCATTGGCAAGTTGGTCTGGCGTCATCTAGGACCAGGAAACAGGCTGGGCGGGCGAGGGAAGAACCTGATTCTCCTTAAATCATACCACCTGGGACTTCTTAAGCTTGGGATACTGCAGCCTGAAAACAGTGCCCCACTTTAAAGAGCTAAAAGTCTAGTAAAAGAAAAGCAAGATGAGCTGACAGAGAAAGGTGAGGACCATAGAAAGTTTCTTCAGTAACAAGGAAGACCAAGGGGCACTCTCAGAGGAAGATGTCAACATCAGGGCCCCTATATCTAAAGCTTCCAAGAAAAATATGAATTGGTCTCAGGCTATAGAGGTGTTCAAAAAGGACTTTGAAGATAAAATCAGAGAGGTAGAGGAAAAAATGGAAAGATAAATGAGGGTGATGCAGGAAAGACATGAGAAAAAAGTCAACAGCTTGAAAAGTCAAATGGAAAAGGAGGTACAAAAGCTCTCTGATGAAAATAATTGCCTAAGAATGAAGATTGAACAAATGGAAGCCAGTGACTTTATGAGAAACCAAGACACAATAAAGCAAATCCAAATGAATAAAAAAATAGAGGGCAATGTGAAATATCTTCTGGGAAAAACTGCTGACCTGGAAAATAGGTCCAAGAGAGATCATTTGAAAATTATTGATCTACCTGAAAACCATGATCAAGGAAAGAGTTTAGACACCATCTTTCAAGATATTCTCAGGGAAAATTGCCCTGAAATTCTAGAAGAAGCACCTAAAATAGGAATTGAAAGAATCCACTGATCACCTCCAGAAAGAGATCCCAAAAAGAAAACTCCTAGGAATATTATAGCCAAATTCCAGAGCTCTCAGGTCAAGGAGAAAATATTGCAAGCTACCAAAAAGAAAGAATTCAAGTACTGTGGTGCCCCAGTCATGATAGCACAAGATCTATCAGCTTCTACATTAAAGGACTGGAGGGCATGGAATATGATATTCCAAAGGGCAAAGGAAATGGGATTACAACCAAGAATCACCTACCCAGCAAAACTCAGCATTATCTTTCAGCGGAAAAAAATGGGACTTTAATGAAAAAGAAGACTTTCAGATATTTGTGATGAAAAGACCTGAACTGAATGGCAAATTTGACTTTCAAATACAAGACCCTAGAGAACCATAAAAAAAAAATGGAGCTGGGGGATATACCTGGGGTCATACAGTCAATGACTGTCTTGTGTCTGAGGCCAGGTTTTGGCTGGGATCCCCCTGGGTCCAGGGGTGATGATTTGTCCACTGTGTCACTTAGCTAGATGATAACATCTTTAGGGTTAAATTGAGGGGTGAAGGGAATTCATTGGGGGATAGGGAAGGGCAGAAGCAAAATCCTACATGAAAGTAACAGGAAAAGGCTTATGGAGTGGTAGAAGAGATGGGAGAGGAGTAGGGCAGTAAATGAATTTTACACTCATCAGAAAAGGCTCAAAGATCTTAAACTCATCAGAGCTGCCTCAAGAAAGGACTAATAGACACACCCAACTGGGTGGAGTAATCTATTTAATCTGGGCAGTAAATGAGCCTAACACTCATCAAAATTGGTTCAAAGACCTCAATCTCTTTAGAATTGGCTCAAGGAGGGAATAATGTACACACTCAATTGGGTGGAGTAATCTCTATAACCCTGCAGGAAAATAGGAGGGGAAAGGGATGAAGAGAGAGGGGCAAAAGAAGGAAGGGCATAGTGAGGGAGGAGACAGACAGAAGCAAATCCCTTTTGAAGAGTGATAGGATGAAATAAGATGGATAATAGAATAAATATCATGGGGAAGGGAATAGGATGGAAGGGAAACAGTTACAATAGTAATCATGAAAAAGAGAAAAGGGGGAAAAATTGTACAAAAAAATATTTATAGCAACTCTTGGTGGAAGCTAAGAATTAAGAATCAAGGGAATGTCCATCAATTGAGAAATGATGGAAAAAGCTATGTTATATGATTGTAGTGGAATGGACTTGTGATATAGGAAATGACAAACAGGATGATCCCCGAAAAACCTTGAAAGACTAATGAACATTGATGTATAGTGAAGTGAGCAGAGCTGAGAGGACATTGTGCATAGTGACAGCAGTATTGTTCAATGAGTAATTGTGAATGACTTAACTACTCTCAGCAGTGCAATGATCCAAGACAGTCCCAAGGAACTAATGAGGAAGCTGACTATGCACCCCTATAGAAAGAACTGATAAAAAGAACGCTTGTGGATTGTACATATATAACCTGATTGCGATCTTGTGGAGGGGGAAGGAAAGGGAGGTAGGGAGGGAGAAAAATTTAGAACTCTAAATCTTATGAAAATTAATGTTGAAAACTACCCTTACATGTAAGTGGAAAATAAAAAATAAATGTTTGTTGAAAGAGGAAAAAAAAAAGGAATCAAACCCATGTACTCTGAGTCCTAATTTAGGATTTTTTTCTCCCCCCCCTCACCTTTCCCCAGAACCATGTTGTCTAAGATGCCACTCTAAAATCCATCATTTTATGAAGAGGATAAGGGGGAATGGCTAGAGGAGAGCTTCCTATCTTTTGGTGGATCACAGATACATGTGGCATTTGGGTGAAACCTATGAACCTCTTTTCAAAATAATGTCTTTAAAGACATAAAACACATGATAATATAAAAGAAAATAATTATATTGAAATTCAGTTTTATAAATATTTTTAAAATCAAGTTTACAGACCCCACATCAAAAACCTGTCGTGATCAAATTAATTAATTCCTTTAATAGGGTTACACCAGGACTTCAGTTGACCTGTAATCTCAGCAATGTGGGTACTCCATCCAACAGTATAGGTCAGAACATATTTAAACTTTCTCACATTTTGCAACTCATGTATATTTTTCCATAAATATGCCCCAGGGGATCCACACAATATGTGAGAGGCATCCCTTTAGATTTTTCCAAATTATGTAGCTCCAATGAAAGAGAACACATAGGCTGTCCACTAGTTATTCCTTTCCAATACGGGGTACAGTGGATAGAGCACTGAGCCTGGAGTCAGGAAGACCTGAGTTGAAATCTGACCTCAGAAACTTATTAGCTATATGAACCTGGACAAGTCACTTAACCTCTGCTTATCTCAGTTTCCTTATTTGTAAAATGGGGATAATAATAGCATCTACTTCCCAGAGTTGTCATGAGGATTAAATGAGATAATATTTGTAAAGTGCTTAGCACACTGCCTGGAAGCACTACATATATGTTAGCTATGTATTATTATCTATTATTATTATTATCATTAATCATTGTGCATTCTTCACCAAATTTTTATGGATATTAAGCCTAAACCTTTTGGGGAAATTCTGGATCTTGTTTAGGAGTATCTTTAATAACTTGGAGCTCGATGCCACCACTACAATATCACAAATCAACAAGAGCACCTGCTGCTCACAATCAATAGAGTCCTTCTTCCATTTTATTTTTAATAGGAAATTCTTTCTGAGAGTGACAAACACCTTTGGCAAACATGCATATCCCTGCTTTATGCCTCACTTTATATGTGTTAGAATATGAGCTGCTTGAGAGTAGTGACTGTCTTTGCTTTTCCAAATTACATACCTGTGCCTAGGTCAGTACTTTACACAGAGAAAGCACTTAATCAAAGCCTTTTCATCATTCATTCATTCATTCAAGAAGGCTGTAAAACAGTTATGTGCACTGTTATAGCTTTCTTGGAAAATTGTTGAATTTTGACATATGACTGGGAGACACCTTTTTACTAAAAGCAACATTTTGCCCTACCAAATCAAATAAGGTTGATTTTAAAATACTCAACAAAAAGAAGTTATCAAAGTGAGCTGTTTCATTTGCTTTATTTTGTAGTCATATTTATGACTAGCTCCATTCCTATTGCCTACAGACACAAGCATGTCTCCACATCCTTAAAAAAAAAACCTTTCATTTGACTGTACCATAGCCTCAAGCTACTGCCTTCCATCACCCCACCCTTTCACAGCCAAACTCCTAGAAAAAGCTTTCCACACTACATGAAGTCACTTACTCTCCTCTTACTCACTTCTCAAACCCTTGCAAGTCTGGCTTCTGATTTTATCACTGAAATGAATTTGTCCTTTCTAAAATTGTCAATGATCTTTTGATTGCCAAATCCAAGGGCCTTTGTCCATTCCCCATCCCCTTTGAGCTCTGCAACATTTGAAGTCAAATTGAAAAAGGTTTTAAATGATAGACATAAAATAAAGTGTTTGTATTGACTATTAAAGGTAATAGGGAGTCACTTGATTTTTGTGCAGGATCATAGATTTAGAGGTGAAAGGGACCTTAGAGGTCACCCTGTCATTCTACAGATGGGGAAATGAAGGCTCAGAGAGATTATGAGTTTTGCCCAGGATCTCACAGCTCAGAAATGTCAGAGGCATCATTGATAGTATTGACCATCCTCTCCTGCAAGGTCTTCTCTGTTCAATAGGTTTCTGTGACAGTACTGTCTCTTAGTTCTCAATCCACTGGTGCGATTACATTTCCTCAGTCTCCTTAGCTGTACCTTTAGCCATAGCCCACACCATAACTTGGGTATACTACAAGGCTCTGTCCTGGGTCCTCTTCTCTCTCCTTTCTTTCATCTAAACTGTCTCACCTGATAATTCCATTATCTCCCATGGGTTCAATTACAATCTCTATGTAGATGATCTTTTATGTATCTCATGTCTCTCTCTAGTTCTACTCCCATGTCATCAAGTGCCTATTAGATATCTGCCAGCTGTATGTCCCATAGTGTGATTTTTAAAATCTAAATGTGAGGTCACCTTAAATTAGAAGCTTTAGCACCAGTCTTTGGGCATTAAGCATCTACTAAAGCATACCAGGTATTCACATGGAGTTAAGAAAATGCCTATCTAGTCTTGAGTTCCAGCCCGGTCAAGTTCTTCCTCAAGTTCTCCTCCAACAGCCTGCTTCAACCATGAACGCTCCAGCAAACTGAGTGTAGAAGCTTTTTATACGTCCAGAGCATAGGGGTCCTTACACACTGCTTCAAGCTGATTGGTGGGCATCATCCAAATCCACTGGTTCACTGGACCTGAAGGTGGTCTCCAGTTAAGTTCAAAGTCCTTAGCTTCTGAGAACAATACCTTCTTAAGAGCTAGCCAGGTGTGGTTACAATCTAGTTAACTTGAAGTAGGCCAATCAGCAGTCAATCACTCTCACTTAATTCAATCAGTTTAGATTAATCTCCAGGTGGGCCTTTGAGTATATGCCAAATCCCATTATTTTCTCACAATAGGCATGGCATGTCAAATTCAACTTATCCAGAATGGAATTTGTAATCTTTCCCCCCAAATTCTCATTCCTCTTTCTAACTTCCCTGTTCTCTATCAGGGCTATCACTTGCCTTCTAATCAGCCAGGCTCACCACTCCAATTCATAAGTGACTTTTAACTCTCTAACCCTCCTATAGCCAAGTAATTTTCATTCTATGCCAAAAACATCTCCTCTCCATGCACAGGGAAATCAGCCTACTTCAGGCCCTCATCACCTTTGCCTATACCAATATCCTCCTACCAGGATTCTCCCCTCTCCAACCACTCAAAAGGTAACACTGGATAGAGTCCTTTTCTTGGACACACAAAGACCTGGGTTCAAATCCTAACTTGGAAGATTTACTGAGTGACCCTGGGAAAATCATTTATTTAATTTCTGAGTCTCAGCTTCCTCATCTGTAAAATGGGTGGGGGGGTGGTGTCTCTCAGATGGTGTCTCATATCTTTTTCAGCTCTAAATCTATGAACTTTCCAAAAAAGATTTCCTATTACCTCTAATATACAATAAAACTTTTAGAATGAAAATTCCTTGGGATTAGGTATTGTTTGTTACTTTGCACTGGTATCCCCAATGTCTGGCACAGTGTCTGGCATATACTAGGTACTTAATAAATGCTTGAATGAACAAATACTGGAAAATACCATTTGTAAGGGCCTCCCTGTTTCCTCACATAGCTATATCAATCTACATTTACACTGACTTTACCTTGAAATTTTTTATAGAAATGGAAAAATAAGCATATCGGGTACTAGTTATTAATATTTCCTTTATCACGTCTTTTCCTTTTTTAAGCAAATATGAGATGACTCACATTCACATATTCTTACAAATATATGGTATCTTTCCCTCTTAAAGGAACCTTAAATGAAGGCTTCAACACCCTTCAAACCTCCTCCAGCATGAGCCTACTTTTTGTGTTCTTGGTCTTGTCTAACTGCTTATCTCATCTCATCTTTCTTTTTTCCTTTGTGCTATTTTTACATGATTATGCAATATACCAGGAATTGTGATGTGCTGGTCTAAATGTAACAACTTCAATGTCATGGATGGAGAAAAAAATTTGCCATCTGGTCACCATCACTCCTGTTGGTATATAGTTGATCTTTTTAATGTAACTGTAAAACTTTGTGTTTATCCCTAAGTACCTTCTTATTAAATTTGATTTACTGTTCTAGCTTATTGATACCTTTTGGGAATCTCAGTTCTATAATCTGATTTTTTGGCTCTTCAACTTTACTTTCTGTGACATACAAAATTATACCTTCATCTAAGTCACTGATAAAAATGTTAAACAGATCAATACCAAAGGAAAATCACTATGACATTCATTGACCCATTAATCACCACTCTTTGAATCTAGTTATTAAACCAATTCAAAATTTACTTGGTTATACTATCATCTAGCCCTCATCTGTCTAACTTAGACACAAAAATATGGTGACACTTTGTTAAATGCCTGGTTTAAATGCCAATATATTACATATATAGCATTCTCCTATTCTAGTAACCCTGTCCAAAAAAATAAATGAGGTTATGCTGGCATGACATTAGCTCACAGTGATCACTGGCTCCTTTTTTAAGTGTTCACACACCACCCTTTTAAGAATTCATTCAAAAATTTTTCCAGGAAGCAAAGTCAAGCTCATTAGCCTATGGATTAAAGAATTCACCTCCTTTCTCCTCTTGAAAATTGGGGCACTTGTCTGTCTACCATCCTCTCCCATTCTCTATGGCAGTTGTTCAATGGCTAACAGTCAAACATTTTAAGCACCTACTATGTGCCAGGTACTGAGTTAAGGTCTGGGGATACAAATGTGAAAAATAAAAATAGGCCTTGCCTTCAAGGAACTTACAATCTGATGAGGGAAGACAAGACATAAAAAACACCTGGAAAGGGTTATTAGGAAAGGTATCAGTCCATAGGCCATTGTCAAAGAAATGTAAAATGAGTGGAATTGGAGAAGTCAAAGAATTCTAAAAGGAATGCAGCTGGGTGGGGGATGAGATGTTTGAATTCTCAAACTTTCTGATCTCAGGTCTCCTTTACATTCTTGTTGTTGTTATTTGTCCTTCATTCTCAAAGAGGATCATGACATCTGGAGGTTATGCCACGACTTGCAGTAAATTGGATTTAAGTGAAGGAGGGCTGTTTAAGGTCACCAGCTTCACTCTTTCCACCAGTCATCTGGGTTGAGTAGCCAGCCAGAAATCAGGACAACTGGAGATGGCCCCAGATGTCTGAGGCAATTGCAGTTAAGTGACTTGCCCAGGGTCACACAGCTAAAAAGTGTCAAGTGTATGAGACTGGATTTGAAATCAGATCCTCCTTACTCCAGGGCCAGTGCTCTATCCACTGCATCCCTTTTACTGGGGACTCACACACACACAGACCAAAGAGCTTTTGTTTATGTGAATTATATCTATCAATATTTACCATGTTGTAAATTAAAATGTCTTGTGGTTATGAAAATAGTTATGATGTTGAGGATCCCCTGAAAGAGTCTCAGAGGTTGAGGGCAGCTAGGTGGCACAGTGTATAAAGCACCGGCCCTGGATTCAGGAGGACCCAAGTTTAAATCCAGTCTCAGACACTTGACACTTACTAGCTGTGTGACCCTGGGCAAGTCACTTAACCCTCATTGCCCTGCAAAAAAAAAAAATCTCAGGGGTTCCCAGGGATCTTGGACTACACTTTGAGAAGCAATGTTCCATGGATTTTCAAAGTCAGTGACAGCAATTGAGGAATGACATTATTCCCTACAAAGCATTTTGTCCACATCTGGTGACCCGGATACACTGAAGTTACCATTTCCTCAACTATGTTGGGTTTCAATCTGTTAACCATTTTTATGCTCTCCTTCCAGAGCCTGAGAAACATAAAGAATGAAGGAATCATCTCATAGCTGTGGGTGTTTGGTGATATTCTTAGCTGTGTTAGGAAGCAATGATGCAAATGATTTCACAGACTATAGTTGTCAAGAATATCAGCAGAAAGTTCACTGACAGTGTTCCTAAAGGAAATTATTCCACTATAAGAGCTTTCCACTGCAGCTGTGAAGATAAAAAAGCCCTTGAAATATCTGGCATTCGGTAGAATGCCATTCCAGGTTTCTTGGTTACATGCCCATTTCAGCAATTGCATCTTGCTTCTCTCCAGGTACATGTTTGTCCCACTCCCGGCCTGCAAATAACCAAGCAGGGACAGGCAGATAAATTCTGCTTTCCCCCCTTTATAATCTGTCCCTCACAGTGGGTTTTTTTTAAAAGAACTGAATAAACATGGGGTCCAGCAAGGAGCTTCTAGTCTCACTCGCTGTCAATTCTTCCTTCCTGTGGATGTTTCACTAGGAGTGTTTTCTTTGTTTGTCGATGCTTAAGATGTCAATGTCTGGCCACTTTGACTAATTGTGGCACCACAATTGGGAGGAACCAGGCTGAGAAACCCTGGCATGTTCATCTTATTTTGTCTGTGATCTCCCCTGCTCAGAGGAAATTAGCTTGCCCCGGGAAAGGGGACTTAGCAATCAATAGCCATTTTAGGTACCGCTGCTTTAGTTAACAAGATATTTCATTAAATTAGGGTGGCAGATGATGGAGCTCTTCTTGGATCTTATCAATTATGAATGAGTTTTGCTAGAAAACCCAAAATAGGACTGCCTGTTTCAGAGATTATCAAGGCTCCTTTGGGCAGACACGACTTTCCTAGTTCAAAGACTATTAGATATAGCCCCCTGATTGCACTCTCTAACTCAATCATCAATCTGATTCATTCTGTATGAGTGACAAAGCAGTGTGCCTGCCCACAGAGCAAATCTTGACCTTCGGGAAGTCTTTCAGGAAAACCAGGCTGGATTCAGATGGCTTCAGCTGGAGATTAAGATCCCATATGCCTATAAAAATCATAGAATTATAAATACAAAGAATCTAACAAATGTAAGAGATCTCAAAGTTTGATAAGGCCAACCCATACCTAAAAAAGAAAAAATTCTACATTATCCACTATAACACCTCTGGTTGAAGGAAATTTACTAACTTCAAAAGCAGTACATTCTATTTCTGGATCAGTCTAATTGTCAAGATTTTACCTTACATCAAGCCAAAATATCTCTCTCCACAACTTTTGGCCATTCTTCCTAGTTCTTTCTCTGGAGGCAAGTAGACCAAGTCATATTCCACCTGAAGTCTGCTTTTGTCCAAACTAAACAACCCCAGTTTCTTGGTATTAATCCTTGTATTAAATGGTCATCATTCCCCTAACCCTACTACTTTTTACAGATTACAGTTTGCCATATAATATGATGGCTAGAATGGAAAAAAATTCTCTAAATGTGGTCTGATCAAGGCAGAGTATAATGGGACCGTGACTTCTGTCATTCAAGATATTATATTTCTATAGAGGCTTTTTTACTACCATATTACATTGCTGACTCATATTAAGATTGCAGTCTGCTGAGATCTCCAGGTCATTTTCACATGAGTGATTGTCTAGACATAGACATTCTCTCTTCATTTTTTACTTATACAGCTGGTGTTTTTTAACCAAAGTTTGAGTTCACATTTATCCTTATAAAATTTAATCTTATTATATTTGAATGATTGTTCTAGCCATTTAGGAACTCTTTGGACACTGAGTTTATCATCAAACATAATAACTTGTCCTCCCAAACTAATGTCATATGCAAACTTGATAAGGATGCTGTTTGGGTCTTTCTCCAAATAATCAATAAAACATTGAACAGCACAGAATGCATAACAGATCCCTAGAACACACCATTACAGACTTTCTTCCATGAAAGTATGTTGCATATAGCAATCACTAATTCCCTTTGTAAGCACCCACAAATGATCTCTTTATCCTAGAATTTTTCCAGGGACCAATGTCAAGCTCAGCAGTCTGTTTAAAGATTCTGCCTTCCTCCACTCCCTTTTTGAAAGTGTGAATATTTATCTTTCCCCTGTACCATTTCTCTTGTTCTCCCTGAATTTCTTCAAATGTCACCAAGAGCAGCTAACTAACCTTATCAGTATGTTCTTTCAATACTCTAGGGTATAGTTCTTCTGGGAGAAAAGAATAGAACTCACAAAGAGTAGCTAAATTTTGTGGGGGAGGGGGGTTACATTCCCCTCACTTATCTGATGTTCAACCTTCTGTTAAGCATTTTTGTTTTAGGTTTTCCATTCTACAGATCATTTTCTTCTACTGGTCCATTAGGATTCTGACTTGAGAATGACCCAGAATGGGGTATGTGATTGAGGAATGTTCATGGTGCTGATTAAATTCTTCTGTGCTTGAGGAAAATGAAGATGATTAGAAAAACTCCCCACCATGAGATGGAGATCAGAAGCATGGTGCAGTACAACAAACTTACTGTGATCAATAACTGATGATAATACCCAGAGTTAGGATTTAGAATATGCCTGAGTTATGAAGTAGCTTCAGGGTAGAATCAGGTCAAAATCAAAAACTTTCAACAAGGTCAGAGTTTTGAGTTAAATTTAATCTTATTATATTTGAATGACTAGCTTTTAAAGAACTTTTTAGACACTTCGTCTATCATTAAACATCTTCGGGTTTCAGGTTATAAGGATTCAAGACTATATTAAAAAAAAGGAAGACAACTAGGCAAAAGAGTGGATTCCATTTGATATACACAATGGACCATGTAAGTTTTGAGGCTGGCCTTGAACTAACTAGAAATACCATCTAGACTTTTTCTAAACCAGTCAGCTTTCCCTATCACTATTGCTTTTCATTAACATTCCCTTGATCTACAAAATGGATACTCATCTACTCTCTATTCCCCTCATCAACTGATATTCTCTGTGCTACTGCCACTTTCATTTATCTCCACCAAGGGTATGGTTAGCTGCCACTTCCTTGGTAAAGAAAGAAAGTTAATAATTTCTCAGTCATCACTGTGAGAGATACTACATATGTGTACACACACATATATTTAATTGTATTCAGTAGGTATACAATTCTTTGCAAAACTTAAACCACTATAGAAATGTTATCTGTTTGCATTTTCTATTAACTCCTACCATGAAAAGAGCCAACTCAGCCCAGTGAAGGACAACAGGTCAATCCATACTAAATTTTTTCCAGTGATCACTAAAAGAGTAGATGGGGATACTGGGGATACGGTTTACCTAGATTTTTATCAATGCATTGGTAAAAGTCTTTAATTCTATTCTTATAGCCAAGATAGAGAGAGAAGTAAGCTACAGCATGGTACAATTCAGTAGATTTGGACCTATCTGGTTATATAGACAAACCCAGAGTACACATAATTCTCCCTTTTCCTAAGTGTATCTACATATATAATATGAATTTGCCCAAACATGGGGAAGGGAGAGAGGGAGGGAGGCAGGAAGGGGACCACTTGAGCACCTAGGACAAAGAAGCATAGGGAGTGGAGAGGAAGCAGACATGCAAGGGTCCAACAGGGACCCAGACAGGAGAGGATGGTGGACATCTAGGGACAGGGACAGACACATGATACTCAGCACTGAAAGACAGAAGACAGACATGGATGGGTGAGCAGAACAGGGCAAAGGTCTCCTCTCTCTGCCTTGGAGGTCTCTAGCCAAGCCCAGAGATAGGCATCTACATGTCCATTCTTCAGCTTTTACTTGGAGGGTTGTTTTTGTTGTTTTTGTTTTGTTTTGGAAGCAGGGTTGGAGGTGTAGAAATGAGGGAGCACCAAGTGGTGGGGCAGGAACCAAGAGAGAACACAATAGTATAAAGTTAACACATGTGGGGGTTTTTTTGTTGTTGTTGTTTTGGGGTTGGGTTTATTTTGGTTGCCTTTTTTGGAATGATGATTTCTTTCAGAATTCTTTACCTCAAATCAAATTCATGTAATGCATATTTAATGTGAGAACTGTCTGTAGTCATTAAGGTTGTGATATCAATTTGCAAAGAGTCTCTCATGAAATGCCCCCCAAGTGTTTGTACTGGGTTCTGGAAGATAAGTGATAGATAGTCAGACAGGCAGGCAGGCAGGCAGGCAGGCAGGCAGGCAGGCAGACAGACAGACAGACAGATAGATAGATAGACAGATCGATAGATAGAAGATGAGAGAGGGGAAGGAGGGGAAGGGAAGAGAAGAGGAAGAGGGAAAGAAAGTTTAGGTTTTAAGTACTTGCTCAATGCTAAGTTCTGAGGATACAAGAACAAGAGAACAAGATAGTCCCTACTTTTAAGGAACTTACATCTGATTAAGACTGACAACAAAACATAGGGGAATCAAAAAGGGGAAGAGTGGGAGAGGCAGGGCAGCTTTTACGGATGTATGGTAGATAGGGGGTAGAGTGGAGGAAGTGGGCAGAGTGGCCAAGCCTTTTTATGATATAGTCTTCCCAGGCAGGAACTCATCAATTGGTGAGTCAGACATAAGGTGGAATTAGCCTTCATAGACTTAAGGTAGCTGAGTCAAAAATGAGTCTACTGAATACATTTGTCAATGACTTGGATAAAAGCAAAGATGATAAAATTATCAAATTTGCAAATGATGAAAAATTGAGAGTAATAGAAAAGATGTTGTATGACAGAGTTAGGATTCAAAAACTTCTTAGCTAGGACATAGGGACTAATAGGATGAGATGAAATTTAATAGAGATAACCATAAAATCTTACTCAGGTTAAAAAAAATCAACTTTGCAAGTACATTTTAAGGAAGATGTGACTGGGTAGCAGTTATTCTGGGAAAAAAAAGATCTAGGAATTTCAGTGGATTGCAAGCTCAATTTTAGTAACAGTGGGATGCAGCAATCAAAAAAATTAATATATTAAACTGCATTAAGTGAAGAGTACCATCCAGGAATAAGGAGTTTAAAGTTTCAATATACTCTGTTAGACCTCATGTGGAATGCCACGTTCAGTTCTGAGCAACACTTTAGCAAGGACAGTAATAAGCTTGAAAGTATCCAGTGAAAGGAAAGGAAGGTGGTAAAAGACCTAAAGATAATGCCATATGAGGCTCAGATGAACTGGGAATATTTTTTCCTGGAGAAGAAATTAACGAGGAAATATGGTAGTTGTCTTCAAGTATTTGAAAGGTTGTCATGTAGAAGAAAGGGTTAACCTTGTTCCTCACAGGTCAATGGGTAGAAGTAGCAAAAAAGATTCCCTTGGGGAAGCTAGATAGCACAGTGTATAGAGTGCTGGGCATGGAGTCAGGAAGACTCCTCCTCATGAGTTCAGATCTGGCCCCAGACACTAAGTAGCTGTGTGACCCTGAGGAAGTCACTTACTCACCCCTTTTGCCTTAGTTTCCTCATCTATAAAATGAGCTAGAAATGGAAAAGCAATCTAGTATCTTTGCCAAGAAAACCCCAAATAGAGACGCAAAGAATCAGACATGACTGGGGAAAAAAAGACTCAACAACAAAGCAAAGATATAAATTAAGGTCAATTTATAAGTAAAATGTTTTTAACAATGAAAGCTAGCTCAAAATACAATAGGCTGCCTTGAAAAGTCATGAATGAGGTTTTTTATCAGCAGAGGTCTTCAAGCAAAGCCTGGATGACTACTCATGAGGTATACACTAAAGGGGATTTTTCAGCTAAATAGCCACTGATATCTTCTTCAACCCTGAATTCCATTATTCTATGCTTTCTTTCATCTCACTCTTGTCCTCAATCATTTTTTAAAATCTTCTTTTATCTTTGGTATTCATCATATGTCTCAGTTTATTCTAGGCTTTAGAATTATTGGCATTATTCTCATAGGACCATACCACTTTAGTAGATTCTTAATTTATCTGTCCTCATTTCCATCTTCTGTATACATTTTGTAAAAATCTAAGCTGTTTGACGAGTTCCCCATAAACCCCTCCTCTGCCTCATTCAACAACTCATTGTTGTTCAGTCATTTTTCAGTCATATATGAATTTTTGTGATGTCGTTGGGGTTTTCTTGGCAGAGATATTGGGGTAATTTGTTATTTCCTTCTCCAGATCATTATACCGAAGAGGAAACAGGCAAACGGGGTTAAATGACTTACTTAGGGCCACACAACTACCAAATTTGAACTCAGGAAGATGTTCATAATTTCATTCCTTGCACTCTATCTACTGTGGCACCCAGCTGCCCTTTTCCAAGTGAAACACACCCAGTTCCTTCAATGTGGCATATTTTACCATTAGCATTCATTAACGTTTGAATTCAATTTTGTTTATTAGCCAACTAGTCACCTGGGAAAATGACAGCAGGTCATTTTTGATGGCAGTGAGCAGAGGAGGCAAAGATTCAGAGCCCAGCACATTCTGAGAAGCAGGAGCTGATGGAGGATGCTAAAAAGGACAGCAATGAGTACCAAAGATCCCCTACTTCCCATCTTTCCTGCCATCCATTGCTGACTTTGCAGTTTGAAATGAAAAACTTTTGGGTAAATTGTTGCAATGTACCTGAGTACAAAGAGGCCCCAGCCAAACAGGGATGATGTCTATGGAGGGCAGGACAGATGTCTATAGAGATGCTTCAGTGAATAAAGGCATCAGATATGTGTAATATAGGCTTCATGTTATCCTGCTGTCTATCTGTGAGGTGGGGTAAGTGGGCACACTCTGTTGATCTTTGGACATTTCCATAAGAACTGCAGAGTGCATTGTTCAGTATGGCTTGCTGGGAAGAGGGGATGGGGGAAGCATTTCACTGTCTAATGCAGCCAATAATAGTAGAAGCTATTTTCAAGTTCTCCTTCCATTGAAGGGGTTTATTAGGGCAGATTCAAATGTGGGAAGTGGCAGATGCCAGTTTCTTTTGCTACCTCATGTTCTGTTTATATCAGCCTAGGAAGACAGAGACTTAGGGAGAGCCAGATCTTTTATATTCTTGTCAAACAGCCTAAAGCAAATTTCTCATCAGAACAGAAGAGACCAAGGGGTCACACAATCCTGTTTCCTATTTCCAAAAGCAGTCACTGCCAGGTGTTTCAGAATAACCCTACTTAGGTAGATAATAGCACTGTTATTGCTAGTTGGTCATCTTCTTGTGGCTCAAACCTCAAGATAGAAGTGCTTATGCTTTCTACCCTAGTAAACTTATGTTGGAACCAAGCAGAAGAGAATGAGGTGACTCCATTTGGTCTTTGATTGTCACCAAAATGTGAAAAATAGGTTATAAGGATCAATCATCTAGCAAATATCTGAGCACATCCTACATCATTAATCCTGAACTTGGTGCCATGGAGGAATCAAGAAAAGTAACAATAAGACCCATATCTTTGAAGAAAAAGTGCAGTGTAGTGGAAAGAATGCTAGAATTGGAGTCCATGAAGCTGGATTCAAACTCCAAATAGCTTGGTAATCCTGGGTAAATCATTACCCACCTCAGTTTCCTCATATATAAAATGTAAGGTTTGTACTAGAACAGGAGTTCAAAACATGGGATCCAAAGATTTCTAAGGGGTCTTTAGGAAACTTTTATGGGGAAAAATTAATCATTATTTTCATTGACCTCTAACTGAAATTTAGCATTTGATGCCATTATTGAAGAAAATTCTTTTGAGAAGGGGCAGCTAAGAGGCACAGTGGATAAAGAACTTGTCCTGGAGTCAGGAAGACCTGAGTTCAAATACATCCTAAAACACTTACTAGCTTTATGACCCCGGGAAAATCACTTGACCCCATTTGCCTCAGTTTCCTCATCTGTAGAATGAGCTGGAGAAGGAAATAGCAAATAACTCCACTGTCTTTGCCAAGAAAATCCCAAATGGGGTCACAAGAGTCAGACACAACTGAAACAATTGAACAATAAAAATTCTGAGGAGTCTTCAGGCTGTAGCAACCTACCAAAGGGATCCATGACGCAAAAAAGATTAAACACCTTTGGACTAGGTGATCCCTAAGTACCCCTTCCAGCTATTAATTCATGATCTATGATTACTTTCAAATGAAAAAGACAAGACTTAGACATATGTGGCATTTAGAGAACTCAATAAATGGCCAAAAGTGTAGTACAGGTCAAAAGTACAATAAGAACTAAATCCTATGTTATGTGTGTAATAATTTCCCAGAAGCCTAGCAGTAAATATTTTCAGGGTTACTTCACTTTATTCCTTTTCCAAGCTAGATCATAATAGGATTTTGAGAGATGGAAGAAGTGATGAAACTAAAGTTCCATTTCACATTGTAATGACCCTTTAATGCTGCTCCCTGAAATAAGCATCAGTCACTATCTACATCATGACTCCCAGCCCCTTGACTCCTACCTCTTCCCACTATCATTGAATCTTTGAGTGGGAAGGAATGTGCAAAGGTCATCTAATCTAGTCTCTATCTGAAGCATGAAAGAGCATGATACAGAGAAAAGATCAAAGGACCTGGGTTCAAATTCTGCCTTGATTATTTTTTTGATTGTGTGACCTTGGGCAAGATACTTAATCTCTCTGGACTTTATTTTCCTCCTCTGTAAAATTAGGAGTTGAACTGAATGATCCTCCTGATTCTTAAACTCTGATCCTATTATTTTTCCTATGCAATATTTTTGACAAAGTGATCCATTCTGTACTCGAAGACTTTCAGTAACAGTGAATTCACTACCACCCACATTGCTACCACCTAAGGCAGCCCATTCCACATTTGGATGAGTTCTAATGATGTGCCTCCTTGTACCTTCTATCTATTGGTCAAAACTCTTATTTTCTGACACAAAGTAGAGGAAGTTTAATTGCTCATCACCATGACAACCCACTAAATATTTGAAGCTAGTGCCCATGTCTCTCCTAAGACTTTTTTTTTTCTTTTGGATACACATCACTAGGTTCCTTCAGCCGATGCTAATGCAGCTTGACAGTAATGTCCATGCTCTCATTTCCTTAGCCTTCCTGCCCAGGCTGGGCCAATAGTCAGTCATTTTGACAAGGTGCTCACTTCGACCCTAGGATCCCTTTCTCTTTGACTCTTTAATGTCTTACCATATGAAAGCCCAACCCTTGGTAACCCTGTTTCCTTTAGTCCCTGATCATAAAGGAAAACACCAATTGTATGTACTGCTTAATCTACTAAAAATTCAGCTCAAGCCTCATTGCTGTCCTGCTTTCCCCATTTGCCTCAGTTTCCTCATCTGTAAAATGAGCTGGAGAAGGAAATGGCAAACAACTCCACTGTCTTTGCCAAGAAAACCCCGAATGGGGACACGAGAGTCAGGCACAACTGAAAAAACTGAACAATAAAAATTCCGAGGAGTCTTCAGGCTTTACCAACCTGCTTTCCTCAATATCTTGTTGAAATCCTCCTCCATCACATTCAGACCTTTTATACTGCAAGCATTTAATAAATATGTAATTAATTAATGAAATAATTCTCCTTTTTAGATTGTCTTTTAATTATAGCATAGCTTTCAATTCTTTTTTTCCAGCACCTAACAGTGTCTAAAACAAAATGGGTGTTTAATGTTTGTTGAGTCAAATTGAACTGAATTGCAGAACAGACTCATGTTTATTTTGGGGCAAGTCATCAGAATCTGAGGATATTTACTGTAGTACTGAGAGATATAGAACATTTATTTCAGGGTTACAAGAGCAAAACAGTCAATAGATAGAAAGGGATGAATTTTCGATCAGGCTGAAGAGATAGGAAGGAGAGTAGGCTGAAGGAGGAAAACATTACACTACTTTCAAAAGTGAAGCTAGGAATAGACTAATCAGTTTGTTTTTTTCCTGAAGGCCTACTGTATACCCTAATAAAGTCAACAAGCATTTATTAAATCCTTACTACTTGCTAAGCATTGAGGATATGAATCTAAGCAGAAAGAAAAATAGTGCCTGCCTTCCAAGAGCTTACATTCTAATGAGGATAAATAACACATGAAAGGAAGCTTAAAGGGGTGTGGGAAGGGAAGGTCCCCTTGCTAGGTCATGGTGGAAAAAGAAACCCAGAGAGTCAGACTGTAGATGCAAGAATGATTAGGTGGATACCATACAAACAACTGTAACTGCTTTGGGTTTTCAGATCAGCCTTTTACATTTTCAGGGATCTAAACCATCAGTGCATCCAGGCCAGCTTAGTACATACCCAGCTCCTTTTTAAGGAATCTTGCCTTTATGAAGAATCAAAGGACCACAGAATCCTAGTACTGGAAGAGACTTTTAAAATATCATTTAGTTAAATCCTTTATTTGAAGATGAGAAAACTAACAGACTAGAAGTCAATTCCCCCAATGCTAGTCCCTCACTGTTTCACCATCCCTGGGTTTCATATTCCAAAGTATCTGCAGGGATGCAAATAAGTCATTTTAATTAAAATATCATTTTTTTTCCTTAGAGAACTTTCTGTAACAAGTTGTGATGGAGAAAAATAAAAGGTGTCATATAGGTTTTCATCTGGACAGGAAAATCAATTCAGCCCCACACATTGTCAATAACACCAATTATATTTCATTGGGCATAATGGAAAGTGGTTTGCACTTATCTATTGCTGATAATTTTTTTAACCTGATGTCTGCATATATGTCACACTAAGCACTGAATCAGATGCACAGGGACATGGAAATTAATCCAATAGATGTCTTTTCCCAAGCCTAGGACACCAGCCATGAAACAGTTGACATATCTATAATGCAGAGTGCATAATTCAAAGTGACAATAAGAAAAAAAAGGGAAACTTCCCTAATTTTATGTACATTGAAGAGTCAGGTTAGGTGACAGATTTATGGCTTCCAACCTGCTGGAGACCCCTCTTCTCAAATTTTTCACTTGCCTTCCTTTGCAGACAGGCAAATCAGTTAATCTTAAGGCCCTTCAGATGATCTTTCCTCAAGACTTGATGGACTTTAAATCTGTCAGGGAAAAACCTATTAAATTTGACTCAATGCTACAAACCATAGCTCTCTGAAGTACTAAGCTGGAGTGACTCTAAAAGTGACACACCTTCCCAAGTGGCATTTTTCAGTGGAAAAGAGCAAGACTTTTTACAATCCCCACCATTCAAATTAGAAATGGAATGGAGAAGCTCTCTCATCTCTTTGAGTTTCTGACCCTGTAAAATAGCTGCCTCTTGAGGCAGGATCCAATAGTAATGTGGACATTAGTCAGTGGTGCAGGGGTCCATTCTTATTTTACATGAAGAAAAGGGAAAGAAAGGCAAAGGCATGGGGTTATTCAAATACTTCAGGGGATGCCCAAAAAGCACTGCAAAGACAAGTCTCAAAGTAGACTGAGGAATATAATAACTAAAGCAAGAAGGCCACAAGGAGGGATATTTGTGGCAGCTGTTGTCAGTTCCCAGCTGCAAATGATGAAGAGTTATATAGCTGTTGGGGTCAGAAAACTTTTTCCCTAATACCTTCCTGTATGTAGTTAAGGCCAAGAAAAGCTAAGCATGCTTAATGCTTAAAAAAACCCAAACAAACAAAAAAAACAACTATCTTCTAAAGGGCTTACTAGCCTTGTCAGTCAGGTTTCAAAAATGGATGCTTTGGTACCACACATCAATTCCATTCAGCAAACCTTAATTAAAGTGCCTACTATGTGAAAGTCCTTTATTAAGTGTCAATTATGTGTCATATGAGGCAGCTGGGTGGCTTGGTGAATAGAGAACTGTGCCTGGAGTCAAGAAGACCTAAGTTCAAACCCAGCCTTAGACACTTACTAGCTGTTTTGTACAAGTCTATTAACTACTAGTTAAATTATTAGTGACCTTGGAAAAGTCTGTTAACCTCTGATTGCCTAGGATGCAGCTAGATAGCTCAGACAGATTTCTGGGAATAGAGTCAGAAAGATCAAAATTCAAATACAGGCTCAGACACTTAGTAGCCTCGGGATCCTGGGCAAGTCACAACCTCTGCTTGCCTTAATCTACTAGAGAAGAAAATGGCAAATGACTCCAGTATCTTTGCCAAGAAAACCCAATAGACAACACTGGCATGCTATAGTCCATGGGATCATGAAGAATAAGATATAATGGAATAACTGAACCACAACAATGTGCCATACACATAGTTGGCACTTTATTAAAAAATGTATTAAATGAATTGGTAAATGAATGGATTGAAGACCTCTGTTACACACTGAGGAAGATATCAAAACAAATAAGAGAAGGTCCCCATACAAGGAACTTATAGTTAGTTCAAATATATTGTGTACCAAAAAAATGACAATACAAGTTCTAACATTATTACATAAGAGTTGTAGAGAGGGCTAAGGAATTAAAAGGATAAAGGTGTCACTTTCATTTCTTGAGGTGAGGGGGTATTCTCAGGGAGAGGCAGCATTTGTACTGCATGATGACTAGGGCAGAAAAGTTCTTTGGACTCAAGGGAAGGTCTACTGCACGTAAAGAATCATGGGATTGTGGATCTTGAACAGGCAGGGAATGCCAAACAAAGCTAAGGAGTTGAGAAGACATGGCATATGGGTGAGAGTATTCAAGTAACAGAGTTTTGCTGAAAAATGAACAGGTAGTGGTAGGTGAGGCTGAAAAGCCAGGCTCCTCAGAGTTTATATAAAAGGAAGGGTGAGACTAAAAACTTAATTAGATATTTTCTGAACCTCTATTTTGCATTGAACACACCACTGGGTCATAGAGGTCTGGGTATTCAGAACTGGATAAAAATGGAAAGAAGAAAACCAAAATATTATTATCAAAAATGAAAGGAGTGAACTCACCAGCAATGAAGAGGAAATTAGGACTATTATTAGGAACTATTTTGCCCAATTATATGTCAATAAATTTGATAATCTAAATGAAATGAAATCTACAAAATTATAAATTGCCCATATTAACAGAAGAAGAAATAAAGTACTTAAATAACTCCATTTTAGAAAAAGAAACTAAACAAGCCATCAATGAACTTCCTAAGAAAAAAACCCCAGCACCAGATGGATTCACAAGTGAATTATACCAAACACTTAAAGAACAATTAATCCCAACACCATATAAATTAATTGAAAAAATAATTGAAGAAGTCTACCAAACTCCTTTTATGAAACAAATATGGTGCAGATTCCCAAAACAGGAAGAGCCAAAACAGAGAAAGAAAATTTTAGATGAAACTCCCTAATGAATATTGATGCAACAATTTAAAATAAAACACTAGCAAAAAGATTACAGCAATACATCACAAGGATTATAAACTATGGATTTGGATGATGCCTACCAATCAGCCTGAAGCAGTGTGTAAGGACAGCCTCTCCTCCAGACCTATAAAAAGCTTCCACACTCAGTTTGCTCACTAGGACTGATCTTGAGGCTCCTGTATCTAATAAACAATCATAATAAGTATCTCCAACTCTAAGGGTTACGTGGGGTAACAGCATCCAAAACCATTGGTTCACTGGACTTGAAGGTGATCTCATGTTGAGTTCAAAGTCCTTAGCTTCTGAGAACAATACCAATTTAAGTGCCAGCCAGGTATGGTTGCAATCTAATTAACTTTAAGTAGGCTAATCAGCAAAGTCAATCACTCTCACTTAATTCAATCAGTTTAGATTAATCTCCAGGTGGGCCTTTGAGTATATGCCAAATCCTATTATTTTCTCACACATCTCACACCTTATACTAAAATAAGGTGAAAATGGGTGCATGATTTATGCAGAAAAGATGATACCATAAGTAAATTAACAAAGCATGGAATAGTTTATCTGTCAGATTGATGGGCAGAGGAAGAATTTAGGACCAAAAAATATAGATAATTTTGATTATATAAAATTTAAGTTTTTACACAAACAAAATTAATGTAACCAAGATTACAAGGGAAGCAGAAGAATGGGAAAGAATTTTTGAAACAAGTATATCTGGTAAAGGTCTAATTTCTCAATTATATAGAGAACTGAGTCAAATTTATAAAAATACAAGTCATCCCCCAATTGATAAATGGTCAATGGATAAGAACAGGCAGTTTTCAGACAAAGAAATCAAAGCTATCTATAATCATATGAAAAAATGCTCTAGATCACTACTGATCAGAGAAATGCAAATTAAAACAACTCTGAATTATCACCTCACACCTATCAGAGTGACAAATATAACAAAAAAAGCAAAATATTGCAATTGGAGGGTATATGGGAAAGGTGAGGTGCTAATCCACTGTGGAGTTGTGAAAAAATCTGACCATTCTGGAGAGCAAGTTGGAACTATGCCCAAAGGGCTATAGTTCATACCCTTTAATAAAGCAATACCACTGCTAGGTTAATATCCCAAAGACATTCCCAAAAAGAGAAAAAGACCTATTTATACAAAAGTATTTCTAGTAGCTCTTTTTATAGTGGCTAAGAATTGGAAATCAGGGGGCAGCTAGGTGGTGCAGTGGATAGAGCACCAGCCCTGGAGTCAGGAGTACCTGAGTTCAAATCTGGCCTCAGACAGTTAACACTTACTAACTGTGTGACCCTGGGCAAGTCACTTAACCCTAACTGCCTCACTTTAAAAAAAAAAAAGAATTGGAAATCAAAGGAATGCCCATCAATTGGGGAATGGATGAACAAAGTGTGGTATATGATGGTGATATTATTGTGCCATAAGAAATGACAAGCAGGATGAATTCAGAAAGGCCTGGAAAGACTTCTTTGAACTGATGTATAGTGAAGTGAGCAAAACAAAGAGAACCTTGTACACAGAGACAGCAATATTATTTGATGAAGGACTGTGAATGACTTAATTCTTCTCAGCCATACAATGATCCAAGACAATCCCAAAGGACTACTGATGAAACATACTATCCACTTCCAAAGAAAGAACTGATATTGATTGAACACAGACTGAAGCATGCTCTTTTTCACTTTCTTTCATTCTTTTTTTTTCTTTTATTCAAGTTTTCTTGTACAAAATGACTAATAGGGTGGAGCAGTGGATAAAGCACTGGTTCTGGATTCAGGAGGACCTAAGTTCAAATCAGGCCTCAGACACTTGACACTAGTTGTGTGACCTTGGGCAAGTCACTTAATCCTCATTGCCCCCCACAAAAACAAAAACAAAAATAATTACTAATATGGTAATATTTTACAAAATTGCACATATATAACCTGTATCTGCTTACTACCTCAGGGAGGGGAGGAGGGAAGGAAGGAGGGATAAAAATTGGAACTCAAAACTATAAATAATGTTTTTATTAATTTTTTTAAAAAAGAACTGGATAAGACACGGCCATGCCCAAGGACATTGCAATGTAGGGAAAGGGATGACAGAAAAAACAAAAATGTGAACTAAAATACAATAGATGCTGAGAAAAGATGCATATTGCTGTGAGATGAGAGGAGGGGCCACTTCTAGGAACCTCCATTTACCTTATGAGGGAGCTCCTCTTTTGTCCTCCAAGTCAACCTTATGAGTCCCACGGTGTGATGTGAGGAGCATCAAGAAGTATCTCCTTTCCAAAACTGTTTCCTCCTCCAAGGTTTATTTCATGATGGATTCATTTGGGTCAAAAGGGTACTGCCCTCTGTATAGGAATTCTTTTGGAAAATACAAACCTTCCTAAGAAGGATATTAAAGCATTAGAACTTTGGTGCAAATTAATTAATCAGATCTTTGTTCTCTCATAGAATTGACTCAGGACAACATGAGGACAGAAGGTGCTTGGGAACACAGAGTGGGGGAAAAAAACACAAAGATGCAGAAAGGTAAATTAGAGGTTGATAAAGATTAATTTTGTGGATTTTCAGAGAAAGTTAATACTTTTCTCCTACTTTGAAAATCCTCAAAACCCAAAGTCTCAAATAGTCTCATGTTCCTTAAGTATGTCATTCGCCAGCCATTGCCTCATTTTTGTAAATGGATCCTAAAATAACACCGCACCCAAAGCTAATTATGTGATTATTCAATGGGCTACTAAGGGTTCCATTAAAACAAAATAGCACTAGCCTTCTGAGCAGTAAACCTGCAAAGGCTGAGAACCTACTAGAGCTATGCAGAGAGAGGGAGAAGACCCACACTCTAGCTCCAGCTCTGTCACTACCTTTGGGACCTTCAAAAATTAGCTTCTTTCTCTGGACATCAGTTTCTTAATCTACAAAATGAGTTGGGAGGGGAATTAAGTAATAATTGGATTCCCTTCCAGTGAAAATTTATATCTTCAAAATTTTAGGCTGTGTGGAAAATTCACATCCTAGGACTAAATTCAGGGATAGGCAGATTGTTTCAGATAAAAAAGCTATTCTCTTGTGCTCTCTCTCTCTCTCTCTCTCTCTCTCTCTCTCTCTCTCTCTCTCTCTCTCTCTCTCTCTCTCTCTCTCCCTCCCTCCCTCAAATAAACACAAACACTCACACACATACTTTTTTTTTTCATGTTCAGCCTCAAGCAATAGTAGTTTAATGAGACATCTAAGTTGACCCATGAAAGAATATAAACTATAGGAACCTGTTTTTCCCAGCTAATAAGGGTTCCTCTGGAATTACAAAGTTTTGGTAGAAGAGCAGACACAGCTGAGAGAATATCGAAAGTATGCAAAAAGAAGCATATTTTCCCATTATCAGATGGCATAGAGGCAACATAAGCACTCTGACAATGGAAGGATCTAAAAATATAGCATCTGGAGCAGAAGTTTTTTAATTTTATTTTTGTCTAATGAAACCTATGGACCCCTTCCCAGAATGCTTTTAAATGAATACTGTAAAATACACAAGATTTCGAAGGAAACCAATTTTATTGCCAGACAGATAGAAAAGTATTTAAGTCATAGACTCCCCCATATAAAATCTATCAATGACACCAGCTCAGGAGCCCCTCTGATCTACAGTAATGCTGTCTCTACCTTCTACATTCTAAAGGAGTATAGGACTCTGGAAATGGACGATATTTTGCTCCCATCAACTGGCACAAGGGTATCTAGAACCCCATAACAGATGCCACCCAAAAAAGCCACTAAGGTTCTTGGTCCCTTCAAGGTGATAGGGCTGAACCAGAGGATCTCTAAAGAAAGTCCTTTTAGGCTTTTAACAAATGTTTCCAGTGTTCACAGGGACCTTGAACAGAGGTTCCTGAGCCCCATCCCAACCTATTGAAGTATGGAAGAAGCCCAGATTCCTTAGCATATGAAGTAACTATTCTATGAATAAATTAACCACCAAACCACCCAGGGCTGGCAGCTGAATACTTCATGAGCATTAATTTCACTTAGTATTACAAACATTTAAATGTTATAAATACATACAGTCTGACAAACGAGAGAGCACAAAATGACCATTAGGATTATAATGGGTGTGTGAATAACTGATCAGAACCAACACTGCAAATAAAGTACTATATAAATGCTAAATACTTCCACCCCCTTCCCACTAATAACAATGTGTCATCCTTCCAAAGCTATCCTCTCAGTACTTTATGTCCTCTGCTGATATTAAGTCATTAATCCAATTTATACAGTTAATAGGGAGACTCAGTGCTCAAATTAAGGGTCAGAGAAAAGGAAGAAGAATTAAAGGCAAAGCAGGAATCATATGTTGGTTTTTTTTTCCTCTCCTTATGAAATGATTCTTTGCTAACTATCATTTCCCTTCTCTCCTCTGAACTGTCCATTGAGCACTGGGGTTAACTACCCATGCAGAGATATGGAAAAAGAGGAGTAAATGGTTCAGTGCTGGACTACACACAGATTCCATTGCCTCTATGATGCGGTGATCTCCACAGAGACCTCAGCTTTTTACTATGCTTCCTATAAAACACTCAAACCTCAGTCAACCAAAACAAGATGAACTAGTCCTTTCAGTACACCACAGGAGGAAGGTGGTAGGCCAGAAGTGTTGGCCCATTTACAGACAATACACAGATGATATTACCCATTTCTCAAACTGATTCTTATCAGATTCACATTACTCTTTTTTTTTTTTTTTTTTGGTGAGGCAATTGGGGTTAAGTGACCCCAGGGTCACACAGCTAGTAAGTGTAAAGTTTCTGAGGTTGGATTTGAATTCAGGTCCTCCTGAATCCAGGGCCGGTGTTCTACCTAGCTGCCCCCAGATGCACATTACTCTTAAAAGAAAACACTCTTGGCAGGAATTTTTTCACCACCCAGAATAGGGCAGATTAGGAAGAGGCACTATGCAAAAAAAAAAAAAAAGTTTCTTCCTTCACCAGTAAAAACCCAAGGATAAAATTCTCTCAGGAGGGTATGTGTGAACCTTAGAGTCAAAGTGTGGTGTGGTATGGTAAGAAGAATAATGGGTTAGGAGTTATAAGACCTGGTTTTGAGTCTATTGTTTACTACTTGATACCTGTGTCAACTGACCTTCTTGGAGAATTGGTTTGTCCATCGAACTTAAATGAAGGTTGTACTAGATGATCAATAAGTACCCTTCCACCTCCAAATCCTATGATTTTTCATAACTCTACTACCTACTTAGAATACCCTCAACTCTGCCATTCCAGGAGGAGCTGCAATGGTGGCTCTGAGTAGGAGCCAGCAGTGTCTTTGTAGAGAGAAACAGGAACACAAGTGCTGAATTCTGTAAAGTTTGCATGGCATAAAGATGGTAGATGAATTTTGAACTCTCAACCTCTTAATCCCTGACCAGCATCTTTGCCCTTCCTTCCCCAAGAATTTTCCAGGAACTCTCCCAGACACCATGACATCATGACATCAATGTTTGGTGAATTTGGAGAAAGCATATTCATCTCCATGGCAATTCTGACTCAGGATTATACTTACTTTCTTCTCCCTCTGTCCAAGTAGGGAGACATACACGTGGGTACTTTGTCTAAATAAATGTTGAAAACATATTTCACAAGATATCTCAGTATTTGAGGACTAGATTTTTTCTTCCCTATTCATTTATTCTATCTTTGGGCGGGGGGAGAAGCAGCCAAGTGGTACAGTGTATAGACCACTGGCCCTGAAGTTAGGAGGACCTGAGTTCAAATGTCACCTCAGACACTTACTAGCTTTGTGACCCTTGCAAGTCACTTAGCCCCAGTTGCCTTAAATATCCAGGGCCATCTCCAGTTGTCCTGATATATGTCTTGCCACTGGACCCAGATGGCTTTGGAGGATAGAGTGAGGATGGTGACCTTGCACGGCCCTCCCTCACTTAGATCCAATTCAGTGCAAAACATGACATCACCTCCTGATATCATGATCCTCTTTAAGAATGAAGGACAAACAACAACAACATTTTAAAAAATAAACTAGGAAAGGGCAGCTAGATGGCTCAGTGGATAAAGCATCAGCCCTGGATTCAGGAGGACCTGGGTTCAAATCTGGCCTCAGACACTTGACACTTAATAGCTGTGTGAGCCTGGGCAAGTCACTTAACTCTCATTGCCCTGCAAAAAAAAAAAAAAACCCCAACAACAACAAAAACTAGGAAAATTAACTCTTATCTCAGGTAGTTTTCATTTATGATTTCTTGAAATATAGCTCTGAAAAAACAGGCTATTGTGATTCAAATGGACTAGTTGACTATGTCTTTAATCCCAAATCACTCTGGCTTTCACTGATTGGCCAATAATAGGTCCCAGGCCAAGCCTCACTTGCTTACTCTTTTGATTTTGATTGCTCAGAGTAAATGTAAATGGCAATTGTTTCTGTTCTGGCAAGAAACTTTGAGGGTCTTCCCTTCCCAGACTTATTCTTTTAATGAAGGCAAACCAGGCTATCTTTTGTTTCAGTTCTTAGCTAGCTTTTAATAAATTAATGGGCATTGCCTCCAAAAAACTGAGACCTGGAAAAGACATTCACTTCAAAAGGCCAAGGTTTCCCATTGCATCCATCACTAGTCCTCCTGACCTATGTTTTGCCACTGGACTCTGATGACTCTGCAGGAGAGAGTGAGATGACTTTGCACAGCTCTTGCTTCACTTAAATACAATTGACTTTCAAGTAAAGGCATTACCCTCCTGGTATCATTGGTGTTCTTCTTATGAACAACAACAAACAAACTTCCTTTCTATGATCTGGTGGCCTATAGCCCATCCGAGGAGAAAAATTGTTCTAAGTAGTCCCCCTCCCCCTGCCAAGTATTTTTTTTAACCACTCTATAGAAATTGTCTATTGACCATGCCCACCAGCAATGAAAGTGCACAGTTGATTAATTTTGTCCTTGCTCTGCAATTGCAAGGAATAATTGGGGAGGAGGGGAAATCTTAGCTTTGGAGCACATTATAATGTAAATGGTTGGTATTAACCAGTCTGACCACACAGTATTCTCAGACCCATTAGAGGGAACACTCAGGCTCCAGCTCAGGTTGACAGAAATCACTTCACATGGCCTCATTAAGTAGCTACTTTTAGAAGCATATCCACTTTTTACCTGGCTTTGTCCCCAGACACCATCTCTGATACCAAACTCAGTGTTTCGTGAACCCTGAAACAGGAATCCTCAGCACAGGCGGGCTGCCAGATGCTACAGTATGGAACTTGCTCCTTGTTATTAAAATATGGAATATAAACAGTGAAATGAATTTGGTTACAGCTCGAGGGAATATAATGCAGTGTTATGAGCAAACACTCTGCTATACAGAAGCCCAGAATCTCAGGATGGAAGAGACCTTGGATGTCATCTGGTACACCCACTCCTCTATTGCAAGAACTCCCTTTACCCTTCACTTTCTGCTCACTCTCCAGCCTGCTACCTTATGCCTTTATGGGTACCCTGTCCCTTTGATAGCTTCTCTTTATAGTTTGTCTTCCTCTATTAGAATAAAAGCTTCTTGAAAGTAGGAACCATCTTTTGTTGTGTTTGTACCAGTGCATAGTATTATGCCTACTATACAGTAAGTGCTTAATTAATTCTTCATCTAGTTAACTAACTATATAATCCCAGACAATCCAGTCTCAGTTTAAATACCTCCGTGATGGAAAAACTACTATCTCACAAGGCAGCCCATTCCATCGAGGAATAGGGATGTAATAATGGAATAACAGAAAGAGAACTGAACTGATAATTAGGAGACTGGAGATCTAGTTCTGGTTTTTAATACCAAGTAGCTTCCTGATTTTTATGGGCTCCCAGTTTAAAAGCCAAAAGGGACATCTGGTCTGTTTCTTTCATTTTATAGAGATGCAAACTAAGGCTCAGGAAGGGTGAGTGACATGTCCAGGATGATGAGGTAGCAAGATGGAACCCCGCTACTCTCACTCCAAAATCAACACTTTTTCCACTGCACCAAGCTGACCTTGAACAAGGCCTTTCTGGGCTCCCAGTTTTCTTAGCTGTAATATGAACAGGTTAGACTCAGTCATCTATAACGTCCCCTCCAGCTCAGTCATTCCACAATTCTATTTGTTTGAAAGGACTCATTCCATTCTTACCTTAAAATTCTCAAGGGGATGAGCTTTCTAATAATTTTGATAGAGTAGAAAGCCAAAGGCCCATAGCAGGAAGGCCACTGGAGAGGGTGTTGTAATAACTTTGATAAACAGCACCTTGGAGACCAAAAAGAGTTAATTTCCAAGGTGCCTAACAGCAGAAGTAGGTATCAAATCCCTAGCCTCAATTTGGGAGTAGGAAAGAGTAGTATGTGAGTAGGTGTAGGTATGGGTGTATACATGTGTGTTTAAGTGGTAGTTTTGAATCATTTTGTCAACTATATTCTACAACAATAAATACTTGATCAGAATTCTGACTCTACCCTTATATCTTTCAATAATAAAGTTAGATATCAGTTTGGAATCATTGTGGAATCATACTGCTTTCCCACTAAAAACAAAAAGACTAAATGTTACCCCAATTCAATTTAATTTAATCTAACCCATAATTATTAAGTGTTTGATATGCACAAGGGACTAGAAGCTCTATTTGAAACAATAAATCTGACCAACTGGGGAAAAGATTAGAATGCTGTGCAGAGAAAGCCAGCATATACACCCTATCTGTAGAAAGGGACCCTTCTTTATACAATACGTTTGAACTCTTGGAGAAGCCAAAACACAAGTAACCCTTGAGCCTCTTGGCTCTCTAGTCCGAGGGGCTCACTTATACTTAAGGTCACTGCTTCCCTCCCCACTCCGTTGCTAGAACCATCCACTTCCATTTGTCTGAGCAAATAGTCTCCTCTTCAGAACCACTGACTGTTTGTGTTCAAATGATAAGGAAAGGCAATTCATCCAGTTGCTCAGTTTTCCTTATCCCTCTTGGCTAACATAATCTACCGGAAGTTGCCAGAATCCTCGTTAATACCTGGACTTAAAATGTCTGAGCCAAGTGCCAGAGACCCTGGGGCCTGATTTGCATCTATAAATATGCAACAGCACGATGTACCCAGTTTGGCTATGGCTATTGTTTGATGGGGGTTAGCTATTCTTCCTAAGCAAACAACTGTGCATCTCTTTTTTCTAGAATGAAGAAAATGAAGGCAATTTCTAAAAATGAATTCTTTGGGGCACCTGAGGAAAAAAGACTTAGAAACATACAGCCCTGCCCTTTCTGAATAGGGATCCCTCTGATTCTTCCCTTCCTTGAACTTCTGCATCACTCACTCTCCTTTATCATTTTGAACGTACTGTCCAACAATGCATTGTTCTCTTAATTACTTCACATGTCTCTCCAGCTATGTTCAATTTATTTAAACATTTGTCAAGTACCTATGTGCATGGCAAAATACTGGAAAATAAAAAAGATAAATAAGACACTATATGACCTCAGGATATTTATGATCTAAAATACAATATAACACACAACTGATCAATCAATGAACATGTATAAAGTGCCTACTATGTGCCAGGTCCTGTGCTAAGTGTTAGGGATATAAAAAGAGAGAAAAGATAGTCCCACCCCGGCTCAAGGTACTTGAGGATCTCACGGGGAAAACAACTTGCAAACAAATATACACAAAGCAACCTATATACAGGATAAATAGGAAAATGATTAATAGCAAAATGACACTATAATTAAGAGGGTTTGAGAAAGGCTTCCTGTAAAAAACAGAATTTTAGTTGGGATTTAAAGGAAGCCAGAGAAGTTGGTAGGCAGTGGTGAGGAGGAAGAGAATTATAGGCATGGGAGACATCCAGAGAAAATACCCAAAACCAAGATATAAACACAAAATATAAAAGAAGTATTTAAGAGGAATAACCCAAGTGCTATATAAGAGCCAAGGAAGAAATTCTCAGATCTAATTGGTAAAATCATGGAAAACTTGGAGTCATGGAAGAATTCTGATCAACACATTGATTAATCATGATTCAAAAGGATCAATGTCACTTAACCATCATTGTCCCACCAAAAAAAAAAAAGGATCAATGACAAAGAATATTAACTACCTCTTGATAGAGTGGTAATGGACTCAGAGTGCAAATAAGACTTTTTTTAATGTGACCAAAGGGGAATATGTCTTGCTTGATTCTGCATATTTGTAACCAAAGTTTTACTCTTCTTTTTTTGAATGGGATAGCAGAGGGTCAGGGAAGAGATGAGGAGAAAAAATTTTCTTTGTTCATTAAAAAAATTTAATTTAATTAATAAAGGAAGAAAAAAGTAAAAAGATTGTAGAGGTCTTTTTATAACAGGGAGGCAGTCATTTGAGAAGTTTTGATCAGAAGAGCAATATGAACAGACCTGTGGATAAAGAGGATTAATTTGGCAGCATTTTCAAAGATGGATGGGATAAAGGCTAGATAATGGAAGACAGGAGGTAATTGCAAAAGTCTAACAAGTGGGTGATGAAGATGATGGCAATGGGAATAGCACAAAGAAGAGTGAGTGAATGCAAGAGATAGTGCAGAGGAATGAGGGCCTGGTTATGGGAAGCAAAGGAGAATAGATTCAATATTACCACCAAGGTTTTGATCACAGATGACCAGATAAACAAGATAAGAGTATAAAAGAAGTACAAAGTGCTATGAAAGGGAAGAAATATCATGTTCTATATTTTCCTTCAAACTGTCCCACCTACTCTTCAGGCTGTCACAACTATTAGGGGCAATCCTTCAAATTCCAGTGCATAGGGAGCAAACTACCACACTGGACTCTAAAAGCAATAAAGAAGCTTCAGATGGTTTATGATTCATATAACTGTTGATTAAATAGTAGTGAGGTCCCCATGAGTAGAAATGTTCAATTAGATGCCAGGTGACCACTTTCAGGCAGTTTGGATAAAAAACTCATATATGGGAGTGGAGATTGATGAGATTCTATGGTCTCTGAGGGTTTATGGTTGTCCCAAGATTGCTATATTCCTCTAGCAGAAAGGAATTAAAGCAATTAGAAGAATGCAACTTATTAGTAATGGAAATGACTAACAGGGGTATTGGTAGGATGAAAGTTATATATTATAGGAAAGTAATTTGAGGTGCTGTATGAAAAATGAATTCATGGGCCAAGGCTAAACAAGAATGTCCTTGTGTTCTATATGTCAATGGATCCATGATCTCTTCAGGGTAGCTACCTCTTCCACGGGTGCTGAGGGGTATGCCTTCTTGCCTTCTCCTCATGTGCAATTCTTTCTAATATATCTTTTCCATAAATCCTCCACAGAGGATTAACCTAACACCTTGCTTCTTTATCTTCTTTCCTTCCTCTATCCCTTCCTTCCTTTATATTAAATTTACATTTGTGTTTTTACATTTAAAAATGTCTGATATATTTTGTTTTTACATCAAACAGTAAACATTTGTTAAGCATCTATTCTGGGCCAATCAGTGGGCATACAAAGCAAAAGCATCTTATAATCTGTAAAAGGACACAATAGATAGCATCATATAATAAGGTTTGAAAGGTAGATTGGGTAAAGATTATAAAGAGAGTAAAGAGGGGAAAACAGAGTAGAGATTCTCTATTTGAGAATAAGAGGGTCAGTCCAGGTTAGAGGCAGAGGAAGGAATGATATAACTTCTGCAGATTCATCCTATCCCTGATGAGGGGTTGAATAACTTATTCAAAAAACATGAAATGATTCTGCTAATAGTCTCTCTGTCACCAAAAAAGTTCGAACAGTAATGTATGCTAATCTTAAAGGCACAGTCAAACAGCTAATGTTCCAAAGACTTAAGAGTGATGGATTTTAATCTTGGATATTACCAAGCAATTCTTGCTTCATGTTAAGGGCATTTATCTTAAAGACAAGGAGATTTTTTTAAGATAAGTAAGAAAATCATCTATTCTACCACCCTATTTTCCTGGAAATCAGTCCTGTAAAACAGATCCAAATACTGGTCAATCAAAATTTCGGGCTTCTTGCCTTGATGTATGGGCCCTCCACTGAAATCCCAAGAACTTATCTTTTGACCTAACCCCCCCTTTTCTCTTTTTTTCTGCCATTTTTATTTTCCCAAATTACATGTAAATACAAATTTTAACATTAAAATTTTTTAAACTTTGTGTTCCAAATTCTCTTCCTCACTCCCCCATCCCCAAGAACTCAAGTAATTCAATATAAGCTATACATAATCAGTCATGCAAAACACTTCCACAGTAGCCAGGTTGAGAAAGAAAACAGACAAAAACAAAACTTCAGATAAAGGAATTAACAAACAAAAAAATTATGCTTCAATCTGTATTCAGACAACATCAGTTTTCTCTCTGTAGATGAACTGCATTTTTTCATAGGACCTTCAGAGTTGTCTTGGATCATTGCATTGTTGAAACTAAGCAAGTCATTCACAGCAGGTCATCTTACAGTATTGCTGTTATTTTGTATACAGTACATTTCACGTAGCATCAGCTTATGTAGGTGTGATAGCATCCTGATCATCATTTTTTAATAATAAACTACATTTATATAGTTCTTTAAAAAAGAGATTTACTTACAATAAACCCATGAGGTTGATTCTTGCAACAACAGTAATAGATAACATTTATATAGTTCCTTATACCTACCTGACAAGGAAGTTTCTTCACAATTGCCCGGCAAAGTAAGTATCATATGTTTTATCATCATCAATCCCCATCTTCATCCAATCATCATCAATCCATCATTCAATCATCATCATCATCTTATATTACTCTTGCCTCTGCTTCAAAATTTTTTCACAGTTACTATTGTTAACTGTTTCCCTCTATCCTATTCTCTTCCCCAGGATATTTATTCTATTTTCTATCTTCTTTCCTTCTTTTTTTTTTTTTTGGTGAGGCAATTGGAGTTAAGTGACTTGCCCAGGGTCACACAGCTAGTAAGTGTTAAGTGTCTGAGGCCAGATTTTAACTCAGGTCCTCCTGAATCCAGGTCCTCCTGAATCCATTTCTATCTTCTTTCACCCTATTCCTCCCCAAAAGGGATTTGCTTCTGACTGCCCCTTCAACAATCTGCCCTCCCTACTTATCCCCATCCCTTCCTACTTTCCTACAGGGTTAGATAGATTACTCCACCCAATTGAATGTGTATGTTATTCCCTCCTTGAGTTAACTTTGATGAGATTAAAGTCTTTGAGCCAATGAATGTAAGGCACATTCACTGCCCTGCTCCTTCCCCCATCTCTCCCCCAACTCCATAAGTCCTTTCCTGTTTCTTTCATGCAGGATTTCACCCCATTCTATCTCTCCCCTTCCTCCTCCTGCAGTGCAATCCTCTCTCCTTTCAATTTTACCCTAAAGATGTCATCATGGGGAAGCTAGGTGACACAGTGGAAAAAGCATCCAACCTGGACCCAGGAGGACCCAAACCCAAATGCAGCCTCAGACATAAGACACTTACCCACTGTGTGGCTCTAGGCATGTCACCCAATTCCAATCATCCCACAAAAAAGATAAACAAAAAATAAATGCTTGACAGATATCATCCCTTTATAATCTATTGCCACCTGTGCCCTCTGTCTAAATTTATTTCTATCATCTTCCCTAATACTGAGAAACTTCTTATTAGTTAGATGTATCATCTTCCCATGTAGGAATCTAAACAGTTTAATCTTTTAACATCCCCCTTAATTTCTTTTCCCTGTTTATCTTTTTATGTTTCTCTAGGGTCTTGTATTTAAAAGTCAAATTTTCTATGTAGTTCAGTTCTTTTCATCTCAAATACCTGAAAATCCTCTTTTTCATTGAAGTTACATTTTTCCCCTGAAAGATTATACTCAGTTTAGCTGGATAGGTGATTCTTGGTTGTAATCCCAATTCCTTTGCCCTCTGCAATATCATATTCCATGCCCTCTGATCCTTTAATGTAGAAGCTGCTAGATCTTGTGCTATCCTGACTGTGGATCCATAGTACTTGAATTGTTTCTTCTTGGGAGCTTGCATTATTTTCTCCTTGACCTGGGAGCTCTTGAATTTGGCTATAATATTCCTGGTAGTTTTCATTTTGGGATCTCTTTCAGGAGGTGCTTGGTGAATTCTTTCAATTTCTATTTTACTTTCCGCTTCTAGAATATCAGGGCAATTTTTCCTGACAAAAGATGGGGTCTAAGCTCTTTCCTTGATCATGGTTTTCAGGTAGTCTAATAATTTTCAAATTATCTCTCCTGAATCTATTTTCTAGGTTTTTCCAAGGAGATATTTCACATTGCCCTCTATTTTTTTATTCATTTGGATTTACTTTATTGTGTCTTGGTTGCTCATAAAGTCATTAGCTTCTATTTGCTCAATCCTAATTTTTAAGCAATGATTTTCTTCAGAGAGCTTTTGTACCTCCTTTTCCATTTAGCCAATTTGGCTTTTCAAACTGTTGACTTTTTTCATGACCCTCCTGCATCATTCTCATTTCTCTTTCCATTTTTTCCTCTACCTCTCTTACTTTATCTTCTAAGTCCTTTCTGAGTGCCTCTATGGCATGAGACCAATTCATATTTTTCTTGGAAGCTTTGGGTATAGGAGCCCTGACATTGCTATCCTCTTCTGAGTGTGCACCTCTATCTTCGTTGTCACTAAAGAAACTTCCTATGATCCACATCTTTCTGTCTGCTTATCTTGCCCACCTCTTTCTTGACATTTAACTCCTTTTTAAAGTGGGGCACTGCTTCTAGGCTTCAGTGTCCCAAGCTTCAGGGGGTCCCAGGTGGTATGATTTAAGGAGTGGCAGGTTTTTCACTCATCTGGCCTGTGCTCTGTTCTATAAATAATCCCAACCTTACATGCTCTTCAACCAGGAAACAGAATTTTGTTTCACTAGTTTGATAGTCCAGCAAGCCTATGCCCCTTCTCAACCTGGGCCACCGCCACTCAAGCCTACTTCCTGGTTCCCATCAGGGGTGAAACACCCAAGTTCTGCCTCAATGCCAGCAGAGACCCTTGTAATCTTCCATGCCACACCCCCCCTCACCAACTGCTCAGCCTTCTAACCATACTGTGAATTTATTTCCAGAAGACACTGGCACTGCAGCTGATTTAGAGGCCTGCCTGGGACTGGATCTGTGTCAGCATGACTGTGGGGTTAGGCTTAACTCCTGCCCCTGCTCAGCAGCCCCCTCTTGCCTGACCTTCTAAGCTATCTTTGACTGGAAAATGATCTCAGCCCATTCTTTTGTGGGTTCTGCTGCTCCAGTAGTTGTCCTATGGCATTATTTGGAGGTTTTTTTGGAGCTATCATGTCTGAGTTCTGAATGCTTATTGCCTTTCCTCCACCATCTTGACTCTGCCCCCAGAAATCCCAAAAAGAAGTATTTTAATTGGGAGAGATAGAGATTTTAGCCCTTGAGGATGGCCCACACCAACACACAGAGGCAGAAGGAGAGAACAGGAGGAGATCAGTCCTTCATTTGGGCTGGAATGTAGTATGAATTTCCCCCTTTTTTCCAATCATGCATATCATTTATAAATGGGCTATCCCAAGCTAGCAGTTTCCAAATCAAGTCAAGTTTCTAGTTTGTCTCATAGAATGCTTGGCTTCACCATTATCAGTCTGCAGCCTTTTGGGGTCCAACTTGTTGCTTAGATGTCTATTATATCATCTCCATCTTTCCATTTGAAAGAATACCTCCTTATAATATCTGTCTCTCAGATTTCTGAGGATATCAAGTGAACAGGCAGGGAGATTTTTGCATATAGTCATGTTACATACCAAGTTGACTCAAGCTTCTGATTGCTACACTTTTTATGAGCCGATGTGATCTATGGATCCTTGCAGGTAGCAGTGTTGAATTAAATGTTTTAGCCCCTATCTTTATGAGTTCCTCCAAGTCAATAAATATTGGTACAGGTGTGGCTGAACCAATCCCAGATATGTCCCAGTGTCTCCTTGTCTATTCTCTATCCATACTATAGATACTTAAGCCACCTCCTCAATGACACTTTTTCAACATTATAAGGCTTACAGAACCAAACAAAAGCTAGGGGGTCAACAAGATTGAATATCACTTGTCTACATGAGAGGAAAAAATTATATATATATAATATGTAATTATAAATTATATATATATATATATATATATATATAGGGAAAGAGCCCCATCATATGAGCATATGAGTATTAATTCCTAAGCTAATTCCTGCCTTTGTTCCTGACTTTACTTCAAAACATTTTGTTTTCACAATTTTTCCAGGAGTGTTCTAGGCCAGACTCTCCTCAGTTTCCTGTCAAACAGTCAGGTCTCCACTCTAGAAGGAATACTAGACTAGGAGTCAAGCAGAACCTGGGTTCATTTCCTTCTTTAAATATTTATTAACTGCAAGACCACAAGCAATTCATTCTTTTTTTTTTTAAGGGCAATGTGGGCTAAGTGACTTGCCCAGGGTCACACAGCTAGTAAGTATCAAGTATCTGAGGCAGAATTTGAACTCACATCCCCCTGAATCCAGGGCCAGTGCTTTATCCACTGTGACACCTAGCTGCCCCAGGGTTGCTTTTTTTTGTTTGTTTTTGTTTTGGGTAGGGCAACGAGGGTTAAGTGACTTGCCCAGGGTCACACAGCTAGTAAATATCAAGAGTCTGAGGCTGGATTTGAACTCAGGTTCTCCTGAATCCAGGGCCAGTGCTTTATCCACTGTGTCACCTGGCTGCCCACAATTCACTCTTTCAGCCAAAATTCACTTAGAGCCAATGTCTCTGAATCTGTAAAATGGAGCTAAGGAAACCTATTACATCAACCTACTTCAAAGAGTTTTTGTGTTATCGAGAGAAGCAATGTACAGAGAGTTTTATAAACCTTTTTTAAAATCACCCAATTGTTAGCTATTATTGTTTTTATTTTGAGGTTGGTACGTGTTTATCAATGTACAGTTCAGAAATGAGAACAGAATTTTAACTTAGGCAAAAAGGTTCATGGTAGAATTTGAAAGAAAGTTTTCTAGGTTGACCTGCATAAGAGGGACACAAGCAAAGATGGATTTATCAGACATCTTTGGCATCACCATATATACATATATATATATAGTATATGCATACATACATATATACACACATATAGATATAGACATACATATGTATTAAAAAGAAGGGATTTGATATAGTGGATAGTACAGTGAGTAGTCAGGAAGACCTAGGTTCTAATCCTTCCTCTGACCTTTACAAGTTATGAGATTCTAAGCAAGTTGTATAATCTTTATGTGATTCAGACAACACCTTAGGGATTATCACAAACAGGTCATTATCTGCATCGGTGGAGAGAATTCCCACACAATGAGCTCTCATCCTGTGGAAATTTTAGCTCTTTTGCTTGTTCATATACAGAAACATATAATGTATTAATATAAATACATCTAGATCCCAATCAGTGAGAATAATGAATCCCCTACCACTCTGAAGTAGTTACCTTATCTAAGTTCACAATGCATATTTCCATTAGGCTAGAACCAATTGCCATATTTTATATAATTATAATGTCAAAAAGTACAAATTCGAATACATGTGACCACTTCATGGGATTTATAATTTGCATTAATCAGGACCATGCTATAGTATCCATCTTGTGTTGAGAGTAAGGACCATTTCATTCTTTGTATTTGTATCTCCAATACCTAGCACAGGGCTTGACACATAGTAGGTACTTAATAAATGTTTGGCAATACATGCAAGTTTTGTTTGTTTGTTTAGGGCATGATTAGTTACTGGAATCTTTACAGAAAAAGCATTTAATGTAAAAAGCAGTGAGTTTAATGATAGTCAATTAAAGTTACTGAGAATGGAAGAGAAATAAATCCTGCTATTATGGGTTTTTATAATATAAGAGGTATCAATAATTATTCCCAGAAAATGTATAACTATTAAAAATAGATAATATATCCATTAAAACCAATAGCATTATCATTCCTTAAGGAAGTACACAAGAAATATAGGGAGGGACATCACTCTGAGCTGTACTCACCTCTTCTTTCTTCTAGTCTCCAAAAAAAGAGGTTGCTCCTATTTTACTGGAGAGTAGAAAGAACTTGTGCTGCTTGTCATGGAATGTTTCGAGAATGAGCCTGGTAGGTCAAACAGGCCCAGATGGGGCAGAGCCAAGATGGTAGAAAGTAAGTGACACTTATTAGCTATGTGACCCTGGGCAAGTCACTTAACCCTCATTACCCTGCAAAAAAAAAAAATGAAAAAATGAAAACAGGTAGCAATCCAGCTAAATGTTCCGAACATTCCCCTCAAAACAATTTTAAAATAATACTTCAAACTAAGAGGTCAGAATGAGACATTCTTCCAGTCTAAGACAACTTAGTCAGTCAGCAAAGAGGTCTATGACACCCAGGTGGAGGTCTGACCAAAGTACACACATGTGACAGTACCAGTGACTAGGAGGCAGTAGAGGTGGCAGCAGCAGTTTCAGGAGCTCTCAGGGCAGAGATGGCAAGGGAGTCAAACAACTCATCAAAAAGAGATGGGGGGGGGGGTCAGCTAGGTGGTGCAGTGGATAAAGCACTGGCCCTGGATTCAGGAGCGCCTGAGTTCAAATCCTGCCTCAGACACTTGACACTAGCTGTTTGACCTTGGGCAAGTCACTTAACTCTCATTGCCCTACAAAACAAACAAACAAAAAAAAAACAAGAGATTACAGGGGACTTTTTTCTGGCACTGGGTGCAGTTGATGCTAAAGAACGCTAGCACTTGGGACTAGAGGAAAGCAGGGGACCTGCTCACAATTCCAGGGCCAAGAAGAGTGTGCTACAGGGTAAGAGAAGCCCTTCCTGGGTAAAGACCAGGACTCAAACCAGGTGAGCAGTGACCACACCACACATCTCTCCCTATCACACCTTGGAAGCACTGAAAACTTGTAAACCTCCAGAACTAGCTCTGAACACTCTCTGAAGTTATTCAGGATCTCTTCATTACCAAATTCACTTGCCTTTTCTCGGGTGTCATCTTGACCTCTCTCTAGCACATGATACGGCGGTCCATTCCCCCCTTCCATGCATGCTCTCCTCCCTCAGTTTTGAAAAATTGCTCCATTTTGGTTTTCCTATCCATTTGACCACCCATCCATTATACCTACCCTGGATCATCATCTCTTTCCTACAAGTAGCCCGACGTTCTGTCTCAAAGCCTCATCTCTATCCATAAACAATGCTTAGCACAGTGACTGGAATACAGGCGCTTAACGTTTATTGGATTGCATTGAGTTGGATGTGTAGCCTGGGTTTTGAGAATATCATCAGCTCCCATGCAATTGATTAGTATATCTTTGCAGTTGTACATCCATATCCAGATAGCCAATCCCTAATCTATTGCCTGAGATCCAGTCCCAAAATAGCAGCTGTCTGTTGGTCACTTATGAGAGGATATCCAGCAGGCATTCCACACTCAACATCCCCAAAACAGAGCTCATTAATTCCACTCCTTCTCCAAATTTCCCTATTTCTTTTGAAGTAACCATCATCTTTCCAGTCGCCAAAGTTCTTAACCTTAGAGGCAAGTAGCTAGGAGAGAGGATAGAGTGCTGGACCTGGAGTCAGGAATATGTGAGTTCAAATCCAGCCTTAGGCACTTTCTAGCTATATGACCCTGAGCAAGCTACTTATTTTTTGTCTGACTCAGTTTTCTTGTCTGTAATATGGGATAATAACAACACTTACCTCCCAGAGTTGTATGGATCAAATGAGATAATATTTATAAAGCACTTTGCAAACCTTAAAACACTATATAGGGGCAGCTAGGTGGTGCAGTGGATAAAGCACCAGCCTTGGATTCAGGAGGACTTGAATTAAAATCCTGCCTCAGACACTTGACACTTACTAGCTGTGTGACCCTGGGCAAGTCACTTAACACTTATTGATCCACCCCTCCCCCAAAGAAAAACAGTATATAAATGCTTGCTCTTAGATTTTATTATTGTTATTCTCAATTCCTCCTTTTCTCTTGTTGTCCAGTCGTTTCAGTCATGTCCAACTCTTTGTGACTCCATTTGTGATTTTTCTTGACAAAGATATTGGAGTGGTTTTCCATTTCCTTCTCCAGCTCATATTACAGATGAGGAAAGCTACATGACACACTGCTAGTTAATGTCTGAGGCCAGATTTGAACTCAGGTCTTCGTGACTCCAGACCCAGTACTCCATCCACTGTGCCACCTAGCATCCCTTCTCCCTTAATTCTCCTTAACTAATTAATCAAAGAAGCTGACATTGATTAAGTGATTACCATGTTGCCAATGTCTCTGACATTTGTCCCTTTTTACTCACCCTAGTTCGGAATGTCATCACCTCCCCTGTGAACACCTAATCATTTCTTACTTATCCACCTGGCTTCCATTCTCTAACATCCCCAATCCATCTTCCACAAAGCTGCCAAAATCATTTTCCTAAAATGTGAGGCCAGCTATGTATCTCTGCTGTTCAAGTACTTTCAGGAATTCTTAATTCTTCCAAGATAAGACAAAAACAACATGGTGGAGCTGACTTTTCCAGACTTATTTCACAAACTCTGTATTTCAACCAAGGGGGCCTACTTCCTATTATTCTATTTTGGCATTCAATGCCTTACCTCTCTATAAGTTTGAATGAGCAAGTTCCCATTTCTGAAGTGCATTCCTTCCTCATCTCCATCTCTTGGGATCCCCAGTTTCTTTCAATGCTCATCTCATGTGTTGTCTCCTATCAAAAGACTTTCTGGTCCTCCTAGGAGACTGCTCTCTCTCCAAATCATTATAAACTTAACTTTTAGGCACATTATATCTCCCCAATAAAGCATAAGTTCTTTAAGGGCAGGAGCTGTTTTGTTTTGGGATCGCCAGTAGAGTCTAACATATAGGTACTTAATAAATTCTTGTAGAATTAGATTAGAAGCTACCAGCTGATCCATAGGAATAGGCTCCCCATACCCAACTAGAGGTATCTTTCCTGCCTCTTGCCCCAGATGCAAAAATTCTTATCCATGCCCATGCATACTGGCTATATAGGCAAACTCTGTACTATTCTCTGTTTGGAGAGGAGCCTAAATGATACAATTAAGCTGAAGAAGAGTTCCAGGCAAGGAACAAAAAGTGCTTTCCCTCCAACAGCTGTGTGACCTTGGAGAAGTCATTTGTCATTTGGGGGCTTCTGTTATTGTTGTTTGGTTGTTTTCAGTCATATACAACTCTTTGTGACCCCATTTGGGATTTTCTTGACAAAGATGCTGGAGTAGTTTGCCATTTCTTTCTCCAGCTCATTTTACACATGAGGAACCTGAGGCAAACAGGGCTAAGTGACAGGGTCACGCAGCTATTAATTGTCTGAGGCCAGATATGAACTCAGGTCTTCCTGATTCCAGCCCCTGCACTCTATCCAAAGAAAAGATGAGACCCATTAACGTCTCTGGTCCTTTACAGTAAAAATACTTCACGAGTCTGAAAGTCATGATGGGTTGTGGAACAGGTGTTGCTAGGCAGTTTTATTAATCTAAACCCCTGGGAAAACTCTCAGCCTTGTCGAATGCTATTGTCACAGCAGTAGAAGATGTCAACCCTTAAAGTGACATATACATCTATTGAAAGCAAACTGCAGAAAGGATTGTAGCAACTGATACACTTGCTAGCCTTAAGCCACTTGAGATATTAAAAATGGAGAACTAATCTGGATCCTGATGGGCTCGCCTTTTCTATGGCTTTCAGACCTTCCCAGCTTTCTTTCTGATGCAATATTAGATGCCCCTGGGGACATCTGCACAAATCTTTAGCCAGAAACATTTACCATCTTCCCTCAACTTGATACATTACTCTTCAAAAAATAAACATGTATATGCGGTAGGATGGAAGAAAGCTGAATGAGAACACGGGGAAAGAGACATCATAGGATCTCCGCTGAGATACCAACAGTGAAGCAGTTTTTAATTATTGATGGGCAAGCTAAAGAGCAATTTTTCACTTATCCATATGTATTAAGACTTGCTAGGGTGTAATGTGGTGGAACCTCATCATGGTGGAGAGGAGACTCATTACAGATTACAGAACTCAGGGGATTGGTGAGTACTTGACTATCTACTCCAGTCTGGCAGGAGAAGTTTAGATTTATTTATGGTGATGCTCTTCAGGATTGCCAGGGGAGGGGCAAGGAGGAAGCTATTCCAGCACATGTAATGAAGTTGTAGTCAAGAGAACCCTCATGGCCGCTTACCACTGTTAAATCCTCATTGAAGAATGGGAAGAAAATGGTTCTCGGGGGGAAATGTGATCAGCGTTGCTTGATGTAGCAAAAGAAGCAGAATTAGGTAGATGCTCCCAAACAGAATTGAGAGGATTAGTCTGTTTAAGTGGCACTATATATTCAGTGATGCACATTCTTCTCAGTCCTATTCAGGTTTGATTCGGAACAGGGCACACACTGCCCCAGCAGAGACTCCATTTTAATGGATAAGTTTAATTTATTTACTTCATTGGCAGATTGAGAAGAAAAGCCAAAATTAACAAGTTCAGTCATATGAACTTATGTAGGGGCAACTGGGTATAAATCAATTCAGCCAGCATTTATTTAAAACTTACTATATGGGAGGCATGTGTATCTACCTGAATATTAACTTTCTATTTCTGCTGTACATATTTCTATATTACTTGTCTCTTCATTAGAATGCAAACTCATTGTGAATAAGGATATTTCATTTTGAATTCTTGAATCTCTAGCATTGAACACAGTGCTAGGTACATAGTAGACAACAAATACTTGTTGAATGATTAATCAAAGACTCTTTACCTGATTCTGGGGATACAAAGACAAAAGGGGGGGAGCATCCTGTCCTACAAATGATATTAACCTAGCAGTGGTATTGCTGGATTAAAGGGTATGAACTATAGCCCTTTGGGCATAGTTCCAAATTACTCTCCAGAAAGGTTGGATCTTTTCACAGCTCCATAGAGGATTAGCACCTCACCTTTCCCATATACCCTCCAATAGCCAATATTTTCCTTTTTTTGTTATATTTGCCACTGTAATAGGTGTGAGGTGATAATTCAGAGTTGTTTTAATTGATCTAGAGCAGAGACTCTTAATCTGGGATCCATGTATCCATGGACAGATTTCATAGGGTCTATGAGATTGTTTTAAAAAATACATCTTTATTTCAATATAACTGGTTTGTTTTGGGTGTTTTTCAATCCTATTGTTGTGGGCCCAGAGCACCCCAGAAGTTCTCTGGGGCTCATTGAGGAATCTTCTCCTTGAGAAACTAAACCAGAGGACAGATACGCCTAGAGACATAAGCAGAAAGCAGAACCAGTTTGGACTGGGATAGCTCAAGACCTCCACCCTTCATCCAACTCTCCCTCAACCCTGGGGCAACAAGATTAGGTGTGGCTGCTTCCTTTGTGTTGAAGAGATCTACAGCCACCCCTCACCCAAATTCCTCCAGCCACCACCAGTGGGGGGATGGTCCTCCTTTACTAAAGGAACTTTTCACAGTCAGATGGTCACCCCCATCAGTCCTCTATAAAAGTACCTGCCAGTCTCCTGCTCCAGGAGATTGGTATCTCAGAGCCACGCTCTATGCCTTTCTCCCCATGAGAAGTCCAAGGATTTCTCTTGGTTTCCCTTCCCCTGCCCCTAAATAAACTACCACCTTATTCTGTTTTTGTGTGCAAGAGGGTGTAATTCCTTAAAGAGGAATTCCTAAGGACCCCAAACTCCTAACCCCCTACCCCATTTTCCCCATGACACTATATATCGTATTTGTGCCTTTAAAAACATCTTTCTGAGGAAAGGTCCTTAGGTTTCACCAGCCTGTCAAAAGGAGAGGCTTATAACACAAAAAAGGTTAAGAATTCTTGCTTTAGAGACATGCAAAAGAAGTCTAATCTCTCTTCTATATGATAGTGCTTCAAGTAATTTGAAGACAGCAATCACACCCTGCTGAATCCTTTCTCCTCTATGCTAAAAAGTCCTAGTTCCTTTAGCTGAACACTGTATGACATGATTTTAAGTTGCCTCACCATCTCTGCTCTTTTCTGAGCATACCTGTCAATATCCCTCCTAAATTGGTGCTTCTAGAAATTGTACATGAACCCCCATGCGTAATCAGATGAATGCAGAGATCACTGGGGACCACTTAACTCCCTCATTCTGGACACTATTAACATAGTCCAAGATCACCTTTCAATTGGGGCTATTATTCTATAGACTTCTAAAGAAAACACACTGTCCTTCAAAGAATAAAAACCTCATATAGTATGACTACTAATACCATAAGTATTATGTGTGCCTCTCATCACCTTTGTCATAAAAGTATTTCACTGCCTAATTTTCTTCCATTAGGCATCCTGCTCTTCTTTCTCTGGTTGAGAAACACATTCTGATCACTGTATATAGCTACTCTAGCCTTGATCCATAAAGTGGTTCTCAGAAATCACTTTCTGTCCTTGAATTCTGAATCAGAACTGTGATTTCACTAGTGTCAGGAACTCCCAGTGAGGAACAACCCCTGCTTTCCACTCTTTTAATCCAATTCATATCAGTCCTTGCTCCACAATTTATAGCCTGAGAATTGCCCAGGGCTTTGAGAGTTAAGAATGTGTCCAGGATTATACAATCAGTAGGTATCAGAGGCAGTGACTTGAACCCAGATTTTCTTGACTCTCAGGTCCCCTCTCAAGTCATTCCACTAGGGTTTCTTTGACCTGAATACATAACTCAAAATGCTTTTATTAAATGCCAAGAGATTAATGGTCACCTATGTATATTCCTCAAAGAAAATGCTTTTAATTAACTCTGGGGAGGCAAAAATATCTTAGAAAGAAGTTTTGTTCTTTCTCTACCCTCCTCTCCTGTATCTTCCTCCTTCTGAGATGAATTAATTTGGTATCCCTTACCTGGCTGATAGATTTCACCTAAGTCAATCATAAATCAATGCTAGCCATGCCAAATTGCCTTCTATGATGGACTACATCTAAAAAAAAAATAAAAATAAAGAAACCACCCTTCTCCAGACCATATACTTTATTCCTCTCTTTGTATTTTAGGTTTGCAGGTACTACAGGGCTCACTAGCTTGTTCATTGGTTCAAGACCATTAATAGAACAATGATCAAATAAAAAGACCCCAGGCATAAACATGACAAGAAGCAAGAAAATAGATGGCTGTTCATACTCATTTGTAATATCATATTATTCCAGCATGCTGTAAGTTTTTTGACCTTAAGCAAGGGAAAGTTGATGACTTTAATAGAGTTTTCTCTACAAAGCTTGTTTTTTTTTTTTCTGCTTCAAAACTGCTGACTTTTTTCCCAGGCTCTCTAACAATTGCCCACTAAGTTACAAAGCTGAGGTTCACTCTTGTAATGCTTAGTTAATTGTATGCTCAACAGGGCCATAGACAGAAATTTTCTATTAATGGGGCTTCAGAAAGAGGTCCATACAAGAGCCACAGGAATTACACTTTAATTGACACAATGGATTCATGACAAACATGTAAATGCAGTAATCAGTGGTGAGTGGAAGGTTTGGGGTGGCAGGGAAAACTTCCTACTGGGATCAAGGCATTCTCAGATAGGACAATCCCTCACATATACAATGTGCTCATGGGCCTATTGTAAACAGGAAGCACTATGGAAATATACAGGCACTCACTCATTTGTTATGTCTAAATGCACAAAATACAAACCAATACACTCTTGGGATATATCTGCCCTACCACCAAAAACATTTTTAAAAAATAAAATCAATTCAAAACAACAAACACACCCAACATACAGCTATTTAAATCAAAGGGAATTTTAAAATTTCAAATATTCAAGTAATTAGCTCAATCTTCCACTTTGTTTTGAAAATGCAAAGACATAGGCACATGTTAAACATGTAATATGTTAAAGAAAGCTGTAAATATTTTCATTTTTTTAATGAAGATGCTAGGATGGGCCAAGGATACAGGAGTATTTCCAGTCATCTGTAGTCCTAAGAGCTTGGACCATCATTGCCAGTTCTGTTGTTGTTGTTATTGTGTCATTTTCCAGTCGTGTCTGACTTTTTGTGACCCCCCATTTGGGGTTTTCTTGGCAAAGATACTAGAGTGGTTTACTATTTCCTTCTCCAGTTCCTTTTACACACAAGGAAACCAAGGCAACAGTGTTATACGACTTGTCCAGGGTCACACAGCTAGTAAATGTCTGAGACTCGATTTGAACTCAGGTCTTCCTAACTCCAAGTAAAGCACTCTATCCACTCTGCCACATAGCTGCCCTACTTTTTTTTTTTTTTTTTTTTGGTGAGGCAATTGGGGTTAAGTGACTTGCCCAGGGTCACACAGCTAGTAAGTGTTAAGTGTCTGAGGCCGGATTTGAACTCAGGTTCTCCTGAATCCAGGGCCGGTGCTCTATCCACTGCGCCACCTAGCTGCCCCCTGCCCTACTTTTTATATGGAAGCAAATACTAGAAATATGTTGTGGCCTTATCTGTAGCTACCACACATCCATGGATCACTCTCAACTTTAATTATATAGAGACCTCCATGTTCTAAAATAGGGAATATTATGGGATTACCAGAATGATTGTACTTAAAAGGTAAGATTTTATCGTGGGAACTAGTTTGGAATTGTTACAAGCTCTGTGGATTTTTCCATAGGAGATCAACTCTCCTCCTATTCAATTCTGGGTCCAACTCAAGATCCATGTGTTGAACTCATCCAAGATGTATGTAGTGATACAATAAATCAGTTGATTGGATATACAATCATATGTAATAATCTAAACAACAGGCATTTTTTTTTACTTTTTTTGTTTGTTTGTTTGTTTTGGCAGGGCAATGGGGGTTAAGTGACTTGCCCAGGGTCACACAGCTAGTAAGTGTCAAGTGTTTGAGGCCGGATTTGAACTCAGGTACTCCTGAATCCAGGGTCGGTGCTTTATCCACTGCGCCACCTAGCCGCCCCACAACAGGCATTTTTTAATCCATTTAGTTTTCCCTTTATAGCTGTGTAGGCTGACCTCTATTAAATAGTCATGAATCGCATATAAGCCACTATCATGTTCTGGCATATGATGAAATCAGTATCATATTCTCCATAAACAATAGTAGCTGGATGACCTCATTAACTTTAAGAAATCCTACTTCCTTTGAGACTTTGCAAAAGATACCCATGATGGTGCCAACACACCTATAGATCATGCATCTTTCTGTTTTCTTCCTAATTTTATGTTACGGGGTCACTTGCATTTATCATAGGATCTTATATAAATGTGTTCTGTGTTCATGGTGTTTCCTACCGCCAACCCAAACAATAGAATCTAAGCTTGGCAAAAGCAAGGGCTACTTTATTTTTTGTTACTGTATCCCTACCACTCAGCAAAGTACTTGGTAAGAGGAGTCACTTCACAAATGGCTATTGGATAAATGAATGAATTTTAACATGTGCATCAGAGACTCCTTGTTGGAGGAGATCCTTTAATGCTGAGTTTGGGTTTAATGCATCAGAGTCAAATGCTTTTTTTAAAAAATAAAAAAAAATGTTTAGGATCTTCTATTCTTTGAACCTTTCAATAAATTATGTGACTATGAATAAATATATGTCCTGCAAAGATCATTTACAAAAGCCTGTCTGTCTCCTTCTTACGTTTAATCAAGTATATCTTTGGTATATTTGAAGATCATTCTCATTATTGAGATTTTACAAATAAGAGAAAGTAGACATGCGGACCAATAGTTATGGATGTCTTCCCAATTATCTTCATGGGATAATATTTTTATAAAATTTCCCCCTCTTTTAGTATTACCACGAAGTACCCTCTAAAACGGTCCCTCAACATCATCAAGATTGTGTCAGCTCTAGCACACATTTCCTCAATTCTATATTTGGTCTGGGCCAATAGCTCTTTGCCAATTTTATCTTCATAATCACAAAATCATAAAATCATTGACTCAAAATTCGAAAGGAACTCAAAAGCCATCTGCTTCAATCTCTACCTATATATAAATCCCCTCTACAAAAACCCTATGAAGTAGTCAGCATCTTCTGCTCAAAGACCTCTAGTGAGAGGGAATACACTAACTTCCTAGGCCGTCAATTCCACTTTTGAATATATCAGTGTTACTTAAGCTTCCTTACATTACACATTAGGGACTGAACTGTTAGCAGTGATGTGCTGGAGCCAGCTTGTACCAGCAGGAAAGACGTGGTTGTAAACTTTTAAGTGTGAGCATTTGTATCTTGGAAACTGGCAAATTCTACAAATCAGTGCTTGGTTTGTTGTCTTGTCAGTTGTATAGCTTTGAGAAAGTGATGAGGAAAAAGCATATTAAACTCAAAAGTGAATCATGTGTATTTTATTTGGGGAGCCGGTTGTTAAATATTTGCCAGAACACCCTTGAGGTTTCATGCTGACCTTCCTCTAGATTTGTTTTTTTTTAACTTCCATTGCTTAGTGAATGAATACTATTGTAAGATGATCCTGTTTACAATATTCCACCATCCTCCTCTATGTTGCTTTACAATTTAATTCATACTGCATTTGGCACTGAGATCAAGTGCATGAAGTCTAAGGTGGTTTGTGGGCACTTTGGGCCTCCTCATTGTAGCAATTGCTTTAGAATAATTAAAACTGTGTAGGAAAACAATGATATATTTTAATGTTCCCTTATATATTTTAAATGCCAGAAGGTCCTGTTCTCCCTAGCACAAAAAATATTTAAGTCATATGTTATAATAAAAGCTAAAAGTTTCCTGTGAATACTGATACACAGTGGGCACAATTTTCAAAACTTACCTAGGGAATATAAGTTTTCTGTCCCTACTGTGCTAACTGCTATATGATAGCATCCTTTGGCAACACAACTCATAAATGTAATAGTCAAACACAATCACAATGCTAAAAGACCGGATAAAATAACCTGCAAAGAGAGCACAAGTCCCAGGTCCATCCTACACCTGCAAAAGGTTCAACTTAGTCCTATGTTGATTTTGAGATTTATTGGAACAAGTTGTGACCTGCCATTCCTGTCTTCTATCTCTTTTTTTTTTTTGCGGGGTTAAGTGACTTGCCCAGGATCACACAGCTCATAAGTGTCAAGTGTCTGAGGCCAGATTTGAACTCAGATCCTCCTGACTCCAGGGCCAGTTCTCTATCCACTGCACCACCTAGTTCCCCAACCCCATCCCTGTCTTCTAACCCCAGATACTCATTAGAGTTTACTGACAACAAAAAATTCACCATCTTTTGCCTGAAAATTACTTCAATGTCATCATCATTTGCTCCATGTTGGTACTACCTACTTGTAGTCATTCTTCCATCTTATTTCATATCACCCCCAGGAAAGTTCCAGGATTTGCATTATACCAAAAGCATCCTGGTAATTTAGTGTCTGAACCACTGAGGGAGTTCAGAATGTAAAGCACAGTATGTATTCATTCCCCTCTCTTTCTAAGTTCGTAAATTCTAACTGAAATGAAAGCTTCAAAGTTAGATCTCTTTTAAATCAGCTGCTTCCTCTCCTGGGTTTTCTTACCTCCACAGACAAGGCCCTAGGTTTTTCTTATGTCTTCATTTGTATATTTCCATCTCCAAGATGATGAGATGGTAGAACATAGAGCATAATGTGAAATGCAGCTCCCCCTTGACACGACTGGCGAAGTACCAGCAACATCATTCTGAAGGCAGCCAGGGTTTTATCTGTCATTCTGAAGGGCTCAACTAATGTGCTCTCTGGTCCTCCCAGGAACACCACTCCAGCCATTTCAAATGGAAGGAATGAATTTAAATGCCCAAGTGCTAAATTAAAATGTCAACTCTGACCTTTAGAGGTCAGAGCATCAAAAGGCCAAAGTGATTGATGCTCTCCCTATGCTCATGGCTGAGCCAAAAACATTTATAAATTGTAAGGAGCAGGAGTGCTACAGGAAGACATCTAGGTTCCTGGGGCAGGATGTCAAAAGCTTTCCAACCCAGGCCTCCATCCCCTCCCAATGACCACCATCACCCAATTATGCCATTTTTAAAAAAATGATTAGAATGTGGTTTAGGTCATTTATTCATAAGCTTTTTAGCAAATTAAATTTACATGATAGATTTCTTTTTTAAAATGCATTAGTGGCTATCTGCCTCTCAGAAACCTTCAGGAGGTGGTAAGCTAAGCCAGGTTTACTTCCATCCTAGCACACATTGTACGTCCCTACATGTGAGGCATGTCGAGGCACTCATTCACCAAACAATATTTGAAGGGTGGAGCCAAGATGGCAGAAGAAAGGCTGTGACTCTCCCAAGCTCCCAATAAATGTGTCCAAACACTCCAAAATAATGCCATAAAACAACTCCCGGAGCAGCCTAACCCATATAAGAACAGAGTGAGGGGGCAGCTAGGTGGCACAGTGGATAGAGCACCAGCCCTGGATTCAGGAGTACCTGAGTTCAAATCCGGCCTCAGACACTTAACACTTACTGGCTATGTGACCCTGGGCAAGTCACTTAACCCCAATTGCCTCACTAAAAAAAAAAAAAAAAGAACAGAGTGAGACTATTTTCCAGCCAAAGATGGCAACTGGGATCACCTGCTGTTCAGGCTGAGAGAGGATCACAGCATGCAGCGTGGACCCAGCCCAGAACATACCTTGCCTCCAACACCTCAGAGTCTTCAGTGGCATCAGCTTCTTCTGACACTCAGCTCACAGAACACTGAGTGCGTTTAGAGGTTAGCCAGAGTGAAGTGGCTGCGGCCTCTGCCAGAGTTGGGGTGAAGCACCTAAGTTCTGATCCAGTGGGCTGAATCAAGTGTGGTGACCCAGTTGGGGAGGAGCACAGGCATACCAAGCTTCTAAACATAGAGAATAAGATTTCAGTCAGACATCTGCTTCCAGGTCAAGATAAGTAGGCAAAGAAAGCAGCAGATTATAGAAAGCTTTTATTTTGAGGGGGGGGGGGGAAGTAGACCAGAATACACCCTCAGAAGAAGACAATAAGAAAGTCAAAGCTCCAATATGCAGAGCTTCCAAGAAAATTATGAATTAGTCTCAGGTCATGGAAGCACTCAAAAGGGACTTTGAAGAGAAAGTAGGAAAAACAGAAGGAAGATTTATAGAGGTGGAGGAAAGAATGGAAAGAGAAATGAGAACAATGCCATGAACGATGTCATGAGAAAAAAGTCAACAGTTTGAAAAGCCAAATGGGAAAGGAGATACACAAGCTCTCTGAAGAAAATAATTGCCTAAGAATTAGGAATGAATAAATGGAAGCTACTGACTTTATGAGAAACCAAGACACAGTAAAACAAATACAAATGAATAAAAATATAGAGGGCAATATGAAATGTCTCCTTGGAAAAATAGCTGACCTGGAAAATAGATCCAGGAGAGATCATTTAAAAATCATTGGTCTACCTGAAAACCATGATAAAAATAAGAGTTTAGACATCATTGGCCAAGAAATTGTCAGGGAAAATTGCCCTGATATTCTAGAAGCAGGAGGTAAAATAGAAATTGAAAGAACCCACTGATTACCTCCTGAAAGAGATCCCAAAAGGAAAACTTCCAGGAATATTATAGCCAAATTCCAAAGCTCTCAGGTAAAGGAGAAAATATTGCAAGCAACTAGAAAAAATAAATTCAAATACTGGGAAGCTATAGTAAGGATAACACATGATCTAGCAGCATCTACATTAAAGGACCAGAGGGCATGGAATATGATATTCCAGATGGCAAAGGAACTGGGACTACAGCCAAAAATCACTTACTCAGAAAAACTGAGTATAATCTTTCAGGGGTAAAAATGGAACTTCAATGAAAAAGAGGACTTTCAGGTATTTGAGACAAAAAGACCTGAACTGAATAGAAAATCTGACTTTCAAATACAAAATCCTAGATAAGAATAAAAAGGTAAACAGGAAAAAGAAATCATGAGAGATGTTAAAAGATTAAACTGTTTACATTCCTACATGGGAAGATAATTCTTCTAACTCATAAGAACTTTCTCAGTATTAGGGCAGCTGAAAGGAATATACTTAGACAGAGGGCACAGTTGGGAACTGAATATGAAGGAATGACATCTGTAAAACATTTATTTTTTGTTTATCCTTGTTTTTTGTGGGGCAGGCAGGGTGGGGTGGCTTATATCTAGGGCAAGATTTGGGCTTGGGGCCTCCTGGGTCCAGAGCTGGTGCTTTGTCCACTGTGTCACCTAGCTGCCCCATGATGACATCTTTAAAATAAAGTTAAGCAGTAAGAGGAATGCACTGGAAGAAAGGGAAAGGGAGAGGTGGACTTGGGAAAAGTAGCTCACATAAAAGAAACAAAAAGCTTATTGGGTGGAGGGGAAGATAGGGAAGGAGTGGGGGAGTGAGTGAACCTTACTCTCATCAGAATTGGCTCAAAGAGGGAATAATATACACACTCAAGTGGGTATAGCAATGTGTTTTGCCCTGAGGGAAAGTGGGAGGGGAAGGAGATGGATGGGGAGGCGAAGGAAAGAGGGCAGATTGGGGGAGGAGGCAATAAAAAGCAAAACACTTTAGAGGAGGGATAGGGTGAAGGAAGATAGGAAACAGAGTAAATATCAAGGGAAGGGAATAAGATGGAGGGTAATACAGTTAGCAATAGTAATTGTGAAATAAATGAAGAGCAGGTTGATATTAGAACATATGAAAAATGCAAACCATCAACTGAGGAAGAACTGATGGTATCTGAATACAGATTAAAGTATAATTTTATTTGTTCACTCTTCTTTCTAAAGTTATTTTGCCTATTTTCTTTCACAGCCTGACTAATGTTAAGATGTTTTGCATAACTACACATGTATGACATATTAAATTGCTTGATTTCATAGGGAGGGTTGAAGTGGGAGGGAGGAAGAAAATTTAGAACACAGAGTTTAAAAAAATCAATGTGAAAAAATTGGGGTTTTTTACATGTAACTTGGGGAAAATTCTAAATAAAATGAAAATGATATTTAAAAAAAAAACCTTTATTGAACATTTACTATCTGTAAGGCATTGAGAGAAATGAGAAGAAAAGAAGAAAGGAATAAGCATTTATATGGTACCTACTATATACCAGGAATTATGCTGAGCATTTTATAGATATTATCTCATTCATTGTTGGTAGTAGGAGGAGGAGGAGGAGATATTATTATTATCCCCATTTCACAGTTGAGGAAAATGAAATAGAGATTAAATGACTTGCCCAGAGTCACACAGCTAGCAACTATCTAGGGCTATATTTGAACTCATGTTTTCCTCTCTCTAGGATCAATGCTTTATCCATTGTGAGTTGTAAAGAATTGTTATTTGAGGTTTTTATGACCCCTTCTTTTGGCTAGAATTTTAAAACCCCCGGTGGGAGCACTGACCTGGGGCTCAGGTGCAGCACCTCCGCAAATGGCACAGTGCTCCACCCACTGGTTGTAGCCATCACCATGGCACTGGCACCTCATGTCGTCACCACTCTCCAATGCCTACATGGGCCTGGCAAAATTATAATGACTGGAAACCCAGTGAGGGCATCCATGTGACTGTCAGTCGCGGCTGCCTGGGGCTGTATGTGGTCAGCCTGGGGTCTGCTTGGAAGAAGAAGAAGGGAGGAGATTCACCATTCTAGCTTGAAGCTGGAAGGCAACAGGACACAGCCTTGTGTATTCTCCGCTGATTCAGGTTATAATTTTCCTTCCCCCATTTTATTTCCTTTACCTTAATTCTACTGATCTTGCTTGTGTTTTTATGTTCATTCTTCTTAATAAATCCTGTTTTGTTTTTGAGGGAGACTGTCAGTATCCTTCCTTACCCCAATATTGCGGCAAGCTGCAGAGCTAACACTCCCCAATTAAAACTTGGTCCCTACAGAGTTTACTGTCTAACTGGGGAAAGAGAAGTGAATACATGAACACAAATAACATAATACAAAGTACATTGTGAAAGTTCAATATATGTTGTATAGAGTACTATGGGAATTCAGTGAAAGGAGAGCTCTTCTGTTTAGAGTGGAAAGTAATAACCATAAAGGGCTTCATAAAGCTTTTATTTGGGGGAAGGGGGCATGATAGTGTTGAAGAAAAATAAGAAGATGAAAGACAAGAATAAGAAGGAGGAAGAGGAGAAGAAGAAGAAGAAAAGAGGAGGAGGGAGTGAAGGAAGGAATGGAAAGAAACAAAGGAAAGAAAGAAAGAAAGAAAGAAAGAAAGAAAGAAAGAAAGAAAGAAAGAAAGAAAGAAAGAAAGAAAGAGAAAGTCAACCTTGATTTTACCTTCCAATAAATAGTCACATAATTGTGGCTCTCACCAGTCTTCTGGTAAAAAAAAATCCCAGTGAGACAGGGTTGGGATGAGTGATTCAGCCCAGAGAGAGAGAAAAAAAGATGCAGGTACTATGTCAGATGCCACAGAAATCCAACAGTTCCTGTTTCAAGGAGAATGAGTTCTAAAGGGGAAGATCTATAGAAAACCATACATATTATCTTAGAAAGAAAGAAAGGCACTGTTCTGAAAAACTATTTTCTAGTGGGTGTTTGGGTGGGACTCAGCCATATTTGTTGTTTGTCCTTCATTTTTGAAGAGGATCATGCTCCACCTTCATCGGAATACAATTGCATACAAAAATAACCCAATGGGCTTTTGCAAAATGCAAGTGCTTCAATGGCTACTGAGATATTAAATCCAATCAAATGACAGAGGCAAATGGCCCATCTTGGAATTTGCTTTGTATTGTCTAGGTTCCCAGACAGAGGAACTACAAGAACTATTTAATTCTAGGACACCAGGAATTTTGTCACTGGCAATATATAGAAAAAAAAGTCATTAGACCAGAAATCATTTGGTCTACTAGTTCCACCTAGCCCTTTTGGCTTTGGTCCAGATTCATTTGCCTGGCATTATGGGAGTTGGAAGCAACCTCATCATCTTTATACCATATAGATTTTTGCTAAATTAAAGCCCACAGGATGTTTTGTGGAGATGTTCACCAGAAACACAGGGGTTGAAGGTAATTTTTTAACCCCAAGTCAAATAAGAGATAGGGAAGAGGGACCTGGAATCCAAGAAGAAAAATAGTACAAAGGACAGAATCAGTCTTAGCCTGAGGGATTCTATTAGTTTCTGCTAGCTGGTTTCCTTGATATAACTTGATATAATTCTTGGCTATGACTGAAAAAAAACTTTCTCTACAGGGAGAAACTACCTAGGAATAGCACTCAAGCAGATGGTAGCAGAAAGTACAAGGTAGTAGAGGTCCCAAAGAAGCAGCAGGAATAAATTCCACAGAGGCGTCTGGGAGCTCTATAGTTGTCTAAGTAAATAGTTGGTCAGTGGATAAGAACATTTATTAAGCACTTACTATGTGCCTGATGCTGTAAAAGTGCTGGGCATACAAAGAAAGGCAAAACAACAAAACCAGTCTCTGCTTTCAAGGAACGTGATTTCTAATACAGGTGATAACATGTACATGAGTAAATACATACAAGATATTTAGTCCTCTGAAAGAGGAATAGTAGAAGACCCTGACTCAGTGGAGAAAGGAGCTTACCCAATGAGATCACCCAAGGACATCAGTAGTCCTATAGCATCAGACATGTAATTTGACCCAGGTTTACATAGGCCCAAACATATGTGTTGCTTATATATGTACCTCACATATGTATTTTGTTTTCCCTCCCCTATTGGTATTCTGGTAACCTGTGGAGTGTTTAACACAATAGGCATGAAGGAAATCTTGCTTTCAGCTACCTTTCAAGGCTGTTTAAGTAAATGTCTTGCAATAAAATAATTCATCTTTTGGTTGAGTGGCAAAAGAAATGTATCCTGGTGACTCATGAGTAATGGTTTTGAGTGGATGTTGATTCATATCTACAATGTGCCTCAAAGAAATGGTAGTATTCACACATGAAGGGAGACCCTGGGTTCCATGTAGTGATAGAGTGACCTAGAAACAGAGTGCTCTTTAAAAAAACCAAATGAAAATGTACCCTTCATCACACTTAACTGTCTTCTGGAACAGTGCATTTCAAAGTGAAATCTATAAAGTAATCAATCAATCAACACATTTATTAAGCTCTTGTTATATATCAGGAACTTTGGTAAATACTCGGTACACAAATGTAACACTGTCCCTTTTAACATGTGGACATTTTGGTTACTTAAAGACTCAGAAAAGATATGAAGGAAATGAATAAAAATACACTTAAGAAGAAACACAGCCCCTCAGATAAAATGCAGAGGAGATCTACACTGTTCCAAAGACCAGATAGTAAAGTGCTCCTCAGATAAATATTCTTTTTTTTTAATGCAATAAACATTTATTTTATTTTTCCAGTTACATGTAAGGGTAGTTTTCAACATTCATTTTCATAAAATTTAGAGTTCCAAATTTTTCTCCTTCCCTCCCTTTCTTCCCCCCTTCACAAGACAGCAACCAATCTGATATAGGTTATATATTTACAATCCACAAGTGTTCTTTTTATCAGTTCTTTCTATGGGAATGGATAGTATGCTTCATTATTAGTCCTTTGGTATTGTCTTGGATCATTGTATTGCTGAGAATAGTTAAGTCATTCACAATTGCTCATCAAACAATACTGCTGTCACTATGTACAATGTCTTCCCAGTTCTGCTCACTTCACTATACTTCAGATTCATATGAGTCTTTCCAGGTTTTTCTGGGATCATCCTGTTTGTCATTTCCTATAGCACAATACCATTCTACTACAATCATATGCCACAGCTTCTTCAGTCATTCCTCAGTTGATGGACATTCCCTTGATTCCCAATTCTTTACCACCACAAAGAGTTGCTATAAATATTTTTGTACAATTTTCCCCCCTTTTCTCTTTTTTCACAATTACTCTTGTTAACTGTTTCCCTCCATCCTTTTCCCTTCCCCATGATATTTACTCTATTATCTATCTTCTTTCACCCTATCCCTCTTCAAAAGGGATTTGCTTCTTTCTGTCCCCTCCCCCAATCTGCTTTCCCTTCTTTTGCCCCTCTCTCTTTATCCCCTCCCCCTCCTATTTTCCTGCAGGGTTTGATAGATTACTCCACCCAAATGAGTGTGTATGTTATTCCTTCCTTGAACCAATTCTGATGAGATTAAGGTCTTTAAGTGTTAGGCTCATTTACTGCCCAGATTAAATAGATTACTCCACCCAATTGAGTATATGTGTGTGTGTCTGTGTGTCTGTGTGTTAATCCCTCCTTGAGTCAACTCTGATGAGGTTAAGGTCTTTGAGCCTATTCTTATAAGTGTAAAGTTCATTTACTGTCCTGCTCCTCCCCTATCTCTTCCCCCACTCCATAAACCCTTTCCTGTTTCTTTCATATGGGATTCCACCCCATGCTACCCTCCCCCAATGCATTCCTCTTAACCCTCAATTTTACCCTAAAGATGTCATCATGGGGCAGCTAAGTGACACAGTGAACAAAGCATCCACCCCAGACCCCAGCCAAAACCTGGCTTCAGACACAAGACAGTCAACCACTGCATGACCCTAGGTATGTCCCCCACTTCCAATTTTTTGTGTCAAATTTTCCATTCAGTTCAGGTCTTTTCATCACAAATACCTGAAAGTCATCTTTTTCATTCAAGTCCCATTTTTTTCCTCTGAAAGATTATACAAGTTTGGCTGGATAGGTGGTTCTTGGTTGTAATCCCAATTCCTTTGCCCTCTGAAATATCATATTCCACACCTTCTTATCCTTTAATGTGGAAGCTGCTAGATCTTGTGCTATCCTGACTGGGGCTCCACAGTACTTGAATTCTTTCTTTTTGGCAGCTTGCAATATTTTCTCTTTGACCTGGGAGCTCTGGAATTTGGATATAATATTCCTGGATGTTTTCCTTTTGGGCCAGATGAATATTCTAAGAAGACCCATTTGAAGAAAAAGCAGTGACTAAAATAATTTTGGCTGCAGGGCATTGTGGTCCATCACTTCATTTGCATATGATAGTTCTCAGAGTCTTGTAAGTTATAGTGAGAAATATTTTGTCAAATAACCATTTGCGGCATTATATTAAGACTATTGGAGTCATACCAAACAGAATGGTAGAATTGTTGAATTTTGTATCATAACTAGAAATAGGTCACTGCTTATGAAAAAAACACTAATTTGATGCATTAGAAGCTATTATGGATCTCTCTAGGAAGAAACCAGAAGAATAAGGCTAGAAAAGGAAATGAGGAAAAAGCTGGCTATAAGAGAAGTCAGGGATAGATGGTGCAAGAGCTGACAAAATGTTTCTTACAGAAGACAGACTACACAAACTGATAGAAGTTGAGTCAGAAGAGAGGACAGACTGAAGCCTAGTAGGCTCTTCAGATGCAGAAAGCTCATTGAAAGGGAATTGAATCTTGCTGGAGAATAGAGAACTCTCTGGATTTAGTGCTCTCTAGCACCATCTTCAGCATAAAAGAAGGGAAACTTCTCAGGGGTAATTATATTACCCTCTACGCCATTCTCTAGGAGAGAAAGAGAAACAGGGGAGAAAAGACAGGTTTTGCATTTGTTTTGTTGTGAGAAGAGGTTTGGCTTTGCTGATAGCTGATCAGACAAAGCAGAAGCCTCTGCTACCAAAAGAACTTGTTGATAAAGGGCCTATATGGCTCTATCACTGTCCTCAGTTTCATAGGGAGAAATTCCTCAGTGCCCCAGAGTAAATTTTTTAGTTCACCATCTTCAGGGAAATGAAAGATCATAATATTTCCTCAGCACTCTACCAAGGATAGCTATGTGCTAAAAGAGTTTGTCACTGCTTCAGTAACCCAATAGTAGGAGAAAAGAGCCTTTTTGTCCAGCAAGAGAGCTGTGAGAATAGGGAACAGATGGCAGAAAAGTAACTTTTTTCCAGCAGTTAATACATGGAGCATAGTGTTCTCTAAAGAGATCTTGGACATCAAAAAAACCCAGCTATATAGAGTCACTAATTGCCCTGGGAACATGGGCTTCTCTATTTATGTGCCACCTTGCAAGATTTCCATGTTCCCCCTCTACCTCCATGGACATGGTGTGAACTTGTGGGGAAGTTTGACTCAGGTTTAGGAATGAGCTATTATATTTCCATTATTCCTGCTGAAGCCTTCTGAGTAAATGTTAATATTCTTCTCACTTCCTCCTATTGAGTAAAAATTATGATTGTTCCTGCCTTTATAATTATTATTATTATTATAATTATAAATATTATAATGGGGTTCAAGAGTCACAGTGCTGAGTAGTAGAAGGTTATATATAATAGGATTACCCCCCATGAACTCTGAGAGAGAATTGGGTTGTAGCCACATGATTGTGGCTCTGGCTAGTCTTCTTCTGGTAAAAAAAAAAATCCCAATGACACAGGGTTGGGATGAGTGAGTCAGCCCAGAGAGAGAGAGAGAGAGAGAGAGAGAGAGAGAGAGAGAGAGAGAGAGAGAGAGAGAGAGAGAAAAGATGCAGGTACCATGTCAGATGCCACAGAAATCCAACAGTTCCTGTTTCAAGGGGGAAGATATATAGAAAACCATCCAAGAAAATTGCAAAGCAGATAGAAGATTGTCTTAGAAGGAAAGGCACAGCTCTGAAAGACTATTTGCTAGTGGGGTTTTTGGTGGGATTCTTAGCCATATTTGTTGTTTGTCCTTCATTTTGGAAGAGGATCAGTGACATCATGGGTGATGTCTTGACTTCTGTATAAATTGGATTTAAGTGAGGCAGAATTGTACAACGTCATCAGCCTCACTCTCTCTTCCAGAGTCACCAAGGTCCAGTGACAGGGAAAAATATCAAGATGACCAGTGACAACCTGGAATGCAGTGGAAGACCTTGACATCTTTGATTCCTGACCAAGCTCTAAGCACTCCATAGCAATTGCTTCATAGCCCATTGGAACAAACTGTTCTCATCCACTCATTCCACCAGGAGAATTCACTGAGGGGTCTGAGGTCTATGTGTTACCCTCAACCTGCTTTAGCCCATCTGCTGAAATGGTTTTACCGGAGAGTGGCCACTGTGCATACTACAGCTTCTTGGAGCCACAGGTGAGAGTTACATGGCAAATGGACACCACAAATGGAAGAGCAGCCTCTGCAAAAGTCTTGGAAAACTCTCACCTAAAGTGCTAGCCCTCCCTGAACACTCCATACTAGAAAGGTAAGCCAGATTAAGAAGGTGAGAAAGTGTTGAATCATGATTTTACTATACAAAATGCATCCATTTGAACTTAAGAAAAATGGAGGGGGGGAGTTCTTTATTTGTAAATTCAAACCCCAGAACCAGAATATTAAAGCTGTAATTGATTTTAGACACCATCTAATCCAATGCCCATATTTTACAGATGATTTGTGGAGCCTTAGCCAACATCTCATAAACAAGGGCTTCTTAAACTTTTTCCACTCATGACCCCGTTTTGCCCAAGAAATGTTTAGATGACCCTGGGTACATAGGTATATAAAATGGGTACACACAACCTTTAATTGTTGCCCAATTTTTGCCACCCCCACATTCAATGTGGCATCACAACCCCCAGTTTAAGAAGCTAGGTCATAGAACACCTGGACCAATATCTTACTATAAAACTAAGTTTTACTATAAAACTAAGGAAATACAGCTTTTGTTAAGCTTTGAATATTCCTCAGTACCTGCCACACAACAGGAATTTAATAAATATAATATGAATGAATTAGTGCTTCACGGAAAGAGATCAAACCTGCCATTCTGACCTTGTTCTTTGTCCTTCCAAGTGTATAACCCAGAGCTCTACCATGTTTTTCTCCACCCAAGAAAAGGAAATGCCAAAGGTTAGGCTGGGGACAGAAGAAAGGATTTAGGAGAGCATTGCCCAGGGGAGTTCCAAATCAGGAGTAGTTAGAGTAAATCAATTTGGAACTCCCAAGTGGTCCACGCATAGAAAAGTTTGGGAGCCCAGTTTTTAAGAGTTAGTATGGTATATTTTTCAGAACACTGGACCCGTACAAAAATCTGGTTTTTATGTCATAACTTTGACACTCACTGGATGGGAGAGCATGAATAAGAGACTTCACTTCTCTGAAACTCAATTTCATCTTCTCCAAAATGGCAACGATAATAATTGCTCTAGTTATCTCATGGGGATATTATGAAATAAGCATTTATATATAGCTCCTACTATGTGCTAGGCATTGTACTTAAGTGATTTTGAGGCTGGGGGTAACAAATATCTTATTTGATCCTCACAACAATCCTGCAATGTAAGTGCTATTATTATCCTCATCTTACAGTTAAGGAAACTGAGTCAAAGAAAGGTTAAATGTCTTTGCCCCAGGTAATTAATACAGCTAGTCAATGTCTGAGGCCAAGTTTGAACTCAATTTTTCCTAACTCCAGGACCATCATTCCATCTACTGCACCACCAGCTGCCTCAGCTACACAAATATGAACAATTATTGTTAAGAAATGAGTTCCATTTGAATTCTAAGAAAAATAGTTTCTGTTTGTTGAAAGCCCTGACTCTGTTTATCTCATAACACCTGATTAAATCACAGCCCAGATTAAAACAGCCCCAGGTAAAAAAGAAAGGGTCAGCAATAGGTCTAATAACAAAAACAGTATCAACCACCACAGCTAATCCCCCATTTAATTTTGATAGCTCATTTCTAAGAAGGAATAATTAGGATAAAGGCAGTTTCAACATCTAGTCTAAAAGATATCATTTCTTTTTAAGAGGAAAGCTTTTCCTTTGAATGTGCTGGAATACACTCCAATTATACAGCCAGCAACACTGAAAAAGCTAATTAGAAAATGTATCAGTGTTTAGGCACATTCCCCTCAATGCCTTTTCACAAATGGTTTTCATTTGAAAAGGAATCATTTTTGGACTCTAATTAGAGGCTTGATCCTTGTCAATAAGGAAGAAACAAAAATGGAGGCCTGTGGAGCAGAAAAAACAAATTCTAGCAGTAAATGTTTTATGAGAAGCCTAAAAAAGTGGGAGGGGGGACCCACAAATGAAGCATTCGTCTGTCTTAATCAGGCCAGCAGATTGACAAAATTCAAATTGCACCAAATGCTGAAAGGATGGTTTCCTTGTTTTCCTACTATGCCGTGTTTTCAAGCTCTTTAATTTCCATTTACTGGGGAAGAATTGATTTCTCACATTTGCTGAAGCTCTGCAAGCAGCAATAGCCTTGTACTTAGATCACATTAATTGTTCTGATGATTGAGTTGTAACTTCTATCTTTTTAAAGCCATTCCTGAATAGGTTTGAATCCACAGAAGCAGTACGGTACAATGAAAACAGCCCATGACTGGGGGGTCAGAATGCCTAGGTTCTTGTCCTAGCTTTAATTAGGTGGATGATTTCAGACAAGTCGTCTCACACCTGTCTGTGCCTGAGTTTCCTCCCCTTCAAATGAGAGGGCTGAACTAGAGGTCTGGGATTGTCTTCTACCTCTTTTTGTATCCTCAGTACTTAGCATAATGCCTGGCACATAGTGGGCTCTTAATAAATGTTTACAGAATTGAATTCAACTGAATCTAATATCCCCTCTGGTTCTAAAAATTTATTTGGAAGGACAAGTATAATTCTTTAATTTTTTAATAAAACAAGATCTTTCAATACATTAAGAAATAAATCCAGCACTATGGGTCTATGTGAAGAGGGTCTGGTGGAATAACGGAAAGTGACTGGGTATTTACAAGATACACAAGCAGGAAAAATGCGCTGAATGCACTGGCCTTCCAAAGCCAAACATGTTCTCTCCACTGTAGGCCATGTACAAGAATCCAGCTTCATCTTTTTCCTTCTCGTAAAGTTGTCCCATAGTTAGTTTCATCCACAAACAGAAAGATTTCTTTCTCTGAAGGTAGCTGGATCCATTTCCTGATGGTCCACATGAACTGGGCCACAGTGATGTCAGACGAAACCAAGTACTTCCACTTGTCAATGTCAACAATCTGAGAGCCTGAGAGTTTTTTAACCATCACCAGGACCTGGTTAGGATTCTTGGCTCAGGTTTTTGCAGGTTCCACACATCTGTGTTCCAGTGAGTGGTCCTCCATGAACATCCACTTCATAGTGATGGTGATGGCGATGGCGGAAAAGGGATGGAGCCAGCTCTCGGAGCCGCAGAAGGAACCAGACAGGCCTGGCCTCAAAGATGATAAAAACAACCAATAAGTATAATTCTTACCTTAAAATAGCAGGAAAAGGATTTCCACAATTTGACCCTTATATAATCAAGACATAAAGCATATGCCCACCAAAGATGTTCACCATTGTCACAGATAATTTCCTGTACAGAGCCTAAATGACAGAAGGATCCTCTACAGAAAGTAAAGTCTTCTAGAAATTCTTGTTTTCAGATTGCTGGTTGCTGATTAAAGTAATAATAACAAGCCACAACAACAATAATATGACTAATATTTGAAGATTTCCACAGTGTGCTACTGTGCCTCCTGAGTAAAATTTGTAGACACTCAAAAGAAATCTGCAAATCACAAGTGAATGAAAATATATATTGTGAGTGTGTACTATGGAAAAATAAAGTGGATAAAAAAGATTATATACATATATTATATGTGTCTGTGCATTATATATACAAAAATGCATAGCTAGATTGGAAGCCCATTAAACCAGTCAATCTATCTATAGCTATATTAATGGATGGATGGATGGATAAGTATCTCTGACAAGTACTTTAGATAGATAAACAAAGAACTAAAGCTGAAATTGAATAGAGAAAAGGGAATGGACTTAATTACATTTGGGAAATATGCATAATGTCCAAGTCTACTGGATTGCTTATTGAAATAAAACCCATCTTTTTAACTCCAATATTTTTGTGATTATGGTTGTGCATTGTTCAATGCAACAATATCTGAAGAATCATAATTGCAGCTAACCCACAGGGAAATGATTGGCATATATAGATTACAACATGCTTTAAATGATGAATTTTTGAAAATAGAGAGAAAGTAGGTACCTTTCATAATTATATGTATCAGAATTCTTTTTTTACAACAAAAATAACCAACAATTATTTAAGATTTTAAGGTTTGAAAAGGTTTTTATGTAAATTATCTCACCTGTGAGTCACAAAAGCCTCATAAGTAGATGCTACAAATATTAATATACTCATTTTATAAATTAGGGTAATGAGGCAGAAATTAAGAAATTTTCTCCTTAATATACAAGGATTAAGTGCCACAGATGGGATTTGAACCCAGAATTTCTTGACTCCAAATCCAGGACCTGAAGCATGATGCCACCACCCCCAACCCGCCATTAACCGTATTTAAGGCACTCAATTCCTCTGTCCCTCAGTATGTGCCTCTGTCAAATGAGAGAATACAACTGGATCATCTTTAAAGTCCCTAAAAGCACTAAGAAAGTGTGACTTTTTGTTGCACTATCATTTACAAAGAAATCAGAATTCTAAGCCAAATTTTGATCACATAAAATTAAAAACCTTTATATAAAAAATCAATGCAAGATAGAATAAGAAGAGAAATTGTCAGGGTGTGGGGAGGAGGAGTCTGCAGTACATATAAAAAAATCTGATATCCAAGATATATAGGGAAATGACATAAATGTATTGAACCATTCCCTCAATAGGTGAGTAATCAAACTATACTAATAAAGGTTTCAAAGAAAGAATTATAAACCATAAATGACTACATAAAAACACATTCCAAATCACTAATAATAAAAATAAATAAATTCAAACTCCCTTCTCACAACCAGCAAATTAGCAAAAACAGAAAAAAAACATCATGAACAATCAATGTTAGGAGAGTTATGGGAAGACAGACATACTAATGCACTTTTAGCAAAACTATGAACTGGTTTAACCGCTCTGCATATCAGTATGGAGCTATCCAAGAAAGATGACTAAACTCTTCATACTCTGTCATTGTTACCATGCTTGTAATTAAAGGAGGTAAAAAACAGAATAAAAATCCAATTTAAATCAAAGTATACATAGCAGCATTTTTGTCATGCTAAAAAGAACTAGAAATAAAGTGAGTATTCATCAATGGAGAAAAAGCTTAATAAACTATGGTAATAAATGTAATGGAATATTATTGTGCAGTCATTGACAAATGCAAAAAATTCAGAAAAATACAGGAAGATCTATATGAACTAATGCGTAGTAAAATAAGTAGAACCAGAAGAACAATATGCACAATGACAACAATGAAAATGGAAATATCATTAAAACAAAGCTCAAATCTAAGTATGTGAGAAATCGACAATGGTCTCAGAGCACAGATAAAAAAAAAAACATACCTCCCTCCCTCTTACAGTTTATTAAACAGGAGATCTTCTGGAAGGCAGTGGATCTCATATCAATAATGTTGGAGACATGAACCAGCTCTTTGAGCTCCTAGAAAAATTGGGAGGAGATGGAGGTTGTCAATGCTGAGTTTTCTGTTTTTCCATGATGGTCAAGAGTCAGAGACTATGGAAAATTCTCCTAAGAAATTGAGAGTCAGATGGTGATATATTATGGGCACTTATTATGCTTACTGCTATTGGAAATTAAGAAACTATGTGACAGTGGGGAAGATGAAGGAAGAATTAGGGAACTAGAAAGATATTAGAGACCATTTAACCCAATGCCCTTCCTATGAAACATGTTCTACACATCCTCACTGCCTTGCACAGGACATATGTATCCATGGAAAGCACTTAATAAACATTCATTGAATCAATAAATGAATTGATGACTTTTACAAAAAAATAAAAGGAAAATGAGATTCAGAGAAGCTGGCATCTGCCTGACATCTGCATTATAGCCCAAGACCTCTGAAGAGAGTACATTAGCAGGAAGTAGGAGAATGTCTGGGAAAGAAGTTTCAAATAAGCAGCAACTAGCTTAGGCTGCAAACATTCATCTTCTAAGTAGCCAGTGGTTCCTATCTTGAATTCTCACACTGCTTGCCCAAACATAGAATCAGGAAGAGAAGTGGTGGCTATAGCATCAAGACCTAGGAAAACCTCCTTGAGTGAACAACTTGGGTGTTTTTTTAGGCTGTAATGGATCACAGAGAACTTGCCTGAGAGAAAAGGAACTCAGCATCATCAAATGTCATCACAACCACACTGACCCACTTGTGTTGGAGACTCCTTCCAACTCTCTCCCTTGTTCTTATACTGCTCTACATTATAAAGAAAAAACAACTTTAAAAACTTTAAGGTGGGGGCAGCTAGGTGGTGCAGTGGATAAAGCACTGGCCCTAGATTCAGGCATATCTGAGTTCAAATACAGCTTCAGACACTTGACACTTACTAGCTGTATGACCCTAGGCAAGTCACTTAACCCTCATTGCCCTGCCCCCCCCAAAAAAAAACACCCTTTAGAAATCTGACCAATGCTGCATTAAACCATGATGCCAGAAAACTGAAGATCAAACATGCTATTTGCTTCCTTCTACAGAGGTGATGGACTTAAAATGTAGAATAGGACACCTATTTTTGGACATGGACATGGGGAGTATTTTCTAGGCTCTGCACATTTGTTATGAGGTTTTTTTAATTGTTTCACTGGAGAGGAATGTAAAGTACAGATAATAAATGAATGTCAAAATCACAAATACATTTTAAAGTTAAAGAAATATGTACATAAATATAGGTATGTGTATGTATATATATGTGTGTATATAATCATTTTACAGTAGCAGAGTGAAGTGTGTCTGTATTTATGTATGTATCTGTATAAACACACAGAGATATATGTGTGTATGTATGTATGTATACTGTCCTTCAATCTACATGAGATACATATAGATCCAGCTCATGCCCTGGGATACTGGGCTTCTGATTTGTGAAAATTCATCATATCTCTTCCAACTCAGAACAATGCTGTCAGTCTTGGGAGGTACAAGTTAATCAATTTCCGTATGATTTCACTCACCATCTCTGTGATTTCTGTGACCAAAACACCTCTGCCTGGCCCCCATTACCCTTTATGTGTCCTCCTGATAGAATGTAAGCTCCTTAAAGGACTATATGCTTTGTTGTATTAGCACAATACCTTGCATATTATAAGCACTTAGTGAATGCTTTTTCATTCATTCATGTTCATTTATCATCACTTTATGATTTTGGGTTTGCAAGGTCAGCACACAGGAAGCTTTCAATTTCTTCATTATTATGCCTATAATTTGGATGCACTTCCCTAATGAAAGGTGGTATCTGAGCAACAGACTTAGGGTCCAAATGTAAAAGTTTCTACTCTTTGCTGGGTCTCTAATAACAACCCCTAATTCTGGTAAATTTTATATTTTAGGGTTTAATCTATTTAGTCAAAGCATTAATAATAATCACTCAGTATTAATAACAGTACAGCAAACTTAAAAGAAATCATCCTACTATTTAGGGCAAGATTTTAAAACATGTAAATGCCTAGATACAATTAGTTCCATTTCAAAAACCTTTAGCTGTTTACAATTTTTATTTTTCTCTTTTTCTGCTTTCAAGAGAAATGTTCAATTCCTCCTATCACATTTTTAGGTATCCAAAGCCCCTATCATCTTCGTACTACTGCAAAAATGGTTTAAAAAATTGTGGTTTGGACTTCCAGGACACATGAGCAACAGAATGGAAGAATAGACATTTTATCTGATCCCCATGACCTCTCAAAACTCTCCAAAACATAAAATACGCCAAAAGGTAAAGACAAAGCAAATATGAATTGTCTCCATGGTCTAGGACACCAAGAATCAAAAAGAAAGTTAAAAACAAAACCATAACCCATGAATGGACACTTATTGACCTGAGCTCACTCAACACCCCTCCCCCACCTCCCAGGCTACCGGCAGGTATGGCCACAATAGTAGACCCAAGGATAGGACATAAGCATACAAGAAAAACCCACCTCACACTTCCATCTCCCCCCTTTCCAGTGCCATGGAGACCTCAACTCCAGAAATTTGCCCTAATTTGCCTGTCGTCAGGCAGACACAGCCCCTCAGGAGCAAAGGCCTGCTGGGGGCTACAATCCTGTAACAAAAGCGCTATACAAAGCTCTGAACTGCCAGTGCCAAGGAAAACAATTTTGTAGCCTCAGTAGACCAGGCCAACAACCTCATGACATGACATAAATATAACACTACATAAATGTTATTATTGTGATGATGATAATGATGATGATGCCAGTGCCAGGGCTGGTTCTAAAGCACCAGTGCTGTAAAACTCTAGATTGCTAAAGAACTAAGAAACAGTTAATGCCAGCAGAGGACACTGTGTGTAAAGAGGGAAGCTGAGCATCGTTCTATCATGCCTAAGGCAAAGAACACATCATCCAGCTCCAATTCTGATCATCCAAAGTCAGTTGGAGCAGAGACCTAGGTGTGAAAAGAAACTGAGACACTCTGAGACTCAGACCCCAAGGAAACCACAATCAGAAGGAGGGAGTCAAAAAATGAATGATAGAGAAAATAAAGGAAAGGGAAAGACTGAAATTACCTAATATTTCAGGAAGAAGAAAACTCCAAGACTTTGAATATAAACAGATAAATCAATAGGCAAAAAAGTAACAACAAAGGAAATATGTCCTCAAAAACTAATAAATTAGTCTAGGCATATATGAATGAATACTTTAAAATAAAGAAAAATGATTCAACACAGGACCCTGTGGAATTTGAGGAGAACATGGAACCACAACATGCTGTTACTGAGTGTTTTAAAAGATAAATGATAAATTCTGGGAAGATGTTGGAGTAGGTCAGAAATGTCCAGGCTCTCTAGACTTCCTCTACAAATGAACATGGAATAGCAAAAGTAAAGTAAAGTAAAGTAATTGTCCTCCTAAGATAACTTGAGAGGACCTCAGAAAAGACAGGGCCTCCAGGGCCTAAGGTTTGGTCTGAGTGAAGCATAAGAGAAGCTCTGGATTCATATTTAGAAGAAGATATTGAGGTTAAAAATATGTTATTCACAAAGAATAATGTCAAATGGTCATAAGCTCAAAAAGAGCTCTTAGAGAAGCTTAAAAAGAGATTCAAAAATTGAACGAGAGATCAAAGAAAAATTAGGGGAAAAAGCAATCCAAGAAAATTATGAAAAGAAAGTTAACCAATTGGAAAAAAAGGATCAAAATCTTAAGGAAGAAAATAACTCCCTGAAAACTAGAATTGGGCAAGAAGAATTAATTCATGTTATAAAACACCAAGAAAGAATAAAACTGGAAAAAAACAGATGACAATCTGAAACACCTCATTAGAAAAACAACTGATCTAGAGAACAGATTGAAGAGAGATATTATAAGAATTGTCAGACTACCTGAATGTTATAGTCAAAAAAAGTATCTGGATAAAATATTACTAGAAATTATTGAGGAAAATTTCCCCGAAGTTCTAGAACAAGGTGGTGAAGTAGAAATAGAAAAAAAAAATCTACTGTTCAGCACTTAAAAGAGATTCCAAGAGGAAAACTTACAAAAATGTCACAGGCAAGTTTCAAAATTCCCAGGTTAAGGAGAAAATACTGTAAGAAACAAGAAAAAAAAACAATTTAAATACTGCAGAAATACAGGCAGAATTTCATAAGACCTAGCAACTTCTACTCTAAAAGACCATGGGTATTGGAACATTAAATTTCAAAGAGCAAAAGAGCTGGGGTTGAGTCCAAGAATAACTTCCCCAGTAAAGTTGAATATAATCCTGAATGGAAAAGAAATGGACATTTGATGAACTGAAACAAAAAGATGTAACAAAAATACCAAAACTCAATGGAAAATTCAATATAATAGATCCAAAAGAAATATAAGGAAACTATTAAAGGCTAATTATCAGGCTAATTAATTAGTTAATTAATCATTAAGGTCAAACTATATATATATATACATATCTATGTGAAAAGGTAAAAGGAAGCAATTATATTGTAAAAATGAGGCATTAAAGGAATAATTAATACAGAAGAAGCAGGTGGGAGTAGAGGGCTGGTAATGTTGGAACGTTACTCTCATCTGGATTGAAGAGGAAACAATGTGTACATCTGGAAGGGTGTAGAACTCTTATGAACATTGTAGAACTCTTCTGAACATGTAAAGAGGTAAGTAAACTATTGGGACAGGACAGGGGTGGGACTTTTAGAGGAAAGGTATTAAGATTGGGGGGAGGGAATGGAGGAACTCTTAGAGGGGTGGATAAATATCTATTTGCATCTAATGATAGCCATCTCTAGGGAGGGGGAGAAGATAAAAAAAATTGATATGATTACTTTATTATATATTTGGAGGGAATACCAAGTATTACAGGGTAGATTTGCAGTTTTGTGTGCAATCATCTTTTTCATTGTACTGCATTATAGAGATGCTTGTTCTGGTCTGTGAATTGTAAATACAATATTTTTAAAAGATAAATGAGGGGCAGCTAGGTGGCACAGTGTATAGAGCACTGACCCTGGATTCAGGAGGACTTGAGTTCAAATCCAACCTCAGACACTTAACAATTACTAGCTGTGTGACCCTGGGCAAGTTACTTAACCCCAATGGCCTCACCAAAAAAAAAAAAAGTTAAATGAGAAGTATAAATGCCAAATTTATGACCTTCATAGCAAAAATAATGGACAGAATAAAAATCCTAGAGCCTTCAATAGGAAGCCTCACCAAATAAACAAAAGGGATAACATAGATTGGGAATGTGTACACACAGAAGTGAAAGACAATCTAGAAGAAATAAATCAAAAAACATCATTAAAAGAAAATATATTTATTATATAAGCAAAACATAATGATGTTGAAGACAGGATGAGTGGAGACATATTAAGGATCACAGGTCTCCTAGAAGAGCAAGACAGGAGGGTTACTGTTTATAAATTTAGAATTTCTATTAAGAATTCCAGGAGGGGGCAGAGCCAAGATGGTGGAGGAAAGACATTAAGCTCACAGGGCTCCTGATACAATAACCCCAAAAATAGCAAAAAAAGAACCCTTGGGACAGAAAAACACACAAAAATACGGGCCGAGAGTTTTCTCCAGCTATAGATAGATTTCAGGGGGTCGCCACAATCCGGCCAACACACACACACCCACCAGAGGAATTTGCCCCAGTGCCTCTGAATTGGCTGCAGCACCGGTGTCTTCTGGAACTGAGCGCACTGTCGGACTGAACTGCTAGCCTGAGGGCGGGGGTGGGGGGGGGTAAGTGCAGGGGTACCAGTGGATTGGGGGGAAGGATTCGACTGTCCCACCCCAGCAGGCAACCAGGAACAAATCCTGAGCAGCAGGAGACCCAGGTGGGGGAGGGGAGCAGGGGAGCAGTCTCATCAGAAGCTGAGAACCACACCACAGAAAGCTTTCCTGGTTGGTTTCTTAGTAAATAGGCCTGAGGTTATCTCCAGACGTGAGAACAGGCTAGGTGATATTAAAGCCTGCCCACCCTCAACCCAAGACACCTGAAGCCGAGAACAGGCGTGGAGCCAAGAAGCAGCCCCACCCCCCACCCCACCCCCCAGTGTAGAGTTTAAAATCAAGTGAAAGTGAGGCCAGGCAGGCTGAGAAGAAGCCCAATCATCCCCCAGGCCATGCTGTAGCTTGAACAGTGTGTCCTGGAAGCAGCACCACACTTAAAGGAGTTAAAAGACAAGAAATAGTAAGCCAGGATGAGCAGAAGACCATCGAAAACTTCTTTGGGGGTAAGGTAGACCATAATACAACCTCAGAAGAAGAAGATAATAACAGGGTCAAAGCTCCAACATCCAAAGCTTCCAAGAAAAATATGAACTGGTCTCAGGCCATAGAAGCTCTCAAAAGGGACTTTGAAGAGAAAGTAGGAGAGATAGAAAGAAGATGTAGAGAAAAGGAGGAAAGAATGGAAAGGGAAATGAGAGCGATGAAGGAGAGTCATGAGAAAAAAGTCAACAGTTTGAAAAGCCAAATGGAAAAGGAGATTAAAAAACTGTCTGATGAAAATAACTGCCTCAGAATTAGGATTGAACAAATGGAAGCTAATGACTTTATGAGAAACCAAGACACAGTAAAGCAAATCCAATTGAATAAAAAAATAGAGGGCAGTGTGAAATATCTTCTTGGAAAAACAGCTGACCTAGAAAATAAATCTAGGAGAGATAATTTGAAAATCATTGGACTACCTGAAAACCATGACCAAAACAAAAGCTTAGAGACCATCCTCCAAGAGATTGTGAGGAAAAATTGCCCTGATATTCTAGAAGCAGAAGCTAAAATAGAAATGGAAAGAATCCACCGATCACCTCCTGAAAGAGACCCCAAAAGGAAAACCTACAGGAATATTATAGCCAAATTCCAGAACTCCCGGGTCAAGGAGAAAATACTGCAAGCAGCTAGAAAAAAGGAATTCAAATACTGTAGAGCTCCAATAAGGATAACACAAGATCTAGCAGCCTCTACATTAAAGGACTGAAGGGCATGGAATATGATATTCCAGAGGGCAAAGGAACTGAGACTTCAGCCAAAAATCACGTACCCAGCAAAACTGAGTATAATTTTTCAGAGGCAAAAATGGGATTTCAATGAGAAAGAGGTCTTTCAAGCATTTGTGATGAAAAGACCTGAACTGAATAGAAAATTTGACTTTCAAATACAACACCCTGGAGAAGCACAAAAAGGTAAACAGGAAAAAGACTTCATGAGGGATATTAAAAGATCAAATGGTTTACATTCCTACATGGGAAGATAATACTTTGAAATCATAAGAACTATCTCAATAAGAAATTCAGGGGCTGCTGGGTGGTGCAGTGGTTGGAGCTCCAGCCCTGGACTCAGGAGAACCTGAGTTCAGGTGTGACCACAATTAGTAGCTGTGTGACCCTGGGCAAGTCACTTGGCCCTGGTTGCCTCACCAAAAAACAAAACAAAACAAAACAAAAATTCTTCACAAGAAATTCACAGAAGACAGGGCTGAACTGAATATGAAGGGATGATATCTGTAAAGCATTTATGTTTTATTCTTTGTAGGGCAGATGGGGAGGGGTGTCTTATGTCTGGGGCTGGATTTGAGCTTGGGGGGCCTCCTGGGTCCAGGGCTGGTGCTTTGTCCACTGTGCCATCTAGCTAATCCATGATGACATCATTAAAATAAGGTTGAGGTGTAGGAGGAATAAACTGGGGGAGGGAGAAGGGGAGAGATGGTCTGGGGAGAGGTATTTCACATGAAGGAAACAAGAAAGCTAATGGAGGAGAGTAGAAGAGAGGGAAGGAGTTGGGGAGTGAGTGAACCTTAATATCATCAGAATTGGCTCAAAGAAGGACTAACATACATACTCAAGTAGGTATAGTAATATACTTTTGCCCTGGGGCAGGGAGGTAGAAAAGGGGGGGGGGAGAAGGGAAGGAGGAAAGGACAGATTGGGGGAGAGAGCAGTAAAAAGCAAAACACTTTCAAGGAAGATGAAGATGTTCTGCATTACTGCACCAGTATGACATAGTGAATTGCTTGATCTCATAGGGAGGGTTGAGGAGGGAGGGAGGGAGGAAGAAAAATTTAGAACACAGGATTAGCTCAGGGACCCTGATCTCATTGGAGTGGGCTCATGGAGGGAATAGCTTTCATACCCAGTTGGGAGGAGCAATATATTTAACCCTGCAGGAAAATAGGAGGGCAAGTAGACAAGGAAAGAAGGGTGAAAAAAGGGAGTGCAGAGTGAGGGAGAAGATAGTCAGAAGTAAGGCACCTCTGAGGAGGAATAGGTAAAAAGAAGATAGAGTAAATGTCATGGGAAGGGAGTGGGATGGAGGGAAATAGTTATGATGATTGATTATAATGGCAAAATGTATGGTACCTACTTTGCTGGGCTTTTGTGAAGAAGATTCTCTGTCAAGCTTAAGGTACTATATAGAGGTTGTGATGAATAGGATGCTATTGGGAAAACCTGGGGAGACCTACATGAGCTGAAGCAGAGTGAAATGTATTGTATACAAAATAACAGCAATAGCGGAGGATGATCTGCTGGGAAGCATGTGGTTGTTTTCAGCAAGGCAATGATCCAATGTAACCCTGAGGGACTTATGAAGATTGCAGCCCATCTGCAGAGAAAGAACTGATAGTATTTGAAAACAGATGGAAACACATTAAAATTTTTTTTTCATTTCCTCTTTGACAATTCCTTAATTTGAAGTTTTGGGGTTTTTTTTTACTGTTTTCTCTCACAACTAGCTAATATAGGAATTTTTCCATGACTACTCATGTATAACTTATTTTGAATTGATTGAGTTCTTGTGAGTGGGGGACGGGAATGGAGAGGGGAAGAGAAGTTGGAACACAAAGTTTTTTAAAAATTGATGTTAAAATTTTGTTTTTCCATATATTTTGGAAAATAAAATTCTATTCAGAATTTTTTTAAAAATTAAAAATCAAAATAAAGAAATCAAAAATAAAAGAATAAATCAAAAAAAATCCCCTATTACTGGCTGGCTAAGCTATCTGTCATCCAGCATCAGGCTAATTAGCCAGTTATAGCACCCAATGAAAGCCAACAAATGGATGCCCAGATATTAATTGAAGTTTAGGCATCTACTGATATTGGTGAAACTGGAAAACTGGAACAATCTCCAGCTTGTGTTTTATATTCACCGGATCATAGAATCAAAAGCTAGAAAATATCTAATAAATAATCTAGTACAACCAAGTCCCTAATTTTACAAATGGAACTACTGAGACACAGAGAGATTAAGTACCCTAAAGTCACAAAGCTACTATGTGGCCAAAATAGGATTTGAACTCAAGTAAGAGGACTTCAAATCCAATTCTCTTGCCACTACATATGCTACCTCCTTTGAATCCATTATTTAATTTTTATTGATATCTTTTATTTTTATATCAATCATCTACACCTTTCAATGTATTCTCCTGTAGAGAACTATCCTTAATAAAAAGACCAAAAGAGAAAAAAAATTAAGCAAAACTAATAAAAAATATTAACCAACTCTGATATTACATACAAAGTTTCATATCCAGATTTCTCTGTCTCCTTCCAAAATGGGAGGGAGGTGGTGTTGTTCAGTCTTGACTCTTTGCAACTCCATTTGAGATTTTCTTGGCAAAGAGTGATTTGCCATTTCTTTCTCCAGCTCATTTTACAGATGAGGAAATTGAGGCAAACAGAGTTAAGTGACTTGCCCAGGGTCACACAGCTAGTAAGTGTCTAAGTTTGATCTGAACTCAGGTCTTCCTGACTCCAGGCCAGGAGCTCTATCCATTTTGCCACCTGGAAGAGAGGTACTTTCCCTTATTTTTTCTTTTGGGCCAAGCTTGATCATTATAATTTCATAGAATTCCCTTGCATTTGCTTTGTTGTTGTTATCATTGTTGTTTCCTTTTATATTACTGTAGTCATTGTCTACATCAAAGTTGTCGAACATTCTGCCCCTCCGTGAATCCTCATATGGACCTGAATGTGGATGAGTGCTACCAAACCAGATTAAAGTGTAATTGGAAAATACTTAAAATAAATAAAAATGGAAAAAAATTTAAAAAAAAAGAATTCCAGGAAGCAAAGGCATTTCAAGTAACGGCTAAATTGCAAGGAAAGAATTGCCAATTTGGATCAAAGAAATCATGCAATAAAGTCAGTGTACCCTGTTTCACCCCATCCTTATTTTTACATAATTAACTAGAACCATATTTCCAGGAAACTTCAAGAATTGGCCACTGAGGCAAAGTTGCTATACTTTGTTTCTAGTTTGAATGAGTTAGCACACTCCCTCTGGACCTCTGGGCTTCTCCCAGTGAATGACTACATTGAGGCTCTTCTTTCATTTCTTGATTGTTTTTCTATTCTTCCTAAGAAACTTTATCCCATAAGTCTCATGTAGCTAAGTTACAGCAGATTTGATTAAATAAGTAAGGATCTCAGCAAGATTGCAGTCCTTTGTATTTTTAACAGTGTCTTAGTAATAGACAGTGTCTCTCTGTGTAGAAAGACAGCACGTTTGTACTGAGTGAAGGTTACAAAAAGAGGACTAACAGGATTTTTGTTTGCAAATATGCATTTTAAAGGCAATTTTGGACTAAGTAGTTCATGGTGACTAATTAGTTTCATTTGCATGGGAATCAAAGAATTTGGAGAACAAGGTTTACCTTGGCACTCCAACCACTACAGAGCTCCTAAGAATCTGTTGGGGGATTTTGGCAGTGTCCCAAAATTAGATTTGAGGGCACAAATGATGTTAAAAATAATTTCCTAACCCTAAGTTGGAGAGTTGTCTAGGAACATGGACTTTGAATCAGCACCAGACACAGAAAGTCAAAAGATAATATTAGTCTTGGGAATTCTGCTAGCTTCTGTTGCTTTCCTGGATGAATTGTTCATAGCAATTACCTATGCAACAGTAGAGCTATAGATCTCCATGTCAGAGAGGAGCTTTCTAACCACCTTCCCTCAACAGATGATAGCACACAGAGGAACAACTGTCTACAAGAGACTAAATACCCTGGCAGATGAAAATTGAGAGGCATTTGGCAACTATTCAATGAGGTCAGGATAAGTGAGAAAAATAACTACATTAGAGAATACCAGCAGCTCTGTGGCCAAAGCTATCCCATGTGCCCTGGTCACACATCTTTATATATGTGCCTTCCAAGCACAGATCCTAGGTACACGGGTTCCTCTGTATACCCCTTACATATGTGCCCTGAATGCATGGGTTTCCTACTTGTCTGTTCCCTAGTTATATGTATTCTCTGAATATATGCCCTTCTCCATTAGTCCTATGGTTACCCAGTATGGGGAAAAGGGGGTCAGAGTAGAATCCATGGATTTTTTTGTCACTTTATTTGCTGGACTGTTTGAGTAAATGTCATTTGCTTTTTAACTAATATAATGTGTCATTTGGCTGACTGGTAAAAATAAACACATCAGTGGGAGCTCATGAGCAGTATTGAGCAGTTGCTGACCCACTTATTAATTCTGAACTAACATAGCTTTTCTGGGGGTCCTCCTGGCTTAGGTGCTCTTTATCAACATATATTTTGACCACCTATTCTTATATTCTTCATTTTTACCTTACCTATTTCAAAATATCTGTGACTAATCTTACCACAGTTTTGTTGACCCATTACCAATAAAGGCAGTGTTTGCTTAATAATCAATCTATTCACCACTCTATGGAATCTCTTCACAGTTTTGATTTCAGAATCCAACTGAAAACTCTTGTTTTGCCATATAGGATTGGGTATATTGGGGGTTGGAGTCTGATATATGTATGCTACAAAACCAAATGAGAAATCCCTTTCAAAGTTGCATAGGAAACCCTGATCACATTTATATTTGTCAGTGCTTGATATTAAAATGCCCTAAGATATTTTTTCTACTGCCCTGAAGTAAGCCACTGTGCTAAGCTCTGGGGATACAAAGGGAAAAATACAGTCCCTGCCCTAAGGAGCTCACATTCCAATAAGGGAGACAACATGCAAAAAAACTATCAAATATGCAGTGTCAATCTGAGTACCATCTCAAAGGGATGGCAGTAGCAGAAGTGAGAGGGACTGGGAAAGGCTTCTAAGAGAAGGTAGGATTAACTGAGTTTTGAAGGAAGCCAGAGGAGGAAGAGTATCCTTGGCTTGGTGGACAGCCAATCGAAAGACTCAGAGTTTGGAGGGAGTGTTGTGTGTGTGCAAATAGCAAGAAGTGCAACTAAGATAATATAGATCAAACTTTAAACTATGATATGTACTTATGTGTACATATTATATTTTGTCAATGCAATTTTCTATAAAAAATGGTATTCCTTGCTTTGCAGAGCAGGTCAGAGAAGGATTTTAGTAGTCCTTGTGAGCACAAAACTATATAAAAATAGGCAGAGTTGAAAGATCAAAAGGACCAAGTCCAAACTTTAGTCCTTCCCTTCTCCTGGACTTGCATCAAGATTCATAGGCAGAAGAAAAGTATTTGCTGCCACTTAAAAATTGCCATTTCTTCTGAGAGTAATGGTGCCAGGGACGAGAGCTATATGTCAGGTCACAGCTAATTTCAGGAAAAATCAAAGGTGGGATCAGCCTCACATGATCAGGCCAGAGGAAGCCAGAGGCTACATATTATATTGATTTCTATGTATCTATGTATCAGGACCTTCTGCAGGATTCTTTTTTTTTGCAGGGCAATGAGGGTTAAGTGACTTGTGCAGGGTCACACAGCTAGTAAGTGTCAATTGTCTGAGGTCAGACTTCTGCAGGATTCTTAATCCATGTCTCTCCCATTTGTTTCTTCATGCTGACCAAGCTTCTAATCCGGATCCCACTTGATGCCCTCAATGTGATTTTTTTCTCATGCTTCTAGTCTCATTCAAGGAAGAACCTGCTGATTGCATGATCTCCTAGCTCAAGAAGCTTCAGCCTGCACCATGGGAACAGTCCCAGTACTAATACTGAAAGATAAATAAAGAAGGACATATAAGAAGTATACCAAAGGAGAGTGAGAGGACATTGAGGGAGAAGATAGGACAAGGTAGAATGGCCAGTAATGTTGTTGAGCAAAAAATAAGCTCTGTCACCAAAGTGAAAATTTGGACAATTGGGAGGGTTGTTTTTAAGACTGGGCAATGTATTGTAATTCATGTCAGTTTTGTTGTAGTGAATAATTTACAGTCAAATTTTTCTAGATATCATTTGCATAATGGAAGAAAATAAGGGGAAAGAATGGTCCAAACCTGGGTGGAATTTTGTTGGAATGCTGACAGCTTTTGAAAATAACAAAATAAAACTGACAATTCAGATTTCTCATCATTGGTGATACTTGAAGGCACAAAATAAGTGGAAGGGAGGAAAGTAGATGACTTCATATACAAAGTTCCTGCTTAGTACAAAGGTTGAGGCCACCCCCTTAAGAATGAGCACAATAGCACATTGTCTGGCACATAGTGATATGTGTGTGTGTGTTTGTATTATTATTTCTCAAAAAATAAAAGGAATTATGAAAAAAGAATAAGCACAAGGCCCATAAGACATCAGAGACCATCAAAAGTGACATGCAGCTAGGCGGTGCAGTGGATAAAATATGGGCCCTGGATTCAGGAAGATCTGAGTCCAAATCCAACCTCAGACACTTGACACTTACTAGCTGTATTGCCCTGCCCCCCCCCAAAGTGATATGCAAACTGATACTGCCACCCATCGACCATTAAGGGAGACCTCACCATCCACTAGAGTCATAGGACTTAGAACCTGGAAGGAACTTCAGAAATCATAATGTTCAACTTCCTCTGCTTAGTGGCAGAGGTTTAAAGGAAAGGAAGTTGCTTTGGAAATGGACCATACTGCCTCGAAGATAAAAATCAACTTTTGTCATCCCCTTATTATTATTTTTTTTTCAGGGCAATGAGGGTTAAGTGACTTGCCCAGGGTCACACAGCTAGTAAGTGTTAAGTGTCTGAGGCTGGATTTGAACTCAGGTACTCCTGAATTCAGGACTGATGCTTTATCCACTGCGCCACCTAGCTGCCCCTGTCATCCCCTTATTATAATGGAAAGTGTGATGGACTAAGAGTCGGTAGAGACCTCTACTTAAATCCTAGTTCTGACACTGACCAGCTTTGTGATCCTAGCAGTCACTTAACTCCTCCTCAAATGTTGAACACTAAATAAGTTATGGATGTCATTATTTCAGGTCAGATTCAGTCTTTGTGCTGGACTTCATGCAGAACAATGTTATGAATATAACTGCATTGTTTTATTTTCTACTGGCTCTGAAAAAGAATGTACCAGAATAGACTATTCATTGCTTTAGTCCTGATGCAGACTCAGGATTTTTTCTCCCCTACCTAAGAGTCTTCTCAATGGAAGAGCACTAAATACCTACAGATCCTTATTCTTACTAGTTAGTTCCTCCCATAAACTCCATTTTAAGGGGAGTTCCCAGACAAGTCACATTCACTCCTTCATCTCGCTCTGGACTCCAATTCTAATTCTCCAGAGTTCTTTCCATCTTCCCCTCCCTTTTCAGATTCCTTTTCAGTGTGGTCTTCTTATATTAGAATTTAACCTCTTTTAAGAGTAGGGATTGACTCTGTATTTGGTTGAATTTGTCTTCCCAGGGCTTACAACAGTGCCCTACCCATTTGTACTTAACAAATGCTAGTTCACTTTATATGACGCTACTTAATATCAATTATAAGGAACAAAGGGTTCAGTGAGGATGTTTATGCACAATATGGCAGCAAAGGAAAGGATGACATAATAGATGAAAGTTAAGCCTTGGAGTCAAGAACTTGGTCCAAGCCCTGCCTCTGACACATATACCAGCAGGATGGGGTGATTCTGGGTAAATCATTTAAACTCAGTTCCCAAAGTTAATTTGCTAAAACTATTCATGTTAGGTGTTCTTAACCTAGAGTTTGCGAATTTGACTTTAAAAAACTGCTAATTGTAGTTTAATATAATTTGTTTTCTTTGTAATCCTATATATTTTATTTTGTGCATTTTAAAATATGTTGAGAAGAGTTCCATAAGCTTCACCAGATTGCCAATAGGGAACCCATGACTGTCCCTTCCCACCAAAAAAATGATTAGCTGCAAACCAAGAGTGAATTTTCATACCAAGGCCACATGAGTTTTCACATCAAATTACATCAAGGTTTTTTTGAAGGGGAAAAACAAACAAAACAAATTTAAAACTATGCACTAAAAGTTGCTAAACTGTATACACTTTGACCTAACTTGTAACACAAAGAGAATAAAAAGGAAACACACCTTTGTGTACAAAAATATTTATTACAGCTCTTTTCATAATAGCCAAAGTGTGAGGGAGCTACCTACTGGAGAATATTAATTTAATGGAATTTTATCTTACCATAAGAAATGACAAAATGGAGAGTCTTGGAGGAAATTGGTAAGGCCTCCATGAACTTATATCTAGCAAAGTGAGTCAAACTAGAAGAACAATTTAAACAATGACATTTTTAGAGAAAAGCTATTATGAAATAATTTAAAACTAATCAATACAACAATAAACCAAGAGACTAAAAGAATGAAGATGAAATATGCCACTTGTCTCCTGCCACAGAGGTGATGAACATAGAATTCAAAAAAAGATATATTTTTACTTATGGCCAATGTGAGAAGTTTTTTATTATGCTATGAATTTTTTATGAGGGTCTTTTGGTCAAAAGCCTTACTCTTTTTATTTTTTAAAATAATAAACATTTTTATTTAAAGTTTTGAGTTTCAAATTTTATCCCTCCTTCCTTCCCTCCCCTAACCCTTCCCTGAGGTGGTAAGCAATCATGTAAAACATTACCATATTTGTTATTTTTTATAAGAAAACTTGAATAACAGAAAAAATGAAAGAAAGTGAATTGCATGCTTCAGTCTGTATTCCATCAAAATCATTTCTTTCTTTGGAGGTGGATTGTATGCTTCATCACTAGTCCTTTGGGATTGTCTTGGATCATTTTGTTGCTTAGAATGTTCTTCATCAAACAATTTTGTCGTCTTTGTGCACAATATTTTCTTGGTTCTGTTCACTTCACTATACATCTGTTTATAGAAGTCTTTCTAGGCCTTCTTTCATTTCTTTCTTCTTTCTTTCATCCTGCTTGCCATGCCTTATAACACGATAATATTTCATCACCATCATATATCACAGCTTGTTTAGCCATTCCCCAACTGATGGGCCTTCTTTTGATTTCCAATTCTTAGCCACTACAAAAAGATCTGATATAAATATTTTTGTCTTTTTCTCTTTTGGGGATGTTTTTGGGATATAAACCTGGCAGTGCTATTGCTGGATCAAAGGGTATGCAGAGGGGGCAGCTAGGTGGTACAGTGGATAAAGCACTGGCCCTTTAAATGGACTTTCTCTTTTTACCTCTTGCTGCTAGACTTTGTTGGTAATATATAGAAATGCTGATGATTTATGTGGATTTTTTATATCCTGCAACTTTGTTAAAGTTGTTAATAATTTCAAGTAGCTTTTTAGTTGAACTCTAATATTTTCTAAGTATCATCTGCAAAGAGTTATCACTCTTTGTTTCCTCATTACCTATTTTAATTCCTTTAATTTCTTTTTCTTTTCTTATTGCTATAGCTAACATTCCTAGCACTATATTAAATAATAGAGGTATAATAGGCATCCTTGCTTCACTCCTGAGTGTACTGGCAAGGTTTCTAGCTTATCCCCATTACAAATAATGATCACTGATGGTTTTAGATAAATATTCCCTGTCATTTGTCAAACTCTATTTATTCCTATGTTCTCTACTGTTTTTAATAGGAATGGGTGCTGTATTTTGTCAAAGGCCTTTTCTGCATCTATTGAGATAATCATATAATTACTGTTGGTTTTGTTATTGATATGATCAATTATGCTAATAGTTTTCCTAATATTGAACTAGCCCTGCATTCTGATATAAATCCAACCTGGTCGTAGTGAATAATCCTTGTGATGTATTGCTGTAACCTTTTTGTTAGTGTTTTATTTACAATTTTTGTATCAATATTCATTAGGGAGATTGGTCTATAATTTTCTTTCTCTGTTTTGGCTCTTCCTGGTTTGGGTCTCAGCACCATATTTGTCTCATAAAAGGAATTTGGTAGGACTCCACTTATTTTCTCGAGTAATTTATAGAGTATTGGGATTAGTTGTTCTTTAAGTGTTTGGTAGAATTCACTTGTGAATCCATCTGGTGCTGGGGATTTTTTTCAATGAGAGCTTTTTTTTGCAAATTTACTCAAAGTGGAAAGAAGGTAGTGGGAGGGACAAGTTATAAATGCTTGTAAAAATAATTTTTAAGAACAAATTGATACAGAGTACCTGGGTTTAATTAAAGCTCTTCTACTTAATACCAGTGTTATTTGGGCCAGTTTCTACATTCCACCATTTCTAAAATGCATGAGTAGGATTCAATGACTCCTATAGGGTCCCCACTAGCTCCAAATCTAAATGCCACTGAGGCTCCAGTGTAAGTTGAGTTTGTCCCTAATCAACCAAAGAGTGTTCCAGCCATGTTCTGGTAGGATTTTGTTGTAATTTATCAATGATGTTACTGCTAGTCACGGAAATATTATAAGTAGACTATCTATATGTTGTTTTATTTGGAAGTTTGTTAAATTCCAGAATTAGATGAGATAAAGTGACTCCATGTTCAGAGTCATTTGAGACTTCAGTGTAAAACCAGAGGCTTTGTATGTACACATAGATAATTATTATTCACTCCGCATTCTTCAGCAAAAAGTAATAATATCTTATTAGAGTTCACACGGGGAAATATGAAGAGAGGGAATAACACCCAATTTGAAATCAACACCTGTAAAAAATATATTAAACATTCTTTATTGTCACCATTTGGAGATAGAATACCAACTACTTAACTATAAAACTATAAAAAACATGTCTATATTGGCCAGACACGTTTATGATAGGGTGATGTGTTATAATTACATTTCTTCCAATGTACTAGTCCCAGATAGAGGAACTTTTGTTTAATTTCATTTTGGGGTTGTTTTTGTATTACATTTCAAACAAATCAGGGTTTGATAAATTATTTAGCAGTAGCTGGCTAACCGATCCAGCACCCCCTGCACACAAAGTGAATTTGATTCAAGTAAATGTATTTTTGACAAATGACTTCTGCCTGCATGATTTATCAACTTAATGTGGAATGGCCCTGCAACAGCGTGGTACTAGTTCTGTTTTGCATTTTGGGCCCTGCATTGTAGGCTGGGAGGAGGATGGCAGAAAGTATGATTCATTTCCGAGAGACAGCAAGGAGAAAAAAAAAATGATTTGCATTAAGTTGGCAGCATGTGGCTCAGATAACCCCCATCTCTTTCCCCTCCCTCCCCAAAGGCAATAAAGATACAGATAACTTTACACGAATCAGCAATTGTGGAAATTGTACCCTTTGAAGTAGAGGGGAAATACCATCAACTTTAACTAAGCCTATTAAATGGGAAGCCACTAATTAACTTTTTTGTCATAAACCTGGTTCCAAAAACCTTTTTGGAGAACAAAGCTAGAGGTCACCAACACATTAAACTAGGCTAAATAAAGACCTTGAGTCTAGTTTCAAAGTGAAGAAAATGTTAGGACCAAAAACTATCCTGAGCTACCTGTCAGATTGCTTTTTGAGAGTTGGGGAAATCCTAGGATTTTATGCCCTGTTGGTTCCTGTTAGTCTTTTGTTCTTTTGGACCTCCTATATGTTGAGTTTGCCTAGGGCCATGTTGCAGCAAAAGGGTATAATCATGTGTTGGACCAGAAGATAAGACAGCATGGGGTAGTCAGAAGAGCACCAAATTTGGAGACAGCATAGTTTTAAATCCAGACTGTGCTGTTTACTATCAGTGTGTCACTTTACCACATCAAGTTTCAGTTTCTTCATCAGAAAATGAGAAGGGTGGAATAAATGAGTTCTAAGAGGCAAGGAGGTGGTACAGTTTGCTGGGCCTAGAGTCAGGAAGATCTGAATTCAAATCTAATCTCATGGGGACAGTTAGGTGACACAGTAGATAAAGCACTGGCCCTGGATTCAGGAGAACCTGAGTTCAAATCCGGCCTCAGACACACTTATTAGCTGTGTGACCCTGGGGCAAGTCTTTTAACCTCAACTGTAAATAGCGCCTGCCTCCCAGGGTTGCTGTGAGGATCAAATATTTATGAAGCATTTAGTACAGTGCCTGGCACATGATAGGTACTTAATCAATACTTGTTCCTTTATCTTATCTTCTAATATCCCTTCTGCTTTTAAACCTATGCTCCTGTTAGGCCTATGTTACTTAGAAAACCATTGGTTTTATCAAAAGTAGCCAGTAGAGGTGATCAAAATGTGCACTGCAGAAATTATAAGCAATGGCTGATCAAAACAGCTACCCCTCCACCCAATTGGTTGAAATGAGTATTTAAGAGTATAGGCTGAGATTCAACATTCCTTTTTTAATATGATATTATATATTAACATAATATTATTTAATAATAATAATAATAACTGCACTAACAATATGGGGGCAACTAGGTGGCACAGTGGATAAAGCACCAGGCCCCAAATCATGAAATCCACTACATTTAATGCTGTTTCCCTAAGTTTCCTTATCTATAAAATGAGCTGAAGAGGGAAATGGCAAGAAAACCCCAAATGGCAAGAAAACCCCACAAGGAGTTGGACTCAACTGAACAACAACAAAACAAACAATACTTTTTATATTTTTTATTCATTTTATACATTACTCACAAACCAATGTTATCTTTGGAGATGGAGATGGAGACTACATCCTCACAGACTTTTTCTATCCCCAGGGAAAAGTGAATGACATGACAAATATACTTGGGATTAACCTTGAGGTTGCCTCTCTATTAACCTTGAGGTGCGCCTACTATGGCACACGGCACATGGTACACAGCACACAGTACATGCTACATGGTACAGGGCACACAGTACATGGTACCTGACACACAGTGCATGGTACATGGCACATGCTACACAGTGCATGGTTCATGGCACATGGTACATGACACAGTACATGGCTCATATCACATGATACACAGCACGTGCTACACAGTACAACACAATATTCAGTCATTTCAATAGTGTCTGACTCTTCATGACCCCATTTGGATCAAAAGAATGGAAAAGCGTTCAGGGATCCTACTATGGTACCTGTTACACAGCACATGGTACATGGTACATGGCACACAATACATGGCACACAGTACACAGAGCATGCTACACAGTACAACATAATATTCAGTCATTTCAATAGCGTCTGACTCTTCGTGACCCCATTTGGATCAAAAGAATGGAAAAGAGTTCAGGGATCCTACTATGGTATACATGATATATGGTATATAATACATGCTACATGATACACGGTACATGGCACATGGTTAGGCTGGGAGAACAACTTTTGGCAAAGCCCAAGGTAGGCTTCTTCTGACTCAATTTCCCCATGTACCATGTGCCATGTGCTGTGTGTCATGTGCCATGTACCTTGTATTGTGTGTCCATGTATCATGTAGGGTCCCTGAACTCTTTAACTCTAGGTTATAGAGGCAACCTCAAGGTTAATGCCAAGTATATTTTTCATGTCATGTCACTGGGAATAGAAAAAGTCTGTGAGCATGTAGTCTCCATCTCCATCTCCTATCTCTCCTTATTGAAAAAGATAAAAGAACCAAAGATAACATTGGTTTGTGAGTACTGTATCAAATGAATAAAAAATATGAAAAGTATTATTTGTTTTGTTGTTGTTGGGGTTTTCTTGGCAAATATACTAAAATGGTTTGCCATTTCCCTCTTCAGCTCATTTTATAGATAAGCAAGCTTAGGGAAATAGGGTAGTGGAAAAAAATTTAAATTTAATTTAATTAATTCTTTTTTTTTAATTAATACATTGGTAATATGTGAGATGGGTCACAGAACCCAAAACAGGGATCTGTTTGATTAAAATGGCCACTGAGGCCACTAGTAAGTATGGGAAGTAGAATTGTAACCATATCTTGATTCCAAGTTCAGCACTTTTGAACACAGCCTCCCTTAAAAAAGAATTGAAAAATTCAAATTGAAAAAAAAAAAAGTGGCCTCAGAAACTTTGTAGATGTGTGACCCTGGGCAAGTCACTTAACCTCTGTTTATCTTCGTTTCTTCACCTGTACATTATAGATAATAGTAGCACCTACCTCTCAGGCTTATTGTCAGTATCAAATAAGATAATGATTGTGAAGTGCTTAGCAGTGCTATATAAAAGTTGTTGCTATTACACAGGGCCAATGAAGTGGACAGATTTCACAGAATCATAGGATCTGGAGCTGGAAGGGACCCCAGAAGCCAGATAGAAGGAGAGGCATTTACATTTCAGAGGAGTGACCTTTCTCTTGATTCCCTGCTGCTCTGGCAAATGTCCTTGTCTCCTTTACACAGATATTGTGCATTCTGGAATGTTTCATTTTCCATAATATGTAGGTATGTTAATTTTGTGGTAAATCCATAAACACACTGCCACACCAAAAGCACCAAGCTACTGGATAGTAACATAAAGGGAAGGGATTTAATCCCAGGGAACTGCAGCTTTCCAAATTTGTCTCAGTAAGAATACTAACAATAATGGCTCACGTTTACAAAGTACCTCAGTTTTTTCATAGCCTTTCATCTCTATCATCTATTTTGATTCTTCTGAGGCAAGTATGGTCTCTTGAAGCCAGGCAAACTGCTCAAATTCACATAGGGCAGAGATGGAGAAGAAGGCATCTCAAATTCAATTTACCAATACAGAACAGAGAAGATAATGATATCTTTCCCCCAAAATCAACTTTGACATTCTCATGGCCTCAATGTCATCCTAAACTCATTCTCATTCACTCTACACATTCAATCAGTTGACATATCTTTTTATTTTTATCTCCACATCTTTCCTCCATATCCCCTTTTCTCCACTCAAACATCCAACACCCTAGTTTAGGCTTTTACCGCCTTTCATCTGGTGTTTTGCATTAGCTTCTCAATTGGTCTCAATGCCTCCAATCTCTACCCACTCCAATCTATCTTCCAGGTAGCTCACAAAGGGGTTTCCTTGAAGCACAGCTCTGTATTCAATATATTCCTGTGGCTTCCTGTTTCCCCTAGGATCAAATATAAAATCCTTTGGCATTTAAAGTTCTTCCCAACCTGTGCCCTCCTGAGATAATCTTCCAACTATTCATTGCATATCTTATATGTACCTAATTACTGACATGTTACCTTCCCCATTAGAATAAGAACTCCTTGTTTTTGCCTTTCTCTGCATCCTCAGTGTCTGGCATATAGGAATTGTTTGATGTTTGTTGACTGAAAGACTGACCCCATGCACCCTATGGTTCAGAATTCTAATCTCCTCGCTTTGTGTCACATGACACCCACTATCCCATCTCCATGCCTTATCCCTGGGTGTTTATCATGGCTAGAATGATTTCCTTCCTCATCTCCAGCTCCCTGTTTTCATTCAAGACTCATTTCAAATGTCTCCTTTCCCAAACCCCCTTCCACAGTAGGTACCTAATAAGTACTTAATTGATGCTATGATTTCCTTTGTTGGCAGTGGAATGTTGACTTAAAATATAAAGGCCCCAGGGGAAAGACCTTAAAAAGGGCCAAGGTCTCCCCCTGAATCTGGGGACATCATCAGGCATCTTGAGCTGCTGGATTCTGATGACTCTGGAGGAGAGAGTAAGGCTGATGACTTTGCACAGCCCTACTTCACTTAAATCCACTTCGCTTGCAAATCAAGATATTACCATCCTGGTGTCATCATTCTCTCTGAGAATGAAGGATGAACAGCAACAACAATGCTCCTTGTTGCTAGCTCCTTCCCCTTTAAGGTTATCTTGCATCTACTGTGTATGTATGCTGTATATATGGATTTACATGGATGTACATGCAATCTCCAGATTTAGAATAATATAAACTCCTTGAGGGCAGGGACTATTTTTGCCTTTATTTGTCTCACCAGTTATTAGCAGAGTGCCTGACCCACAATAACTGTTTAATAATTCTTATCTGATAGAACAAGTTACTTGCTATACCCCTCATCTTCCTTTCCTCCATCACACACTGAGCTGTTGATAAATCATATGAGATTGCTCAGAAATTCAATCAGACATAAACCAGGCAACTCCCCCAGATACAGTCATCCCCCAAGGATAAGGAAGCCCTGCCCCAGAGCAAAGTCCAGACCAGTGTCATAAATCTATTTCCTACTCCTGCATCCTCTGAAGGGATGTCCCTCAATGGAGAGTCAGCTGCTCTAGCCCATTTAGAGAAGAGAGGCCCAGTACCTGAGACATTTAAAATCTATTATAAGTGCAGCTCAGGGAGCATATTTCCTCATTCTTGTACTGTGTAGTAGGCTTCTCAACCTTCCTGTGAAACATAAAAATAGAAGAGGAACTAGGTGAAAATAGTGTGAAGATAGCAGTAAATAAAAGCACTTTCCCCAAGAGAACTCAACAATGTTCTCGGGGAAAAAATGAGATTTTAAGGGAATATAAGCCATAGAAACTTTTTCAACAATAGGGGAGATTTGACTTACATTCTGCATATCCCATATGGTGCTTGCTTTTTCTGGAATGCTATTATGAACTAACCTGTGAATTAACAATCAAGACTTAACTCAGGGTAACATCTAAGATAAAAATATATTTTAGATGCTATAATAAACTCCTCTCCCCTGTACAACCACATCTCTTATACAATGAACTGTGGGGTTTTCAATGGATTCATTTTTAAAGGGACTTTCTGATGCCTTAACTTGTTTCTGTTGTTGTTCTTGTTGACAGTTGTTACATTGACTTTCATCTCAAGAGGGAATCATTAAATTACACCATTAAGGTACTGTGAGTTTAAAGAGAAACTTTCAACCTGACACAATCCATACACAAGGAAAGAGGACCCTAGTGGAGGCTAAAAATTGAGAACTCTATCTAAATCAAGTTGGAATGGGAATTTAGCCAGTCACCACTATCAAAGGTATTCTCTCCTTGCATAGTCTTTCTAGTGATGAGAGGAGCTTATAAATAGGGGCAATAAAGGGCTCAAATAACATAGATAAGTGAGTGTTAAGACTATACCACATTATGTCCTATCTTAGATTACCTTCATTGTCTAATGTTTTTCTGATCACTTGACACATTTATGAAGCAGAAAATACAAAGCACAAATTTCTCTCTTCCTCCCTTGCTCAGTCTCTATTTCTCCCTCTTTTGTCTCTCTTCCTCTTTTCTTCCCTCTCTCTGTCTCTTTTCTTCCCTTACACTCTCTTTTCTCCTTCTTTTTTCTATTTTAGGAAGTATTACCAGATAATTGAAGTAATTCAATTCATCTGCCCCAGGAGAAGGAAGGCAGAGACCTTCCTGGAGACACCACTCAGATGATGGAAGAGAAAGGATGCAAATGGTAATAAATCAGTTATGATCATCCTACACATCCTACACACGATCATAAGTGATCACGTCACTTATGACATGCAAGGAAAGTTTGTTCTTACACATTCCAGAAGACCTGTCATGTGAGCCTAAGGAAAATGGAAATGTTTTTTTTTTTTTCCAACTGCAAGCATATGTAGAGGATCTTTTCATAAGAATCAGCGACTAATGAGCTGATCACCCAGGAAAGGTAATTGGAAACATAGGAGAAATGGAAATAGCTATTGTGAAGGCCAGTAGATGGATCCATTGATAGGATGACCACTGCCTACTTAGAGTTGAGGAGAGCTTAACCAGAGTTGTGAAGGGCACAGTGGAGACCTATGCAGGTGACATGCTGCTCAAACAAAAAGACTCTGGAGGGGAGAGCCAATGTGGAGCAACAAAGCCTGGTTTTGCTCGAATGGAGCTACATCTAGGGCAATATAAATCATGGAGACCATACAGATCCATGGCCACAGGGTTACTTACTGATGTGTAGCATTAATTTCTGTGGACTCAGAAGGCCAATATGTTTCCATTTATTTGTAAAGAGAAATATTATGAAACTTGTGAGCCTATGTGGTTTTTGTCATTGTTGTTGTTGTTGTTTATAGTGAGGCAATTGTGGTTAAGTGACTTGCCCAGGGTCACACAGCTAGTAAGTGTTAAGTGTCTGAGGCCGAATTTGAACTCAGGTCCTCCTGACTCCAGGGCCGGTGCTCTATCCACTACGCCACCTAGCTGCTCCCTATGTGTTTTTAATATGACACTATTTTAGAGGCATCATGGAACTTTGAAAAGGACACTGGATTTGGGCTCAGAAGATCTCTGAATCTTGCCTCTTTCATGACCTGTTGCTACATCTCTGTAGGCCTCAGTTTTCTCATCTATAAAATGAGGGGACCGGACAACATGGCCTATACAGTTACTTCCAGCTCTAAATCTAAATGTATTAGCCTATAGGAATTAACAATTTGCTTAAGAAAATGAAAAATAGGTGACTTCTCAAAAACAGCAACATTTTTACATTCAATTGCTCATGGATTATCTTCCTAAAGTATCTAAACACTATAAAACGTCATTTGAGGATAAGAGGCTAAATGAGACACTGGCTGTTTTGTGTAGGTTTTAAGAAGTCAAAGGAAAACCTTCTCTCTTAGCTCTAATACACATCCATGAACTAAGTGAAGTTGAATTTAACCTCAGAGATAGCATCTTTCTTTGGTGGATTTAAGAGAACTGGTTTGGAATGTGTGCTTTTAAGGCATAGTGTAGGAAGAGAGTTCTCAATTACTTAAAAAAATGTTTTAAGTCATTCAGGTATAGGTAACAAACAAATTCCTTCATACAAAAGGATATACAGTTTTAAACACATTCCTACTAATTTGGGGACACTAGTGCTGGGGTTATGCTGGTGTAAAAGCTGATACCTAAACAGAGGCCTGTCTTCAAAAGGATAAAATGGAATTTGGCTCATGATTATAATATAGTGATTCATGGGCCTAATACATTATTGTATATAGAAATAATATTACAAATACATTAAATGAGGTAATATAATTGAAATGTTAAGAAATGGGTCTTGAAAGAAATAGAATAGTGTAAAGAATTAATTGTGATTCTATGACCCCATGTTTGGCTAAAATTATCTTTCATGGTAGAAGCCCCGGGGTGCACCCTGGCCTGAGTGGCCACCTCCATGCTGGCACAGTGCTCCACCCACTGGCTGTAACAATTGTCATGGCGCTGCATGTCATGTGACTGTCAATCAGGGCTGCCAGCCAATTAGCTTGGGGCTGTGTGCAGACGGCCCAGGGTTTTCTGGGAAGGAGAAGGGAAGAGATTCTCCATTCTGGCGTGTGAGAGGGAGAGAGATGGGACGCAGCCATTTTGCTCTTTGGGAACAGCTAAGTCCAGTTGGTGTGATTTCAGGTCATATTATTTTCCTTCCCCTATTCCCTTGTTCCCTTGTCCCTAGTTCTACTAATTATTAATCTATTATTAATCTATTATTGTTTATTAATAATTATTATTATTAATCTATTAGTCTACTAATTTCACTTGTGTTTTACATTTGTTCTTGATAATAAACCCTGTTTCATTTTTTTGAAAAATACATATGTATGTATGTATTTTTGAAAATACATATGTATGTATGTATTTATGTACGTATGTATGTAACAAAAGACTGAAGTATCCAGCTTCCCCTAGAAGTTTCTGTAAATCCAACATCTGGAGAAGTCAGGTATAACCCATTTTCCCAGAGGAACAAAGTGCCACTACTTTGTACGGAATCCTGGAGCTTAGGTATTCAAAACATGAACATCCCCAATACTCCCTTCCTGAGGACTCTGGAAGAACAGTCGACCAAATGGGGCAATGACTTTGCACTTCCAGAAGTTCAACAGCAAACATTGTGCATTCTGCAATATACTAGGTATCAGGGCTATGAAAACAACAAAACAAATTATACAGTCCCTGTCCTCAAACAGTTTATATTCTACAGGATTAAAAATTAGGCCCAAAAGGTTTAGAAGAAATCACCAATGCACATTACACAATACACGGTACATGGTACATGGTACATATTACATGATATTTGGTACACAGTACACGGTACATGGTACATGGTACACAGTACACAGTACACAGTACACAGTGAGACATGGAGCACCTCCACAAATTTGAGTTCGTGTCTAATTGGAAAATTGTTTCTATATGTAGTTTGTCAGAAAAAAAAAGATATTTTGTTTTCCTATAAATACAGAAAGCATTAGGATTAGGGTAAACAGTACATGGTATATGTACATGGTACACAGTACATGGTGAGACATGTAATACACATTACATGGTACATGGTACACAAGACATATTATATGGTACATGGTACACAGTACACAGTGAAACATGGAGCACCTCCACAAATTTGAGTTCATGCCTAATTGGAAAATTCTTTCTTTATGTACAGTTTGTCAGGAAAAAAGTTAGGTTGCTTTTGTATGAATATAAAATGTGATTTGCGTAAGAACTAGGGTTAGGGTTATTATTAGCATTAGTGTTAGCATTAGGATACATGGTACACAGTACACGGTACATGGTACATGGTACCCATTACATGGTACACAGTACACGGTACCCATTACATGGTATACAGTACACGGTAAACAGTACACGATACACGGTACACAGTACCCATTACACGGTACGTGGTACATGGAACACAGTAAACAATTCATGGTACACGGTACCCATTACACAGTATACGATGCACAGTATCCATTACATGGTATATGGTACATTGTAAACATTACACGGCACATGGTACACGGAACACAGTAAACAATTCATGGTACACAGTATACGATGCACAGTATCCATCACACAGTACACAGTACCCATTACACGGTACACGGTACATTGTAAACATTACACGGTACACTGTACACGGTACACTGTACATGGTACATTATACATGGTGAAAAGTACATGGTACACGATACACGGTAAACAGTACATGGCACACGGTACATGGTAAACTGTACACGGTACCCATTACATGGTATGCGGTACGCAGAACACAGTAAACAATTCATGGTACACGGTACCCATTACATGGTACAAGGTACACTGTAAACATTACACGGTACATGGTACACAGTACATGGTACACCATATCCATTACATGGCACATGGTACCAATTACATGGTACATGGTACCAATTACATGGTAAACAGTACACAATACACAGTACCCACAGTACACGATACACGGTTCACGGTACACAGTACATGACACATGATACACAGTAAACTGTACATGGTACACAGCACACGGTACACAGTAAACAATACACGATACACGGTACCCATTACATGGTACATGGTACACAATTCACGGTACCCATTACACGGTATACGGTACCTATTACACAGTACACGATAAATAATTCACTGTACACAGTACCCATTATACAGTATATGATACACGGTATCCATTGCACTGTACACGGTACCCATTACAGAGTTCACTGTACACAGTACCCACTACACGGTACATGGTACACGGTACATGGTACACAATACACGGTAAACAGTACATGGTACATGGTACACGGTACATGGTAAACGGTACACAGTAAATGGTACACTGTAAACATTACATGGTACATGGTACACAGTACACCATGCCCATTACATGGTATATGGTACACAGTACCCATTACACTATACCCAGTACATGGTACCCATTACACGGTACAAGGTACATGGTAAACAGTGTTAATTAAACAGTTGCAAGGACAACTGTCTTCTTAAATGCTATTTACACCAAAAGGCATCACATGAATTGTTCCATTCTGCTGGTTTGGGAACAGATATGAAAAGGAAGAAGAAAGAAAAAGGTATATTGATGACTTCTTCTTAACTTTTGGGCCCTTTTACAACTGGAACCTTGACTTCAGGGAGGGGCTTAGTATTAAAGTGATGGGGCTCAGTTATCCTGTATTAACTACATTATTGTGGGGGACAGGTAGGTGGCACAGTGGATAAAGCACCAACCCAAGATGAGGACCTGAGTTCAAATTCAGCCTCAGATACTTGACACTTATTAGCTGTGTGACCCTGGGCGAGTCACTTAACCCCATTCCCTCGCAAAAAAATTAAAAGGTCACTGGGATCTGAAAGTCTAACTCACACCCATCAAATTGGCAAAATTAACCCGAAAAAAAGGAAAATGACAATTTTAGGGGGTATAAGAAAAAAGGCACATTACTGTATTATTGGTGGAGTGGTGAAATGGTCCAGCCATTCTGGAAAGCAATGTAGAACTATGCTTATCTTTTGACCTAGTGATGGCCACTGCTAAATTGATACCCCAGAGATCAAAGAAAGAAAAAACCTCCTATATGTACAAAAAGCTTTTTGTGATGGCAAAAAACTAGGATTTAACAAGGTGTTCATCATCTGAAGAATGGCTGAACAAATTGTGGTATATGGATATAATGAAATACTATTATGTTAAAAGAAATAAAGGGGATAGTTTCAGAAAAACCTGAGAAGATTTGCATGAACTGATGCAGTGAGGTGAGCAGAACCAAGAGAACAACTTATACAACGGCAACAGCATTGTCAAAATAAAAAATTTTGGAAGATTGAAGAACAACTCAGTGATCAGCCATGATTGCAGAGGATTGATGATGAAGAATGTGAAACTTACCTTCTCAGAGAAAGATGACATACTAAACATGTGGAACAAGACACAATTTTTGGACACAGTCTATGAGTAAATTTGTTTTGTGTTACTATTACTATTTTTTGTTTCTCCCCGTAAAGGGGAGAGGAAGATAGGAGAGAGAAAAAATAAATGCTGGTTAATTTTTAAACTTAAATTACATTTTTTAAAGGGATACTGATCTATAACAGCTAAACAAAGCAAAATCAACCCTGTATATATTAACAGTTGGCACAGTTGTTTGGGGTTTTTTTACTTCTATCCAATAGCCTCATTTTCTAGCTTCCCATTTCTATATATAAACTGTTGACCTGAGTTATTCTCCTATATACCTAACTATAGGTAGTTAAAGGATAGTAATGAACAATTTCAATAAATCAACAAGCATTTATTTAAATTTATTTTAATTTTCCACATTTTAATAAACACTGACTAGTTATCCCCCCCAAAAAAAAGTGTTCAAAATTTATAACGTTCAGATAACTACAAAATTAAGACACTGTGACTGACACATATCAAATTGGGAGAAAATGGCATCAGATAGAAAAATTCCGTGTCAGTGGGACTGTGAGAAAAATCATGCTGATTCACAATTGGTTTGAATGGTGAATTGGTCCTTGTTTTGGACAGCAATTGGATTTATATGGGAAAGTTTAAAAATTGTTTGTACTCTGACCCAGCAATACTACTACGTGAGTTTTATAACCTCAAGGAAGTTATGAATAGATTTTAAAAACCTAACCATATACAAACCTTCATAACTATTATTATTATTATTCATAACTAATTATTATTAACAAGTAGAAAAGGATGAATAATTGGTATATGCATACCAAAAATGCTCATAGAATCCAAGTTAAAGAGAGATTTCCTGTGGCCAATGGGATCCTCCAGATACTCCTGTTTTTAGATATTGTTTATCCTTCACTCTCAAAGAGGACCATGATATCAGGGTGATATCATGACTTGTGGTGAATTGGATTTAAGTAAGGAAGGGCTGTGCAAGAACACCAACTTCACTCTTTCCTCCAGAGCCATCTGGGTCCAGTGGCAAAATATACAACAAGATGAATGGAGATAGCCCTGGATGTTTTTTAAGGCAATTAGGACTCCTGGAAGAGATCTGTAAAGGTCAAAGGAGTTTGACCCAACCATCCATATAGGAAAGATCAAGTGGATGAAGAGTCAACAGTCCATATAACAAGATGCATTTTAATGGACAACCTATAGAGTTTCTTCATCACTTTACAAATATGTATGCATGCAGGTATGCCTAAAATATATCTGCACATTATTATTATTATTATTATTATTAATTATCCGCACAGATTATGTGCACTTATAGACATGTGTGTGGCCAACACACACATACACACATATAACATACATGCATTTCTTGATTCCATACAACTACAAATGCTGATATAAAAAAATGAGCCTTAGCTTTCATAAGAAACTTAAAGTCATTAGAATACACAGACGCATGCATTCATATATACATATGGATGAAAGTAATCTGCAACTGCCCCCAGGGAATTATAGAGATTTCTTAATGACCTCAAGTTCCTTATGAAAGCCAAGGCCCATCTTTTTTATACCAACATTCTCCCAGTGTCACTACATGGCAGCAAGACATAATATACAACAGTCTCCAAAGAATTAAAAATTAATGTTAGCCAGAGGGTAATGAAGAGGCTTGTGGTAGAGGCCGAGACACATAACCAGAAGGAACCCTGAAGAACATCAAGGAACAGAATGATAAGAAGATGAACTGGAAAGGGTGAAGATGACAGGTGAGCAGCCGCAACAAAAAATAAAGAAGGCCCAGCGCATTGGGTAGATCTCTTATCTCCTAGAACTCGTGGAAGGATATGTTCTAGAGTCTTACAGAATTGGCAGATGTGAATGGGTTATGATCTGTGTCATTGGGGAGAACTTCTAAATGAATGAGATCATTGATCTATTTGAATATATGACTATCTCCAAATGTTATTTCACTATAATAAAAGATGAATTTGAAGAATTCAAAGAAATCAGTAAAACTTGTAAGAAGCAATAAGAAGAGAGAAAATCCACAAGAACAGTGTGATATTGTAGAAAGAAGACTGGATTTGTCTTCAGAAAGACCTAGTGTTTGTGTCCCACCTCTGACATTTAATAGTTGTGGGATGATGGGCATACCACTTAACCTCTCTGAGCCTCGGTTTCCTTATTTGTAAAATGGGGATAATAATAGCACTTACCCCACAGGAGCATATACAAATGAGATAACGCATATAAAGTGCTTCAAACTGTACATAAGAAGGCATCAAACATAGATGGAGTAAGCTGACCTTGGAGTCAGTGAGAGTTCTGTTCATCTCTGATACCTACTGATTATGTGATACTGAGCAAATCTTTTAAACTCTCAGTGCCCCTAGACAAATCTCCAATACCAAAAATTGCAAAGCAAGTGCCAATGTTTATTGGTCGAGGAAATTTCCTTATCAGTAATCCCCTATAACAGTAAATACATCAATCCATCCCAAAAAGTTCTATATAAATGTCAACAACATGTAATTTATACATTCATGACAACTTTATTAATGGAGATAGCTTTACATAGTATCAAATTCAAGATATTCTCTTGTTAAAGTTATAGTTTTTGGGGGGCAGCTAGGTGGCACAGTGGATAGAACACCGGCCCTGGAGTCAAGAGTACCTGAGTTCAAATCCGGCCTCAGACACTTAACACTTACTAGCTGTGTGACCCTGGGCAAGTCACTTAACCCCAACTGCCTCACTAAAAAAAAAAAAAAAGTTATAGTCTTTTTTAAACAAACGGTAAATTACAATTGCATAAATACTCTCAATGGTTTTCAAGAAGTATGATTCATTCATCTGAGAAGTAATGTGGCATAGTGGAGAGAGAACCAGCCTCAAAACCAGGAAAAACTGGGTTCAAGTCCCCCTTCTGACTTATACTGGCTATGTGATCCAGGGCAAGTCATTTAACTTGTCAGGCAACTCTCTGAAGAAGGGTGAATTATTAATTCCTACATATTTCCTATATTCTAAGATATTCCTACATTTTTCTGGCAAACTTCTGACTCTACCATAAGGACACAGATACTCACCTAATTCTGGACCTATTATGCCCCATGGATTTTGCATGTGTGACTGGTATAACAATTTGATGGAAGCATCCATCAAATGGATCCTAGAGCCTGGACTCTTGTTTTCTCAATTGTACTTGAATGTATAGTTCTACTATTCTAAAGGACAGATGGGCCCACCTTGGGGAGGGGTGGTGGGACACAAGTGAGACACTGTGTGTTGGATTTTGCGATTACCACCTGTTGTCATTTAAATTACAAGTCTCAGCTCTGTCTGAATTTTAGCAAAAGATGGTATCTGTGAATGTAGTGCTCTTTGTTACTCATCATTAAGGTGAGGAAAAAAAGTTCTAAAGTCCTTCCTTTTGCAGAACTCCTGCCTTTTCTCAACTTCATAGGCCCAGTGGTTGAAAATACATTGCTTAGAAAGGAAAAATCCATTTCAAAACATGTTTTCCTGATCTTAAGTCTTTTAAAGAAAAGTCTATTTTCTACTTTTCTGCCTAACCTGTCAAATCTGATAATAAAATAAATCAACAGAGAAAAAAACTACTCACTGCCTTCTTTTCTTTTCCCTTGGAAGAGGGGTATACTTTCGACAACCCCCTGTTCTCTCCTCCCCAGCTACTTTTCCTACCATTCATCCTTTGTGTGAGAACTCCCAATCTCTTCTTTCCTCCCTAGCTTATCCACCCCCACATTCCCACCCCTCGCTACAGGGCCTCTGGCATAGGCTGCAAGTTATATAAAAATTCTACTGCAGTCAAGATAAGAAATATAACTTTGCACATCTATGATTCACCAAGGAGATTGTATGCTCTCTGCCTGCCAACCCAGGAGAAAAGACCTGTGGGGAGATGACCAATTCATCACTTAACATGATGAGCAAAACACTGAGAAATCAGAAGATGGGAATCCAGACATTTGGCTGGGGAACTGAATCGGTAGGGGAAGTTTTGTCATCAGCAAAAATCCACTCAAGCTCCATTTTTCCCTTGTCATAGCCCCCTACTCCACAAAAACTACCCACTCTTCCAGAATGCTGGCTCCCATTTCTCTGAAGAATAATGAGAAAAGGCAAAGTGCCACAAAGGAAAGAGCTCTAGATTTTCAGGGAGAAACCTAGGTTTGAATCTTGGCTGTGCCACATGTTTGTATGTCACTGAATAGAAATTCTCTTCACCAGTGCAGACCAGAATCTCGTCTTATCTTAGAGCAGAGATTTTCAAACTTCTGTTCTCCGGGCCTCTTTATACTCTTTTTTTTGTTTGTTTTTTAGTGAGGCAATTGGGGTTAAGTGACTTGCCCAGGGTCACACACCTAGTAAGTGTCAAGTGTCTGAGGCCAGATTTGAACTCAGGTACTCCTGACCCCAGGCCCGGTCCTCTATCCACTGCGCCACCTAGCTGCCCCTATACTCTTTTGTTTTGTTTTGGTTTTGCGGGGCAATGAGGGTTAAGTGACTTACCCAGGGTCACACAGCTAGTAAGTGTCAAGTGTCTGAGGTCAGATTTGAACTCAGGTCCTCCTGAATCCAAGGCTTTATCCACTGCACCACCTAGCTGCCCCCACCTCTTTATACTCTTAAAAATTATTGAAGAGCTTTTGTTTATTTAGATTGTAGCTATTAATATTTACCATATAAGAAATATTATCTTAGTACTATTAAGTATTAATGTCATAAAAGGGTCTTAGGGATCCCCACAGATTGCCGTACCACATTTTGAGAAACCCTGTTTTAGAGAATTGCAAGAGGGTACTGGACAGTTGGATTATTTATCCATGGCCACATAACTAATATATGTCAAAGGCAGGACTTGGACCCAGGTGTTCCTAATTTCAAGATTACTTAACCATGCCATACTGCTGTCTAACCTTGGGCAAATAATTTCCTTTCTCTGTGATTCAATGTCTTCATCTGTGAAATGAGGGAATTAGTCTAAAAGTCTATGAGTTTACATGAAAATATATGAACAGGAATGTGCAAAGAGAAAGAGGCAAAAAAGCCCTAGATGGCACAGTAGATAAAGCACTGGCCCCGGATTCAGGAGGACCTGAGTTCAAATCCAGCTTCAGACCCTTGACACTTACTAGCTGTGTGACCCTGGGCAAGTTGCCTAGAAAAAAAAAGAAAGAGGCAAATGTTGTCCAGTTGTATTTGAACTGACATCTGGAATCATGTATATAGAAGATGGATAAAGGATGATAACATGCCCATATGGCCCCATGTGGACCAACTGAAGATGAAATATTTGACTCAGACTGTCCTTTGTGCTAGGCCTATAAAAGGTGGTCAGTTATGAACTTGGACTCTTTGGTTCTTTTCTCTTTCTCAATGAGTGGGTAGAAGGAGAGATAAGAATGTACCTGTGTCCTAGAGGAGATGGAGATGGAAACTACATAATCACAGTCTTTTTCTATCCCTAGGTAGAAGTGAGTGACTGAATTAAAGTCAAGGTATATGAGAAATATACTTGACTTCACTCACATGGACCCTCAGTACTATAATCAAGCATACCAGAAGGAAAATGGGTAGTGTGTAAATGGTATGAACCGTGAGGTTGCCTCTCTAACAACCCCAAGTTAAAGCGTTCAGGGATCCTACTTTCTAATGAGAAAGGAGCTACAAGAAAAAAAATGAGTTACTGGATAGCATTAGTCTCTTGTCACACATATGGCCCCTAGAACTTTTAAGAGATAAAAGGAGCTAATGCATAATTTGAGGAAGCGCAAGACCTGGACTTTACCATCTGAAAATACCATGAATTTTATTCCACAGTCTTTTGAGTTATTCATACAAAGAGCCTGATGAGAAAAAGTTGGTTCTTGCAAAACACCAAATTCATTCCTCTACAGAAGAGTTCAAGCCCTGGGATGAATACAGCCAATTATTTTATTGATTATTATCAGGAAGAAAATTTAGGTAGTTCAGAATCCAATATGTACTGTTAACTTGGGTGTTTGTATTCCCATACAAATTCCCATATTCTTGTTCATGTCTATAAAGATTGAGGTATATTTGGAGATTTCCCAGAAAGAGCTCTGGGTGGGGTAAAATGAGGGAGCAAGAGTGAGAGTGAAGAAAGAAGAAGAAATAAGGAAGAGAAGGAGGAAGAAAAAGAGGAAGAAGAGGAGGAGAAGGAAGAGGCAGGAGGAGGAGGAAGGAGAAGAAGGAGGAGGAGGAAGAGGAGGAAGGAGAAGGAGGAAGAGGAGGAAGGAGGAGGAGGAGGGGAGGGGAAAGTAAATGGAGAGAGCAAGAGGAGGAGGAGGAGGAAGAAGAACAGAAAAAGGAAGAGAAGAGCAGAAAGAAGGAGGAAGAGAAAGGGGGAGGAGAGCTGACCACATAACAAAATTAAACCAGCTCTATGTTAGTCCAGAATTGATATGTCACTTTATGCTCCTAGTTTACAGATACATCATGCTACTTATACCATGCTCCAAGCTCTATTCTGGCTTCTTTTCCAACAATCACTCTAAAAACTACCTCTTCACTACCCCTTTTGCTAAAGGAACATAAGAATAGAATCTAAAATAAGGGAGGAGAATATTTATGCTTTTCTCTGGTTTCCTCAGACCATTTTTGGAATATTGTGACCACATCGGGGTACTAAATTTTAAGAGAAACACTGACAAAATAAAATTAATCTAGAAATAGGTAATCAGGATGCTGAGGGTACTCAAAATCAAGCCATGAACATTTCAATTGACTGGTCCAGGAGTGTTTAACCTGAGGAAAAGTTAAATAGAATATATCTGTTTTCAAATACCTAATGGTTTGCCTTTAGAAATAAAAGTAGATATAGCCTGTCTAGTTCTAGAGGAGAGACCTGAGAAAATGCATAAAAATTATGGGGTGGGAAATGTCTGCTCAATAGAAGGAACTTTCTAACAGTAGAACAATGGAAATGAGAAGTAGCTGCATGCTAAAGACTTCAAGGAGATGCAGGTTTGGCTCTTCCTTTCACCAGTCTATGAGACAGAGGCCTGAAGGTGTCTGGTCACTGGAGAGTGAGACTAGCCTATGAGTAGTGAAAGAAGGCATGAGAATAAAGACAGCATTCATGATGAGCTAATCTGGTTTTATTTAGAACGTATGAAGGAAGACAGTTTTAGAGGATGAGTCAGTATGTATAAGGAACAGAATGATGGAACCATGATCATGGAAATGAGAAGTGAATAAGAGCTTGAGAGCTGATTTCCATAGGACCATAAGAAAGAAGTGAATTCTCATTGACATTGCATGTCAAGGAAAGTGTAGAGCTTGTGAGTCTCAACTAGCCTGGTCTGAAACTCTCTGAAAGGTTAATGGGGCCTCTAGGTAGTACAAGGAATAGAATATTTTGGAATCCAAAGGACCTGAGGTCAAATCCTGACTCAGAAACTTACTGTATGTCCCTAGGCAAGTCATTTAACCTCAGTGTGTTTCAGTTTCCTAGTCTTAAAATGAGGATAATACAACTACGTCTTACGCTGGTTGTGAAGATTTAAAGAGATAACATATGCAAAGCACTTAGAGCCTTATATTAACAATAACAATGATGATAAAGATGATTGGGATGATGACGATGTGGTTGCCCTGTGCCATACAGTATAGATAACAGCAGAACAAGATGTGATGAAAGGCTGACAAATCAGATTCTTCCTCATACAACATATTTGAATTATAGTTTGTGGGTCCCCTCATAGATTCTCTTAGGGTAAAATGAGGAGAAGGGGGTGACCTTATCTTTCCTAACTTTCCAGTCTTCTTATACTTTACACTACTCACATGAATTATTGACACTAGCCATTTGTCAAACAAGACTCCCCACTCATTGGCTTTTCCCTATACCTGAAATGTTCTTCCTCTTCATCCCCTGGTTTCATTCAAATCCTAGCTAAGATTCTACCTTCTGCAGGAAGCCTTCATTTTGTGTGCCTTCCCTTTCATGATTATGTCCAATTTATCCTGGGTTAGTACATTGTCTCTCCTACTAGATTGTGAGCTCCCTGAGGGTAGAAACAATTTTTCACCTTAGCTTAGCACAGTGCCCCATAAATGCTTACTATGTTTACTAAATGTTTATTGACTAACTGACAACTAGCGTGATGCAGGTGTGTGGCGACTATCCCATCAGGTAGTGATTTCCCCACAATTATAAGTATTTACCTAGTGATGGATGATGACTTCTTAAAAATGCCACAGAAAAGAATTCTATGTTGGGAGGAAAGTTAGACTTACAGTTTTAGTACTACACCAATCAAATTATCAAGGTGATACTTTATAGAATTTGATAAAATAATAACAAAATTCATTTAAAGGGCAAAAGATACCAAGGGAAATAATGAAAAGATATAGAAATAAAGGGAGAATAATATTTCCAGACATCAAACTATATGATAAATGGGTAATAGTATGGACTAAACAAGGGAGAACCCAAAACAATGGAGCAGCATGGTGCAGTTTTAAATAAAGCAGAAAACACAAATTATTTAGGAAAAACATCTCCTTATTTGATTGAAACTGCTGGGAAAACTCAAAATCAGGCTGGCATAAAATAACCTTAGAGCAACAACATGCCACATTTTAAAATATTCAGATTTGATATGTATACCCTTAATATTCTTGTAGCGCTTCTCTTCATGTATTCCAGCATACCAATGTCCTTCCTAAAATGTGGCTCTCAGATTGGAACATAGTACTTTAGATGTTTTCTGACCAGAGTAATGTACAGCAGAGTCCTCCATATACTGAGCATTCCAACTTTCTTAATTCAACCTGGAATTTCATTCATTTTGTTGACTGTTAATGAAGCTTACTCTTCACTTTATTTTTCTTGCATTTTTTTACAACAGGATTAATGTGTAAATATATTTTGCATTACTTCATATATAATAGATATCATACTGCTTGCCTTCTCAATGGGTAGAGGAGGAAAGGAAGGGGCAGGAATGCAGGAGAGAATTTGAGCTCAAAATTTTAAAAGATGAATATTAAACATTTTTAAATTGGCAAATATAAAATGAAATAGATAAAAATATTTTTTAAAATGTTGAATGTCATATCAAATAATTGTCATATTCAGCCACTAAATTCTCTAGATATTTTCTCACACACACACAAACTGTTGTCTAACCATGGCTCTTCAATCTTGAGAATCTTTGGGACTTGGACAGATTGTATAAAATGTAATAGCCCAGGCTTAATTGGTAGTGATCTCAGAAAATTCCATGGTCATTCATTCATTTTCTGTTCGTTTATATCATATATATATATATATATATATATATATATATATATATACACACACATACAGAGAGAGAGAGAGAAAATAAATGGGAAGTTTGGAAGTGAGAGGAGAAATAGAGGAGACTTGCTTGAGAGGCTAGCAAGTTCAAGTGAAGGATTATTTTTCAGTATGGAAATATCTGAGTATGTTTGTAGATGGTAAAGAAAATGGTAGTGAATAAAGAGAGGAGGAGATGAGAGAGGACATTTGATCAAGGCAATAAGTGATAACCATAAGATAATAATAAATAATAATAATAATAATATGATCATTCTAAGTGATGGTGACTAGGCAAAGTCATTTATTCATTAAAGACTAGCATAAAACAGAAGAGAATAGACTGATAATGAAGAGGGGTTTAGGAGTATGGTAAATTGGGAGGGGAGTTCATGAAAGATGATCTCAATTTTCCCAATAAAGTAGGTAGTGAGGTCCCTTGCTAAGGAGAATGAGGTGGTATAGGAGGCTAGAGGAGAAAAGAAAACATGCTGGATAGATAGGGACAGAGAATCAATCAAGAGAGAATCAAAGAACTTCCAAGCAGCATTGAGTGATCAATTAAAATGAATTAACATAAATCCTTTGAAAATCTACCTGGCATGATTGTATCATTTTCTCTAAGAGTGTTGGTAGCAACTGAGAAAGACAAGGAAAAGGTGACTGGTGGGAGAAATCCAGTGTTGAAGTTTGGCAAAGAATGTTGGTGATAAGACATGTCTTCTCAGCAACTGGAATTGGTAGCAGAAGCTACCAGAACAGAAAACACAAAAGACAAGGCAGCAGCTTGACCTAGTCCAGTGGTGCCCTATTAGCTGCCCTGATCAGCTAAGCTACCACTTCCTGCAATGGAGCAGCTCAGTTGAGCAAGAGAATGACCTGTCCAACACCAATGCCTCACCCTGATATGAACTTGGTTGGGATGGCATAAAAGTTCAAAAAGACTCTTGGGACCACCTGTCCCCATGTGGGCCTCACCATCTTTGTACTAATTCCTTTAAGTTTGAAACCATTCTCCTCAGGAATCTTGTCCTTTCCAAGGGAGAGTGTGTCTTGGAACTTCTATCCTTGCTATTTTAACTGGTTGATTGGTGTTGGAGTGAGAGGGTGAACACCTCCCATCTGGTGCTCATGGAACATCACCCTGTTCTATGGGGTGGGTGGGGGGAAAGGTGTTAGAACACTCAGCCCTGTGGGGTTACCCCTAATAAACCTGAGAGGAGTAACTCCAACTACTCAGCAACCCTACTCTGAGGGCCCAACCTCCAAGTCCAGCATGAATTGGCAGAATGAGCTCAGATGGGGGTTCTACATTATATGCCCCTATAGGTTTTATTCCCTGTACTAAAGTACAAATAAATTTAGTACAAATAAATAAAGTACAAATAAATTTCTGCACGCATCTTCTATGCTCTACCTATCCTCTAGACAGGGATATCAAACTTTTCAGTATACAAAACAATTGTCCGCATCCTTAATGTCAAAAAAATTATGATTAATAGCATTTTAAGAGCCTTTGTGTTTTTTTAATTTACATGGAAAATGTAAAACAACACATATATGCATCTAATTATGAGTTTCTAAAACTTTATACAGGTACCAGCTGCCATTTGCTGATAAGTTGGGAAAGATATGTATATGGTATCTATTATAGTCAAATAAAATAATTATTTATATACTATCTTTTTATTTTCTTTTCTGCTCTTTTCTTTGTTTTCCTGTTTTGTTTTGTTGTTGTTGTTGTTGTTGTTGTTGTTGTTGTTGTTGTTGTTGTTTGCTTGTTTATTGATGAGACCCATAAATGTTAAATTACTTGCCCATGAGAAAAGTATTCAAATTGTGGTTCTCTGAATTTAGGGTCCAAATAATTTTTTTCATTAACAAAATATCATGATATTCTAAAAACATTTTTCATCAAAAATGTCTAGGGAACTATCATATCATCTATATCTTTAACACAGCTGTGTCTTTTTACTCTTTTCTGATGTCAGTCAACAAGTATTAAGTGGTTACTATGTGCCAGGCACATGCTGTCTGTGAACACAAGAGGCCCCTTCTGTGTCCTGTGGCCTTTCCTCAAGAGTAGGGGTTCTTGGGGCAGCTAGGTGGCACAGTGGATAGAGCACCTGCCCTGGAGTCAGGGGTACCTGAGTTCAAATCTGGCCTCAGACACTTAATGCTTACTAGCTGTGTGACCCTGGGCAAGTCACTTAACCCCAATTGCCTCACTAAAAAAAAAAGAGTAGGAGTTCTTAACCTTTTAATGCTTTTAAATTCATAGTAATTAAAAGGAAACCAATTAAAATATAGCCATCAATATATTTTCAATATAATTGGTTTTATACATTTAAAAGCACGATAAATGGGTTTTTTGGGTTTGTTTTGGGGTTTTGGGGTTTTTTTTGGTGGGGCAACGAGGGTTAAGTGACTTGCCCAGGGTCAAGTGTCTAAGGCTGAATTTGAACTTAGGCCCTCCTGAATCCAGTGCTTCATCCACTGTACCAACTAGCTGCCCTGATAAATGCTTTTTCACTGACTCCTGTTTGGATTTCTTTTAAACAGCACAAACTAGGAGGAAAGCCTTGGCTCCTGGGGGGTCACAGAGTCCTGGGGTCTTGATATTCCACTAAGTAAAATAAATGTAAAACACCAATAGGAACTACAAGAACATTGAAACAGGAAGAGCAAACAGAGAAGTTTTACGTGGCTTTTCTTATCTGTGAAGGAGCAACATTTCATGCTAGGATAAAGCATTTTCAAAATAATTAAATTGGAATTATCTCATTTTCCAAGTTGAATTCAGAAGGGAAAAGGGAGTTTCAGGCATTTGTTCAAACCAGAGTAAATCAAGTGTCCAACAGGCCAAGGACTCCTTGCACATAACTCCTGGTCTGAGCACATGCTGTGTATAGAACAGGCTGCTCATCTTTGTATAAACATTGCCTTTTATGAACAGCAAGGGCAACTACGAAGCAGATAGTGTGTAAACTCACCTCTACTTTTCAGATGGAGTGCCCAACAGAAGAGGCTCTTCACTCCAAGGGCCCAAATCTCTCTCCCTGCATAAGAAAAGGAGGGTTTGCAGATAGCTCGGGCTTCTGATCAACACCCTGCATCCCTACTATGGGCAAACAACTTTGGGACTTGGAATAAAAACCTTTTCCTTTTCCTGAAACTGATTTAGAGGAACTGAAATCTGATATAGATGAAGGTCTGCAAACTATTGAGAAATTCTGCCCCAAACCAGGTGATGTGACTGATTCTAATCAAATCCCAGAGGACTGTAAAGTGAGGAACAGCTGAGAAGCTTTGTGGACCTCTAAACCAAGTAAGGGGTTACATTGGGATTGAGATTCAGCTACAGTCATTAGTGCTCCCATTAATATTTGGACTTTCTCCTTCTCCTGCCCCCTAAGAAAAGTTATGAACCATAAACCAACTTTAAATTTATTCCTTGTCCTGCAATAGGTGCTACCATTATTCTTAATTATTCCTGAACTTTCACACATCATCCAGTGAATTTCCCCAGAGTATGGAAATGAGAAGAGAGTCTACTTTCAGAAAGGATGAATTCTTCCCAAGGTTTCATCTTGTTTACCCTCAGAATCTTGGCTAGATGGTTATTCATGCCCACAGCATTCCCTAGGGGAGATGATAGTGTGGTGTGGTGGAGAATGCATTAAGTAGAAGAAATGGATCTCTGTGGGGAAAAAACAGAATACCCTTGAAAACATTAAACAAAGAAGAGAACCTACCCTCTGCTTAGAATTCTGTCCACAGTTTGGGGATAGGTGGGGAGGGGAAGTAGTCCAGCATCTGGAAGAAATGGTACAGAGACTCAATGAATCAGGCAGTTACATATACTAACTGTACTTTTAAAAAAGAAATGGCCTGCCACCTTGAAAACTGTTTGACAACAGCATTCCTTTTTGCTCCAGAGCTTTAGGATTCAGCACATTTAGATGCTGAGGCCTCTTAGTCTCATGAATTCAGAATGTTAAGGCTAAAAGGGACCTTTGAAATCCTCTAGTTTCATGAATGTTTTGGTTTTTGTGGGGGGTTTTTTAGTGAGGCAATGGGGGTTACGTGACTTGCCCGGGGTCACACAGCTAATAAGTGTTAAGTGTCTGAGGCCGGATTTGAACTCAGGTACTCCTGACTCCAGTACAGCCGCTGCTCTATCCACTGCACCACTAGCTGCCCCTGAAATCCTCTACTTCAACATCTTCATTTATAGAAAAGGAAACTGAGCCCCAGAGTAGGGAAGTGATTTGAATTGTCATTTTTCAGTCATGTCCTACTCTTTGAGACCCCATCTAGGGTTTTCTAGGCAAGAAAAACATTTCCTTCTCATTTTACAAATGAGGAAATTGAGGTAAAGAGTTAAGTGACTTGCCCAGCTAGTGTCTGAGGCTGAATTTGAACCCATGAAGATAAATATTCCCGACTCCAGGCCCTGTGCTCTATCCATTGTGCCACCAAGTTTTTAATCATTGGCTGAGTCAGGACTCAAACATAGACCTTTAATTCCAAGTCCAGTATTCTCTCCACTATATGCACAGGTTGAGCAAATCTTGCCTATGTTGAACTAATGGTGATTAGCTTATTGGTAATGAGCATCTACTATGAAGTCTGAGCTTAGCCTTCTACTAAACTATGTAAGTCATAGGGGAAAAAATCAGAAATGTCCCCTGTTCTCCAGGAATTTACATCTAGTTAAAGTGATAAGAATCTGACTCAAGCAACAGTAAGGTAAGCCAGTGTGTGATCAGATGTTAAATTGTATGATATAATAGTATAATATAGTATAAAAGTATAATAGAAGTTGGAGAAAGGAGACATGACTTCAGATTGGAATAATTGGAGAATGATGATTGGAGGAAGCCTTACTAATAAGCTACCTGATGTAGTAGAACAGGGAATGGATTTGAAGCGGGGAAGACCTGGGTTTGAATTTTCCATCTGACACTTACTATTTGTGAAATGAAAAGCAAGTGTCTTCACTCCTCTGAAATTTCATTTTCTCATTTGTAAGTAAAATGGGAATAATTATACCTGAAGAATATACCTCCTGGCATTTCTGTGCAGGTCATGTGAGAATATATATAAAGTACTTCATAAACCTACATGTTAACTTATATGTAACTTATATGTATGCATATCAAGATGAAAAATGTCAGCTGTGAATGACATTCCTATTCATATGGTGCTTTAAGGTTTACAAATCATTTCGACTACATTTTCATTTGATTCTCAAAGTAATTCTTTAAGGTAAGTTGTTGTTGTTGTTCAGTTGTTTCAGTTTGTCTAATTCTTTATGATCCAAATTGGATATTCTTGACAAACACTGGAATGAGTGGTTTGCCATTTCCTTCTTCAGCTGATTTTGCTGATGAGGAAACTGAGACAAAGGGTTAAGTACCTTCCCCAGGGTTACACAGTTACTAAGGAAGATGAGCCTTCCAGTCCCAGCCGTCTTATCCACTTTCCCACTTAGCTGCCTAGTGTAAGGTAAGCACCATAGCTATTATTACCCCCTTTTTATAGAAGAGGAAACTGAGGCACAAAACATCTAAGTGACTTGCTCAGACTCATAGTTGGAACAACTAAGCAAAATTTAAAAAGGTGAAAAAGTGTGTAGTATTTGGGGTTCTCTAATTTTTAATTAATAAAAATCTATTTTCTCCCCACTCTCCCACCCCTTGGGGGGGAATCATATTCATTACAACATACACACACACATATAATCAAGCAAAACAATTTCTCTCATTGGCCATGTCAAAAAAATATGTCTCATTCTCCAACCTGAGTCGATTACCTGTTAGGAAATAGACACCATCAGTTGGAGAATGGCTGGACAAATTATGGTATGTGATAGTATACTATTGTTCTGTAATAAATAAAGAAATAATGTCTTTAAAGAGACGTAGAGGGGCAGCTAGGTGGTGCAGTGGATAGAGCACCGGCCCTGGAGTCAGGAGTACCTGAGTTCAAATCTGGCCTCAGACACTTAACACTTACTAGCTGTGTGACCCTGGGCAACTCACTTAACCCCAATTGCCTCACTAAAAAAAAAAAAAAAGAGAGAGAGACATAGAAAGACTTGTATACACTGAAGCAGAATGAAATGAGGAGCAGAAGAATTAAGACTATGCCACGGCATTATTTTTTAAATGTGCCATTTCAAAGATTTGTAGAAACTGATAAAGACTGCAATGAACAGAACAAGGAGAACAATTTATAAAAATAACAATAGAATTGTTAAAAAAAAAAAAAAAGCTTTAAAACTATGCCACTGCTAGGCCTACACTCCAAAGAAAAAGGTAGAATTTTATATAGGTAGGGAGGCCCTTCCAGGAGAGAGAAATAACTGAGAGAGGAAAATGAACATGGCATCCGAGAGAAAGGAGACCATCAGCCTACTAGGAGCAGAGATGAAGACTAGTGTATACATAATGAATAGCATTCACTAACTAAAATTTCAATAGTACAAATATCAGAAAATGTGTGATTTTTATCTGGTTCCAATCCTTTTTACCTACAGGAGTTAAGAATGGAGGACTAAGATGGGAGAATCAAGAAATAATTAGAGTAAAGGCACTCCTTGGCTGACTCTTCTGTAACTATCCCTCAGACAATGCCCCCAGAAGACTGCAAGATGAATTAGTCTGTCTCCATTGAGATCCACCAGCACATTTCAGTGATCCTACAAGGATTTCTGTGCTAATATTTTAGCTTCAAACCTAGTGTGGCCCTTTCAGACACACGTACCAATAATAGGAGAACATCAGATTAGGAACTAGGAGACCTTAGTTCTAGACCTTCTGCTGTAGTATGACTTTGGGAAAGTCAATTTGCCTCTGAGGGCATATAAAACTGCCAGAATGAACAAGGTAAGTGACTTCTAAACTTTTTTCATCATAGACCCTTATTTTTAAAAATGTTTCGAGCAAAAAATATATATTTATAAATTACATATTTATATTAGTAATTGTTAACATAAAATATAAAATTTTAAGTAGGAGATAAATTTGAAATATTTAATTTCAGAGTCATTGGTAAACCACCAAAGTTTATTGAGTAGGGGAGTGACGTGCTAAGACTTGTACTTTAGGAAAATCATTTTGGCTGCCGTGTGGAGGATGGATTCGAGTGAGGAGATAGTTGGTACAGGGAGACCAATTAGGAGGCTAATGCAATAGTACAGGCCAAAGTTGATCAGGGCTTGATCTAGGGTCATGGCTTTATAAGTAGAGAAAAGGAAACAGGTGTGAGAGAGATGGTAGAAGTTGAAAGAACAAGACTTGGCAAATAAGTAGAGATTTAGGCTAACAAGGAATCAATGTTGATGGTCAGATTGTGAACCTGGATAAATGGAAAGCTGGTGATATTTGACATTAATAGTAAAGTTTGAAAGAGGGGTCAGTTTTACGGGAAAATATATTGTAATGAGATCTTCAATAAACCCATTCATAACTATTGCCCTCTGCAATTCACTGTCTTGCCTAAACAAAAAGGTAGGACTTCTTGGTCATTGACTATGACACAGGAATACAGAGCACTTTGAGGTCCTACCAAAATACAAGGTGGTTTGGGGGGCAAAGGGTAGGTGGGGATAGGACCAAAATTATCCCAAAGGCATCTGCACAACTTCTGCTACAAGGGGCCATTCATTTATCACTGCTCTCAAGGGCCCATGGGTGGCTCAGAGACGGATAAGGGAAAGTTGGGACCTTGCCCACAAAAGGGAGAGAGTAAAATGTCAGAGTTAGAAGAGCTAAGTAAGTGTGATTGTTTTGAATAGAATCCCTATGATTGGCTGCAGAGAGGATGAGAAGTGATCCGACTTCCCACCCTCTAATCATATAACCTTCAATGTCAGGCCACAGTCCCCCACTCTAAAAACTACCAGATTAAATCATGTCTGAGGTCTTTTCCATTTCTAACACTAGAGCTTCTCTAATTTTACCTACTAAGAACCTTAGATTAAAGTTTGTTTTCTATCCTAGTCCTCTCTGGTTTTGACCACATCACATTATCACCACGGAGCACAAGAAATAAAAGCTGAAAATTCAGGTTGCTTATAGGAATAAGCTCTGCTAAAAAGCCATCTTGGACCCATCTCATTATCATCAGTCATCATGGTCGTTGAAAAGAATCTTTGAGATAGATCATCTAACCCAACCCCTTTATTAAACTTTATGTTATCCTGTTTAAAGTACCATAATAACGTCTAATTCTATAATAGGATTGTAGTTTTACAGAAGAAGGAAACGCAGGCCCAGGGAGAGATATGACTTGCCCAAGGTCACACAGAAATTTAGAAAAATCATTTTGGCTGCTATGTGAAGGGTGGATTTGAGTGAGAAAAGAGTTGGAGCAGGGAGACCAGATAGGAGGCTAATGCAAGAGTACAACAGCTGCAGGCTCCCACTTCTGGGGGCAGAACTTTCTCCACTGTATCACACAGCTGGCTTCCTTCAGTGACCCTTCAGTTCTTGCCTTCTAAAAGGGCTCCCTCTCCTCTCTTCACTTTATAGGACATTGCAGCCGCTGCTTTGTTAAAATTGTCACTAGAGTTTGGCTGTTTCTTTTTGTTGTCATGGCCTGGAGTGGTGTATGCTCCCTGAGGTACACACACCCAGCTGAGTATCCTCAGAAGTTATTTACCTTGGGAGCTAGCTATTTCATGATCTAACAGAGAGATGCAAGTAGATGGGACTTAAGGGACTCAGGAATTCGAATTCTGGGTAGAGAGAGAAGAACCAATTAAAGAGCAGACCCTCCCTAGGACTAAAGATGAAGATTGAGATGCAGTCCTTTCATATCACATGATGTGTAAAGCAGCAAAGATGCTTTTAAAAAATAGTCTTAAAGTCCCTACAGCAGGGTAGGGGGACATAGTCAAGAAAGAGAATTGTTTTGCTTGATTACGTATGTCCATCACAGAGGGATTGTTTGTTTATTTTTTTTAGTGGAAGGGGAGATGGGTGGGAGAGAAAAATAAATGCCTGAAAAAAGAATTTGAAAATAAATGCTTGAGAAAAAAACTTGAATTTTAAAATAAATGCTTAAGAAAAAATCTTAACTTAAAAAAGGCAGGGGGGGAGGGGGGTGAAGCTCTTGCCTCCTAAGAGAGGAAATAGGGCAGTGTAAGCTATGACAATACTAAATCCCCAAAGTAAGCCTCTGGAAAACATTGCAAAGAATACACATTCTGTTCTAGCATGCAACAGCAAAGTGTACCATCACTCCACCCAGTTCAATTCAACAGTCATTTATTAAGCACCTTCAAGGTGTCTGGGATGGTGCTAGGTGCTGGATACAGAAAGGCAAAAAGAAAGCTATCTCTACTCAAGAATCTGGGTAGATTCATAAGTACATCAATAAGTAAATAATTTTTTTATATGACCAAGAGGATGGGGGGTGGGGATGACTAACAATTATGGTTATTGAGATAGGTCTTTTAAAGATCAGAGCTCTTGAGCTGAACTTTGAAGAGAGGTAGGGCTTTCCAGGAAGCAAGGGGGTGGGGGAAAACATTCCAGGCATTGGGAAACAACCTGTACAAAGGGACAGAGGTGGGAGAATGGATATTATACGGGGAGAATGCGCCCAAAGAAGAACATACTTTACAGAAGCATTTTTAAATGAAGATTTTTAGAGAAGAAGAGGTAGAGTTGTGTGTGATGTAGACATGTCACTCAATCTCTCTGTGTCTCAGTTTCCAAGTCTGAAAAGTGGGGATACTTTACCTTCCATATAAACTAACTTCTTTGCTGTTCCAATGGACAAACCTTCCATCCATCTCCTATCCCAGTACCTTCTCTTCCCCTCCCCTCACAATTCCCAATGCCATTCAAAGGTCAGCTCCAGAGATACATGCTTCAAAAGGCCTCTTCTGAGTCTCCTTGGCTGTTAGTCCCTCCCCCACCCCATATTTACTTATATATGTGCATATTGTTTCCCCTGATAGAAAGTAAGCTTCTCATGAGGACAGCAGGGACAACTGTGCGGTTGTGTTTGCGTCTCCAGGACCCACTATGGGGCATGAAACACAGAGAGACTTAATGAATTCTTGTTGATGGATTGATTGAAAATATTCCCCAGGGTTGTTGGGAGGAAAGCGTCCTAGATAAACCTTAGAGTATTATAGAAATGCAAAGTGCTATTAATGTCATTCCACACAGAACCAACCACAAGGTTAGGAAGAGTCCAAGAGGCTCTTCATAGCCTAGCAGCATCTGAACCTTGATTCAGATTCACAATTTGCCTGCACAGAACTACTTTGATCCTGAGTAGAAAGCTATTGGCCAAAGCCAGGGAGGGAAGAAAACATGGCAAAGGCCTTTCTCTATGGAAACACTAGAAGACCCTTAGAAGTTTCTCAAGGTGGCTCTGAGTTTCCTTCGTATTGAAAATAAAGTTTCAATAGCTTAAAGTCATAAAGGATGATGAAGAACCCAAAGAGAAAATACAACTCTAAACCCCAGTCTTTTCATGTCCCATGATGAGTAGAGCAAGCAAAGATGCTTTTTAAAATAGTCTTAAAAGCCCTACAGCAGGGTAGGGGGAAAAATTATGTTAGAAAATCATTTTCCATGGATGGCAGCCACCAATTTTCTAGCAATCAGAAAGGAGGTGCAGAATTAGCTCTGTAATATCAGCTATTAAACTATTTCAGTCTCATATTCCTAACAGAAGACATGCATCAGCCATAGGGAAACTACTCCTCCTACAATTTATTTCACTAAGACACTGACCTGACTAATGCTTCTAACATGTAATATAGGAGAGAATAGATTACAGTGTGGGGTGACGGTTGCCTAGAGCTCAGGAGAGAAAATAAATTTCTGCAGCTGAAAATTACACGTAGCACTTCCCAGTGAAAGATCCCATCTCTAATTTCAACTTTTAACATGATTTACATGACCCGTAACACATTTATGAGAGGCAGACGGCATTTTCATGCCTTTGATTTGGGGTAATTATTTTTAAAGCTGAAAGATTTTTACTGTCTTTCATATAAGTTTTCACTATAAACACATCAACTTTTGCTTTTAGACTCCCTCTCTTCTTAAACTCAGGAATAGGTGAAACAAAGAAGATATTTCTGGCAAAAGCCATTTTCCCCAGGGGAAAAAGAATTATTACTCAACTACTGGGGAAAAAAGTGAGTGTCCAGTTTAATGAGGATTGGTTGGCATGAAACTTTAATGTCCTATCTTGACCCTCGAGAAGATGAAATATTACATATCCCTCCTTTTGGAAGAGAGGTGGGGGATCATGTGTTCAGAATGTGGCATACACTGAAATAGTCACCACGTCAATTGGTTTTGCTTACTTTTTTCTTTTCTAAAATGGAGGCTTCATTGAAATGAGGAAAGGGCATAACTGATGACTTTTTTTAAAGTGATCAAAAATCATTTAATTTTTTAAAGCTACATGGCAACCTCACATCTCAAATGTCATGGTTGTTGCTGCAGGACATAAAAATATTCCTGAATCTGGCAGGCTCAACTACAACTATGTAATGGCCTAATCCTCTGAGTCTTTTTAAAAGCAAAACCTACCATAAGTGATGTAGTTGTTTCATGATCCCCCTTGAACAGAAATTGCTTAGTCATAGGAGTACAGACTTATAGAATACCAAGGCTAGAAGGGGCCTTAAAGAGAAGCAGTGCTGGAAGTGTCAAATGCATGGCCTACAACACTCCCAAATGGACCTGAACTAGATTAAAATGTAATTGAGAAATAAAGCACTGGCCCTGTATTCAGGAGGACCTGAGTTCAAATCCAGCCCCAGACACTTGACACTAACTGTGTCACCGTGGGCAAGTCACTCAACCCTCATTGCCCCACCAAAAAAATGTAATTGGGAAATATTTAACAAAATAAATAAAAAAACAATAAAATGTAACTAATGTTACATTTTTAAAGTAAGTCAACATGTGGCCTACGTGGATCATTATATATAGTTTAGTGTACTCTATGAGACCACTGATCCAGGCTCAGGGAGGAGAAGAGATTTACAGAGAATGACCCAGCTAGTCAACAGTGAAGCCAGAGCTAGCATCTGCATGGTATTAAGCAAGCTTTCCTCTCCTCTAATCTTCATTAGGCTTGTACTAGGTATAAGTTAAAATATAGGAATGAGATGCCAGGAAATAATTTTCAATGTATTGAAAAATAACTGGGCATCAGCTGTGGGCAAGGATGTATTCCAAGTGCTTTGGGGAATACAAATATGAATAAAATGGCATCACTTCTCAAAGACCTCATTGTCTAGTAGGGGCAATGACGCATGCTCATAACTGTAACTTTGGCTCCAGTTAGGGCCAAGAGAAGTAGTAATCCCTTCTATACTGCAGGGATTAGGAGCACGGCACCCTCCACAATCTGGAAAATCCATGTAAAAATTTTTGGCCCTCTCTTCATACCAGAGAAGAAGTCTGAATTATTATGGTATTAAAAGATAAAATATATTGATGGCATATAATACTATACATATATTTTATGGATTTATGCATTTGAAAATTTTTTCTGTGTTGTCTGATTGCCTTTGCATATCATTTATAGTTTTCACAAAACTCCCCAAAATTCCAATATAATTTCTTACGTCAACCCATGATACATAAAAACTGTGATGGGGAAAGTCACAGTGTAGAAGGGATAACTATACAAAGAACAAGGAGAATTCCTCTGGAGTGCTCTACCTTGTCTGTGCCCTTCCAATAAGGAACATAATCCTCCAAAACTGATATGAATAGACAACAATACAACCATTATTTTCTTTGTTCTGGGGACTATGCTCCTTATACATAGCCTTTAAAAAAAAAAGCTTTTTTGAATACCAAAAAAAGGGAAGGGAACAAGGACAAGCATTTAGTAAATGCCCACTATGTGTCAGGTACTTTATTAACTTGTTTTATTCTCAACACAACCCTGGGAGGTAGGGGCTATTATAATCCGAATTCTACATATGAGGAAATAGGCAGATGGAAGTCTGGAAGACTCAAATTCTAATTCTACCTTAGACATCTCACCTTGAGCAAGTCACTGAAGTTCTCTGGGTCCCAGTTTCCTTATCTTAAAATGGGGGGTTGAACTCAATGACCTCATGAACAGTGGTGTGCTGGTAAATGTTTAATAATACCTCCTTGGGAGGTAGAAGGGGGAATGCATGCAGGAGATACCCTTAAATTTAATCTGCATTCTTAACATTTTCTCCATCAGTTCCTTAAGTCTACATAATCAACAAAACAATTCAGTCCATCCCTGATTTGTAGCATTTGCATATTTCTGAGTTATAAATGCTGAAAATTCAACAATAGGTTTTGGGGATTGAATTAGAGCTGGTCCAGGCACTCCCCTTCTCTAATATCCCTTCCATATCTAGATCAATGAACCTAAGACTAATGACTCATAAAGGGCTTGCAGTCCACTAAAACCTCAAGATCTTTTTTTTTCCAAAAAATAAAATTGTCTCTGTCATGTTTCCTCCATTCCATACTCATATTTTAAAATTTTTTTGTTGTTTTTTTCTGAACTTTACAAACACCAACAAACATGAACATTCCCATATACAAAGAAGAGAATTATATATGAAAGAATATATCACTATTACATACTGGTTGGCTTTATTTTTAAGCACATAACAAATTCAGGACTTTAGTTTGAAAGCTGTTCTGCTTCTATGTCTCCCTCTGAACATCCTTCTGTTATATTCTACATATTTAAAAATACTCTAATGACTATCTTTTCTTTCTTTTCTTTTTGTCGTCAGTATCATTAACCTCTCTCTACACAATAAGTCTTCTATAATTTTATGATTGAATTTTAAAAATCCAAATGTAACACTGTCTTACTCCTAGACATGTACTCTTTGATCCAGTAATACTGTTCAGAGAACAAGACCATCTCTTGTTGTTGGTGTTGTTGTCATCTCATCATCATTGTCATCATCACCATTGTTCTGTTGTTCAATTGTTTTTCAGTTGTTCAGTCATGTCCAACTCTTCATGACCCAATGGACCATAGCATACCAGTATTTCTCAAAGTCTGTCCAAGTTCATGTTGATTGTTTCTATACTATCTTTATATCTCATCCTCTGCTATCCCCTTTTACTTTTATATTCAATCTATCCCATCATTAAGACCTTTTCTAATGAGTACTGTTGTCTTATTATGTGAACAATGTATTTAAGTTTAAGCGTCAGCATTTGCTTTCCAGTGAATAGAATGAATTAATTCATCTAAGTATTGACTGATTTGATCTCCTTGCTATCCAAGGGACTCTTAGAAGTCCTCTCCAGCACCACAATTCAAAAGTGTTGATTCTTTCATGCCCAGCTTTCCCTATAGTCCAACTTTCACAGCCACACATTACTACTGGAAAAACCATAATTTTGATTATATGGACCTTTGTCAGCAATGTGATGTCTCTGCACTTTATTGTGCTGTGCAGATTTGCCATAGATTTCCTTCCAATTTCTTGTCTGTAGTCACCATCTGCAATGATCTTTGAGCCCAAGAATATAAAATCTGACACTACTTTCATTTCTTCTCTTTTTGCCAGGAAGTGATGAAACCAGTTGCCAAGATGTTAGTTTTTTTTTTTAAGCTTTAAGTCAGTTTTTACACTCTCCTCTTTTGCCCTTATCAAGAGGCTTCTATAATTCTTATTCATTTTCTGCCATCAGAGTGGTATCATCTGCATATCTGAGATTGTTGATATTTCTCCCAGCAACCTTAATTCCAGCTTTTGATTCACCAGCCTGACATTTTGCATGATGTACTGTGCATATAAGTTAAATAAGATGACAATATATAGCCTTGTCATATTCCTTTTCCAATTTTAAACCAATCAGTTGTTCCATATTCAGTTCCAATTATTGTTTCTTGGCCCACAAACAGGTTCCTCAGGAGACAAGTAAGATGATGTGATATTAACATCTTTTTGAAGACTTGTCATATTTTGCTTTCTCCACAATCCAGCTAATGTTGGCAATTTGGTCTCTAGTTCATATGCCTCTTTGAAAACTAGCCTGCTCTTCTGCTAATTTTTGGTTTAAATATCACTGGAGCCTAACTTGCAGAATCTTTAGCAGAACCTTCCTGGCATGTAAAATGATCACAATTATTTGGTGATTTGAACATTCCTTAGCATTGCCCTTCTTTAGGATTGGGAAATAAACTGATCTTTTCCAATTCGGTGACCACTGTTGAGTTTTCCAGATTTGCTGGTTTATTGAGTACAGCACTTTAACAACCTCATCTTTTAACATTTTAAATAGCTCAGCTAGAATTCCATCACCTTCACTAGCACTTGTTAGCAATGCTTCCTAAGGGCCACTTGATTTCATTCTCCAGGATGTCTTGCTCTAGATCAATAGACACACCATTGTGGTTATCAGTGATGTCAAGATCTTTCTTGTCTAATTCTTTTGTGTATTCTTGCCACCTCTTCTGCTCCTGTTAAATTCCTACCATTTTTGTCTTTTATCATGCCCATTTTTGCATGAAACTTTCCCTTGGCAGCTCTAATTTTCTTGAAGATATCTCTTACCTTTCCCATTCCATTTTTCTGCTACATATTGTCTCCCCCATTCATTTGTAACTCCTTGAGGGCAAAGACTATATTTTGCCTCTTTTTGTATTCCCAATGCTTAGCATGATGCCTGGCACATGGTAGATGTTTTATAATGGTCATAACGAGAAGATAAAACTCATTCGAAAAGACTCTAATGTTGAGAAAAATTGAAAGCAAAAGAAGAAGGGGACAGCAGTGGATGGGATATATAGTGTCATGGAAGCAATGAACATGAGCTTGGACAGACTTGGACAGCAGCTTGGCATTCTAAGGTCCATGGAGTCACATAGAGTCAGACATGAATGACTAAACAACAACAATAAATGTTTATTGATTAATTAAATTGTTCCTATTAAATGTCATCTTCAAAAGAAATGTGACATAATAGATAGAATGCTGATCTCAGAGTCAGAAAGACTGATGCTTGAACATGCTTGGGATTTCCCAGTTATATGTAGCCAGTTGAAGGTGACATTGTGACCCACCCAGTAGAACCACCTCTTGAGGACACACCAAGGCCAGAGAGAAATCTGGTGAAAATTACAGTACCCATTCAAAACCTGGCCTAATCTGCACCACACACTGACCCCTTGAGGGAAGGGAAGTTAGGATGGAACATACCACCAAAAAGATAGCACAACAATAGCCTAAAGAGATTGCATTTGTAAGCAAGCACTCTCCTTTAATGAATATGTATCATCACAGTATTTCTTCTAATTAAAACTCAAAAGTCAGGCATGATTCTTACATATCTTCTGCAAACAGACATATTAAATACTTATATGGGAAGGATACATCCTATAATAGAAAGAACCCTGGAAAGGACCTAGATTTGAATCCTGACACTCAAATTTATTAGGAATGAGCAAATCACCTAACTGAGCTTCAGTTTCCTTGACTATAGTATGGAGATGATAATCCTATTATGGTTACATTTACAGGGTTGTGATGAGAATCAGTTGAGATTTTGTGTGTGTATGTGTATATACACACACATATACATATATGTACCTATATAAATATGAATATCAACCTAAAAATATGAATTATTACCATGACAACTTGGTTTTAATACTGTATATAAATCACAGTGTTTATAGATAGATGGAACCTTGAAGATGACAGAACCAAAGTTCATAGGCATAAAGCTGCAAAGAAACATGGAAGACAGTATGCCCAACCCTCCTCATTTTATAAATAGAGAAACTGAGGCTCTGAGATACTAAGTCACTTGCCCAAGGTCACACAGATGGTCAATAAATATTTATTAAGCTATGCCAGGTAGTGCATTAAGCACTATGGATACAAAGAAAGACAAAAAACAGTCCCTGCTGTAAGGAACTCTACCTGCCAATGGAGGCAAAATGGAACAAGTCTATGTTTCAAACTCATGTCTTCCAACTTCAAATCCAGTCCTTCTTCCTCTATACCTTTCTATTGTTTTTCAATTGTGTCTCACTCATTGTGACCCCATTTGAGGTTTTCTTGGCAGAAATAGTGGAATAATTTGCCATTTTCTTCTCCAGCTCATTTTACAGAAGAGGAAACTGAGGCAAATAGGGTTAAGTGACTTGCCCAGGGTCACATAGCTAATAAGAGTCTGAGGCCAAATTTGAACTCAGGAATTTGAGTCTCCCTGACTCCATGTCTTGTACTCTAACCACTGTGCCAACTAGCTACCCTCCTCTATACCTTTATTAGGAGACAATAAACCTCCCATAGAACTTACTCTCATCCTATAGCAGGTAAGAAAGAAGACATGAGACCTGTAAAGCATCATTATCTATGGGCTTCACATCCTTACATGGTACCCAGACAGGTTCCTGTTGGCCATTCAAGGACTGACAAAAATTGACAGAATCCTAGTAGTACATGGTATTACCAGTGCTGTTATTTTCATAGCTAATTTCTCCAAATTTCTTCCTTTGCATCTAACTCTATCCATGTCTGCTGTCTCCTTTCTTGCCCCTATGAGCTCTGTCATCATGCCTCTGCTGACTAGCCTATAAATAATAGTACCACTAATGATATGAGTTGTGTGACAGCTACCGGTGCCCATTTTTTACCCTCACTGTTGTTGAGCGTAACACAGAAACTCGTCAGATGTAGTGATTTACTCAGCCTTGGTACACAAGCTTCCCTGGCTGTGTTATGTAAGAATAATTGTTATGATTATTTAATGATATATGCAATCCCTGTTATTAGCTATTTATTGATATATGAAAACTAGAGATCCTCCTTTGCTGCTGGCACTGGTGAAGACAACTCATTTTTCAATCAAAGCAAAATTGCTAATACAGCTGTAGTATAAGAAACCAAACTGTTCCCATCAGATTTATTGGGGAGGATGGGGGTGCCATCATCACCAGATTTTATACCCAAAGTGTAATCCATAATAATGTCAAGGGAACAAATTTATAGCTTGGAGATAAAGCCTAATTCCTAAAATGCCTCTTTCTAGGACCAAGCACAAACTAGGAAATGATAAATGAGGAAAAGATTCATCTCAATGGTTTGTGGAATGCAGATTGAAAGAGCATAGCACATGAGGGGTTTGGGCTCTCAGCTACCTATCTTCAGGAGTTTCAAAGGAACAGCACCTTAAATGGAAATGATCGATGAGATAGCTCCTCTGATTGTCTGTATCAATCAAACAAAAAGCATTTGGTAAACACTATTTGCCAAGCAGTATGCAAGGTGCTGGTATTAAAAAGACAAAAGTGAAAATAGCTCCTGCCCTCAAAGAACTTAAAGTCTAATTAACAGAGACAATATGTGTATATGTAGGTATATACACACATATTTGTATATTTGTGTGTATATATAGTATATATGTGTGTGCCTACATATACATACAAATATAGCTATAGATATATACATGTGTATACATACATATACATATGTACTATATACACATATTTGTATATCTGTATATAGAGTATATGTGTGGATACAGATACAGATATATTTGACCTTAGAGATGAGCCTTGGTAAAGAAAACAGGCAAAGCTAAGGGAATTACAGGTTTCTGTTATAAATTTACTTGATAAATACCTTCCAAGATTCAGGCCCAAACTCTGTTCCCAGATCCAAGGGTCTTGGTGTAGGATTCTGATCTATTCAATGGTGTGTTGATAAATGGGTGACAATCAGCTCTCCAAATGAAAAATAATGATGTACATATGACAAACTTCAAAAGAATGACAAGATAGCTGAGATATAGCATGACTTAGTGGATAGAGAGCTGAACTTAGGGTCAATAAGATGTGGTTTCAAGTCCTATGTCTGTCACCAACTGGTTATTTGACCTGAGACAAATCACATTACCTTTCTTTTTTTGAGGCAACTGGGGTTAAATGACTTGGCCAGGGTCACACAGCTAGTATGTGTCTGCAGTCAGATTTTAACTCCAGTTCTTCTGACTCCAGGCCCTGGCACTCTACCCACTATAGGACCAAGGCAACTCTTTAAGAATTTAAGTTGCAGAAAAAGTTCCAAGATGCATTGTAGAGGAAGAGGAGTAAGTGGGGTAAGTTCCTCACCAGAATCCCCCTGCTCCAATGAAATCACATGTCCCATCCAAAAACAGGTGCAAGATGATTTGGGAGGAAATTGACCTAGAGATTTTCTATAGAGAATTACTCTCTCATAATGTCATTAGATAAGTAGTTGAAGAAATAGAGGAAAGAGAAGATGAACAAAAACCCTGTGATTTTGAGAAATTGTGTCCACAGATATGAGTCAGGTGATATGTCCACTAGATATGAAGCTGGATATAGATAAATATCACCAATTTATAGTACATCATATTCCATGACTGAAGTGTTTCAGCACTGAGTAGTGAATGGTAAATGTCACTATCACAATCATGCAAAATACAAAATAATTCACTTAAGGACATACTATATATGAAGGACTTGTGATTCAAGATAATTAAGACAGAGTCTGTACCCTAATGAAATTTATAATCTATCATGGGGATAAATAATATAAACAAATATGTTATAAAATACACAAATATGCTATAGCTACAGTTAAAAAACAAAGCAAGATCATAGTCACCAGATCTAAACCAAAAATAAAAAGGCAGGCATAAAATTCATCAGAGGTCAGAGAAGGCAAAATCGTTTATAACAAATGGATGACAAAATTATTCCTGACAGAAAGGGATGAGGGAAGACTTCCTGGATTGGTAGCATATGATTTGGGCTTTGAAACTAGTACATGATTTCCCAAATAAGTGGTACAGAGGAAACTATAGGGGCTCACAGGTGGGCAGAAAAACTGCAGGCTAAAATGTGGCAGAAGGGTTTCACTGAGGGGGAGAGGAGGGGTCAGTTTGGACTAATAGAGAAGTAGGGAGGGCTTCTGAGATGGAAAGGATGGCATGAACAAAACAGAAAAGCAGAAAGAAGGGAGAGTTGTACCCTTAGATGTAGATGCTGCTAAAAGGGGTGGGACTAATCACGGACTCATATCCTTGCCTCCTCTTCCAAATAAACACACTTTGGGAAATTGACAAAAAACTTCCCATCAAATTGGACCTGCCCGGTGTGAACAACTCATGGCAAGAGTGGGATCAACAAGGTCCAGATCTCTTAACATTACCCATACCCTAAATGATATAGCCTCAGTACATGAACTTCAGGGCGTTCCTCCTTTCTTCTCCCTCCTTTGACTTTGCCCATCATCTTGGAAACAGTTTCAGTCACCAGGAACCAATCAGAGGGTTTACCTGTTTCATCTGAGCAAGGTGGCAGCAGACCATCTAGTACTATGAGGTGTCCATTAGGTAGAGATCCATGCTCTGGTTCATTAAGTTGATTAAAGCGTATCATCAGTTTGTTCAGGCGTCATTTGATCAACCCACCCTTGAACAGCCATGATAGTTACTCCTTTGAAATTGGTCACATGTGAATTTGCAGGGCTGACACTCGGTATGATTTTCCATTCTCCCTCATTTATTTACTTCTTGTCTTTTCTTTGGAAGGCCTCAAAGTCTTAGACTTTAGGTTCAGAAGCAGGAAAGCTTAGGTGATCTTCAATTCTTTTGTTGTACAATGATTTCATAACTAACAATCCCAGAAAATACAGAACATACTTACCTTTTCCAAAACTATAACCAATGACAACAAAATTGTATTTTTATTGGAAAGACTTTGGACTCAAATTTACTCCTATTTTATTAGCCCCATTTTCATCATTGAGCACTCAACACCTAGCATCTATAAAAGGAGAATAACAGCATATCGATCACAAAAGAACTAAAAGGTAATCCTTCTGCTACACCAATGAGAGGGACAGAAATGAGAATCTTACTGTCTGCCAAGACATGGGATTGACACCATGTCATTTTCTTCTCTTGAGTTTGTCTCATTTCTAACAACAATGAATAGTCTCATTTATTTCAAGATGGTTTCTTTTGACTCCTACTCACCCCTAAACACTTTGATTTGTCATTTTCTGAGATTGTTTAACCTTAGAAATTAGCCTTCATGGGGGAAGCAAGGCACAGAAGAAATAATGACAAAGTTATCTGACAAATACATTCAAAGGGTCAGGCCCAAACCTTGGTCCCAAATCTAAAGGACCTGATGTAGGACTCTGGTATATGCAGGGTATGATAGTAAATATTTAACAAATAGTTCTCCAAAAATGCCCACATGACACATTTCAAAATTTAATTTACATTAAGAGTTTCTCCATTACTTTCTTAAGTCTAATCAATTTATTTTTTTTTTTTGGTGGGGCAATGAGGGTTAAGGGACTTGCCCAGGGTCACATAGCTAGTAAGTATCAAGTGTCTGAGGCTGGATTGCAACTCAGGTCCTCCTGAATCCAGGGCCAGTGCTTTATCTACTGCGCCACCTAACTGCCCCAAGTCTAGACAATTTAAAAAAAAACAGCAAATCAAGCCCTGATTTGCAGCATTTTCCAATTTATAAAATCTACATGCTCACACGGAAAATTTCACAATTGACTCTTTTTTTTTTAATCTAGGTGTTTTAGTTCAGCAAAACTACTCCAAGATAGTGCTAAACCAAGAGAGTAACTCCTATCAAGTCTTTGCATAACCTTTACCTCTGGAAGAGACCCAAATTCATCCAGAATACACACAAGGGCAAATATTAGGGGGTCTTAAATAAATGGAGTCTCAATGTAACTGACACTCATATTTGGCTATCAAGTGGTTCATCTCCATAGTTGAGTTGGAGAATTAGATCCCTGGACTGTTACAGATTAAAGAGCCTTACAATCTTCTTTTCCTTGTTGAGCTACCAAGTCAGGTTGGAATTATCCATGGTCCTTGCTTTAGACCCATGCCTTCAGCCTGCCTTGCCAGTGAAGCTGTTCTCTTTCCTGATCCTGCCAAGATTTCTGATCCAACTTTTTGTATGCTTGAATTTTCATCCCAACTCTGAGACTTCTGCCTCTGTTAAAATACCCTTACAAAAAAATAAAATAAAATAAAATACTCTTACAGCTTTGATTCTCTTGGAATTATGTGGCCTATTTTAACCTCGTTCAGTCTGATCTTTATGTAAAGCTTTGATATGAGTCTGCCTGGACCCTAGGTTTAGATGATTTAAGTCCTGGCTTAGATTCTCCCACCAGCCTGGTCCCACCCTACCTAAGATGAAAAAAATAGAAATGAGCTCTTCTGATCCAGTGGGCTTAGATTTATGGAGCCCCTGAACTAGAGAATCTTCCAAATTCTCTTTCAGTCAGTCCTAAGCATCTAGATCCACGACAGAATTTTACTGTGCTAATTCTAATTGACACTTGTTTGAGACTGATTATAGCAAAGGTAAGTTACCTTCTATATGATGCAAACATGTACATAACTTTCAGAGTCTCTGTCTCTCTTTATATTCTTCAAAAATTAGATGCTAAATTGTTTTAGATGCCACCCTCAAATCAACATGTGATATGTGAGTTTGATTTGTTCTATGAAAGGTTATACATTTTCATGGCACAAAACTCAGAATATCTACATTGTACCTAAGTTTGTCTTTTTTTGCTTTGGTTTTGGGGTTGGGGGGGGGTTGAAATGGCCTTAGGTAAAAGGCAATAAACTCTGGTTGACAGTTAATCATAGGAAGGATGTGGAATGTCATTGAGTAAGGAAGAGGAAAGCAAGCCAGAGTCAAAGTGAATGCTACAAAGAAACAAACTTTCAAAATGGTTTGAACAAATCAGAAAAGAAAACTAAGCAGAGAGAGACTTGTCTCTGAGGTCTGGAAATACCTGATGTCTCCATGACCCAATCCTGGGTATTGTGTATTACTGACCTTGTCTAGGTTAAAGTTCTCAGCGTGGGCTCAGGAAGACTCATCTTTCTGAGTTAAAATCTGGCCTCAGACACTTACTTGTTGTGTGACCCTGGACAAGTCAGTTAACCCTGTTTGCTTTAGTTTCCTCATCTATAAAATGGGCTGGAGAAAGAAATGGCAAACTATTCCAATATCTTTGACAAAAAAACAAAAAACAAAAAACAAAACAGGGGCAGCTAGGTAGCACAGTGGATAGAGCACTGGCCCTGGAGTCAGGAGTACTTGAGTTCAAATCCAGCCTCAGATACTTAACACTTACTAGCTGTGTGACCCTGGGCAAGTCACTTAACCCCAATTGCCTCACTAAAAAAAATGGGGTCACATCAAGAGTCAGATATGACTGAAAAGACCACTGAAAAACAATAACCACCTGGTTGTGATAGTTTTTGTGGGCCCCTTTCTCTAGGTCTTTCTTCTCCCTTTCCTCCAAAACAAAATTATTATCAAGGGCTATTTAGAGGGGATAACATCAGTGTGTGGGGATATTTAGGCAATCTACCCTCCTCATGGCTCCGCTCACCTTTGCCATGAATTTCCAAACCAAAATACCCCCTCTTTGGCCACCACTCCCTTATCTCTGTTGCCTCCTTTGTTAGACTGTAACATTCTTAGGTGCTGAGGCTATCTTTGCTGTTTTTTAGCAAGTGAGGACTTGTCAAGCACTTTTCAGGGCAGCTCATCTACCTTTGGTGTCCACCTGTCACCTTAGCTCCACCTGTGACTCCAAGAAGCTATAGCATGTGCAAGCAGCCACACTCAATTAAACCCATATCAGCAGATGGACTACACCAGGTCGAGGGTAACCAACAAAACTCAGACCCATTGGTGAGTTAGGGGGATGGCTACACCAAGCACGAAAAGACAATCCCTGGCAGAATGGGTAGATGAGAACAATTTGTTCCAGTGGCCATGAGGGTGGCTGTGGAGCACTTAGATTGTGATTAGTCATCAGAGACACCAAGGTCATGCACTGTATCCTGGGCCATCACCAGTCATCCTGACTTTTGTCTTGCCATTGGACTTTGATGACTCTGGAAGAGTGAAGCTAATGACTTTGTGCAATTCTGCCTCACTTAAATCCAATTTATGCACAAGTCAAAACGTTGGACTAACATTGGTCTTCAAAAACAAAGGATGAACATTTTAGCCCCAACACTTAGCACAGTGCTTGTCACATTGTAAGCACTTAGTAATTTTTTTCATTCATCCATTTATAGACAAATACAGTTTAGACTAGTCAGACTCCCTCAAATTGTTGAGCTCATTAGACATATGTGCCCCTCTCATACCAGCTTAGCCAAGAATATAACTACCACCCCAAAGGCCAGGATCTATAAGGAATTAAGATGGGTTTGTGGATAATCAAATGGAAGACTACTTTAGTTATTAGTTAAGCCCAACTTTTCTATTTATTCTCCTTTTAGCTTTCCCCAGAAGTCTGCCTGCAGGGGATTCCAAATGGTTTGCTGCAGGCAAAAGTTCTTATTCTCCTCACTGTGTGGACTGAGTAGGATGAAGAGGTGAGGATGACTCAGGTTGTGGGAGTAACATGAGTGATTATAGAGGGGGACAAGTAAAATTTCTAGACCATGATTTTTAAAGCAATTTTTCAAGTTTCCTTATTAGACATTGGAAATAAAAGTTTCATAAAGTTCAGCTAAAAATACTCAAAAGAAAACAAGAAAATTCTGAAAAGGATACAGACAGTGAGGGTGGAGAGGTATTGCAAATACCATGTAAAGGAAATTAATATACTTAGAAGCCAAACAGAGCCTAACAAAGTTTGTGGTTTCACATATAGTCCTATTCTTTTTATTAAAAAATGCACATGTTGGGGCAGCTAGGTGGCACAGTGGATAAAGCACTGGCCCTGGATTCAGGAGGACCTGAGTTCAAATCCAACCTCAGACACTTGACACTTACTAGCGGTGTAACCCTGAGCAAGTCACTTAATCCCCATTGCCCTGCCAAAAAAAAATGCACATGTCATTTGATGTTTATAAATTCATTATAATAAAAAAGAAAAAATGTAATTTACTCCATTTCTAAAATTTAGTCCAGAGTGAAACCAAAGTAATTTCAAAATAATATGAGGAAAATCCATGGCAGGAACTAGGATAGCCTTTGAGTTAATGATTATAACAAGGCAAGGATTCTTGACTCCTCTCTTTATATCCAGAGATCATGATAGTCTTAACTCTACTTTTTTTCAACAATACCCACTTCATGAGAAATTATCTGAGTTTTCCTTTCCCTGTTCCTTCTCTTTTCCATCCTTTTCAACTTCAATCTGTTCTTAATGCTATGTCCCTCCTGCCCTTGACTTTGGAAGTAATGAGTATAGCATTCCAGCAAGCGCTGGACCAGTCCCCAGGAGGACAAAAAAGGGCATGACCCAAGAACTAATGGATTGCATCAGTTATCAGCATTCCTCAATTAATGAGAAGACCAGTGGCTTCCAGGAGGTCCTGCCAAGAAACAGCAATGACAGTGACTTCTCAGCGATGAGGGTGCCAGAAATTTCAAGACTTGTACAAGTTGCAATGCTTGGTTGCAAAATCAAGTTGCTGAAGTTTAAATGAAGAAGAAGAAAGGGCTTGCAGAGTAAAAAGTTTGAGATGTGGTCTTAGGGTGATGGTAGCAGGATGTTTTACTTGAAACTTAAAAAAGAAGGTTGCCAGGAAATGTATTTGAAGGCAAGGACTCCCCCATGTATTCAACCATCACCTTCCTAGAGGCTCTGGCCCTTTGAAGAGTTGCTGGCCCCTACTCAAGTGCCTGCCTGCATGTGGATCCAATTAATCCCATTTCTGCAGTGCATCACCAAGTGTTTTGTGCACCCCATGATGACTGGGTTGCTTGTATGACCTCTCTGCTCTGTTTCCAGAGGTCATTAGTGAAAAATCAACATACTTCCCATGTACACAGCTGTTCCTCAGAAGTCTACCCCCAGAATTCCAAGTTGTGAACTCCAGCACATAGAAAGTTCTCCAGCAGAGCAGTTCACCAAGTCAGTAGGCGAACATATAATTTTAAGACTTTTTTCCTGGACCAATCAGCTGGTGCAGATACTTGAAGAGTTGATTCTTTGAAGATGAATGAAACTCTAACCAAACTTTTCTCAACCTAAGAAAATTCAGAGGGTAAAAAGTTTGGATCAATTCTTCTCCAACTCAGTTCAATCTGTCTGTTTTCTATCATTTAATTTAAAATGCAAATTCAAAATGGATTAGAAATTTCTTGTTGAAAGAAGCTTCTTGGAGGCACCCCAACTAAACTTCAGTTGGCTTTTGCACAATATCTACTTGCTATAGATATTCTATTGAAGCTCTCTACTTGGCAGTAAACAATCACACTTCCCCAAAACGCCTTAGGCCTTGGAAAAGATATTTCTTGAGATTTTTTAAGACAATCTTGGACTCCCACACATGAACACAAGGCTCCCAACCTGCAAATGTGGGAGAGAGATGAATAATGAAATAGTACCCAAAATATTCATAATGTGGGTTAACAATGGTGACATAAACAAGTTAGGGAGCTAAGCACCCATCATTTGCTAACATTCAGCTCTGTTCCATGTTGCCTGGGACATCCAAGATGTATTATAGGAACCAAACTAGTTCTATAACTTAAAACATGACAATATTGTCCCCTTGTTCTTTCTTCAATAATAACAAAAATATAAGATGTACAATTTCACAGATTAAGAGTTAAAAAAGGAACTTAGAAGCAATCTAATTCAATCCTCTCATTGTAGAGAGAAGGAAAATGAAGCCCAGAAAGGATTAGTGACTTGCCCAAAGTCATACAGGTAGTGACAGAGGCAGGATTTGATCCCAGGTCTATTGATTCCAAATCCAATGTTTTTCCTCTACACTTACAGATTTTGTTCTGTTTATTTTTCTAAAAAAACATAATAATATAATATGATGACACACAGAGGGAATCATAACACCAAAGGCTTGACAGAGTACATGAATCAATAAGCCAGTAAGGATTTATTTAGCACCTGCTGTAGTTGCAACATTGTGATAGGGGGATACAGAACAACTAGAATATGTGGTCTCTACCCTCAAGAATCATGCAATCCTCAATTAAAAAAGGAATCATGCAATCCAAAGGAAAGGTGAGTCTAAGATTCATGAAACACTCATACAACATAAAGTTGAGTACTAAATTATATATTAGGAATTCAGAAAAGGGAAGATCCATATAAAGACTAATATAATGAGAAAGGGCTACATGGAAAAGTACCTTATACTTGTACTTTATAAATATGAGTCACTGTTAGTAACAGCAGCAGCAGCAGCAGCAGCCTTTGTAGGAATAACAGTAGCAGTAGTAGAAGTAATAGTAGTATAGTAGCAGCAGCAGTAGTAATAGTTATACTAGTAGTAGCAGTAGTTGCAGTAGTAGTAGTAGCAGCAGTGATAGTAGTTGTAGTAGTAATAGTAGTAGCAGTAGTAGAAGTAATAGTAGCAATAATAGTAGTAGTAATCATAGCACAAATAGTAGTAGTAGTAGCGACAATAGTAATAATAATTAGGTAATAGTAGCAGTAATAGTAATAGCAGTAATAGAAGTAATCATCGCACTAATAGTAGTAGTAGCAGCAGTAGTAGAAGTAATAGTAATAGCAGCAGCAGTAGGAGAGAGAGGAGGAAGAGGAGTAATAGTGATGATGACAATAATGATAATGGAGAGATGTGAAAATTCAATAGAACAGGCTCAGTCAACCAATCTGATCTTAAAAATCTGTCCATAGGGAGAAAAAAAGAAAACTCTTCTCATCTCTCCATGAAAATTACATATTAATCTAAAAGGCAAGGGAAACAGGAAGAAAAAAATTACCTACTTGCCATCAGTATTTTCCAGTACCAACCAGAAAAGGTTGCTTTAAAAAAAAATTAAAATGGCCTATGTTCTGTGGCTTGCCTTTATGGGATAAATCTACATTTTGCTGTGCCGATGTCATTACTCCAAAGAATGATGATAATAAAAGAGGGGAGAAGAAAATATAAAAGAGATGTTATCCAATCCAATCCAATTTTAAGTACCATATTTATTAAGTACCTACTATGTGTCAGGCACCATGCTAAGTGTTGGGAATACAATTAAAAAATGAAAGACAGTTCTTGCCCTGAAGGAGCTTATAACCTAATAATGGGTGACAACACACAAAATAAGGTGGGAAAGCATGGGGAAATGGGGAACCAGGGAGTACCTGACACAGAGACATCTTGTTTCATGAAGATAAACCACACAGAGCAACGGATCTGTTGTAGAATGAAGATGTTATGAAGATAGAAAATGACAGGACTTGACAACTAATTGTATTTGGGGAGTGAGAAAAAGTGAGGAGATGGATGACATCTAGGCTATAAGTCTGAGTGACTGAGAGGATGGTGGGAACCTTGACAATAAAAGAAAAGTTTAGAAGAGGGGTTTGGTTTTGGGGAAAAGATGAGTTTCACTTTGGACATGTAGAGTAGAAGGTGATGACCTCAGGGAGCTTAACCACAAAACAGAGGAAAGCTATAGGATGGTAGCTAGCAGGGACAGGTGGAGATCAGGTGAAGGTTTGTTGAGAATGGGGGAGATGCAGACTGACTTCCCAGTTTCTCTGATCTCTGACACAGACATAGCAAGGACAGCAGAGAATGACTAGCAAAGTGTTTTGATGCAGCTATTGCTGTATGACACAGACTCATCAGTGCCAAATTCTTTGGTGTCTTCTATGCCCAAGGTTTCCAGTGGATTGTAGAATGATCCAAGATACAAGGCTTCCCCAGGGACATAAATAACATCGAGAGAGACAGAGACAGAGACACAGAGAAAGAGAGAGATACAGATGGAGAGAGCAAGAAAGGGAGAGAGAGAAAGGGAGAGACAGAGAGACAGAAGGGGAGACAGAGAGACAGAGACAGAGACAGAGAGAAACACCAAAGAAAAGTCACCCTGTAATATCAAACTTCTGCATATACCTTAAGCCACAAGAAAGGAGGCAAGACTCCTCTCTCATTCACAAATTCTTCCATTTTTGAAGACAACCAGCTCCTCAACAGTGTCATAGAGCCAAACCCCTCCAAATGCCAGCCAAGAAGTGCTGCTTCTCTCTGATTTTCTCTGCTGATGGGAGGCAGCATCAGCTTGGCAAAGATGTCAGTGCCCTCATTAGGACTATTGGCAACAGCAGCTGCTACCTTGTCACTCCCACTGCTCAGCTGCTCTTGCTTCCATTCTGCACTAACAGAGAATAGGGTCTGTGCACATATGTCACCACCTCCTGAAAAGCACCTAGCACAGTGCTAATCATACAGAAGATGCTCAATAAATCCATGTTGAACAAATTAAATGCAGCTCATGATAGAATAATTTAGCAATACTGGGCAAATTCCCACTTAATATTGTCTACAATTGCCTGAGCCACTGGGTAGCAAATGTCCTCCACTACCACCACCCTTCCTGCCTCCTTCCCCCCCCCCTTCACTTACTTATTCACTCACTCACTCATTCATTCAGACCTCAGAAGTTTCACCAACTTCTTCTGCTCAATTCATGAATCATCTCTATAACATCCCAGACAAGTGATTATCATGGCTTCATTTAAAGATGACCAGTAACAGGACAGTCACTGCCTTGCAAGACAACTCATCCCTGTTTTTGGGACAATTTTAATTATTGGGAGCAGAAAGACCTCCTTGTAGGAGAAGAAATTTACCTCTATATACTCCACTCACTGGTCCTAGTTGTTTTCAAGAATTAAATAGAATAAGCTGGGGGCAGCTAGGTGGTGGAATAGAGAGTACCGGACCTTAAGCTGGGAGAACCTGAGTTCAAATTTCACCTCAGACATTTACTAGTTGTTTAACTCTGGGCAAGTCACTTAATCCCAATTGCCTTAAACATCTGGGACCATCTCCAATTATCCTGATAATATATCTTTCCACTGGACCCAGGTGGCTCTGGAGGAAAGAGTAAGGCTAAGGACTTTGCATAGCCCTTCCTCCTTTAAATCCAATTCATTGCATGTAATGACCTCTGTCATGGTCCTCTTTAAGAACAAACAACAAACAACATGAAGAAGTTGAATTCCTCCTCTGTATCAGAAGGGATACAACCCTCCAAAGCATGGCCTGAATCAAATTAAAATGTAATTGGGAGGGGGCAGCTAGATGGCGCAGTGGATAGAGCACCGGCCCTGGAGTCAGGAGGACCTGAGTTCAAATCTGACCTCAGACACTTAACACTTACTAGCTGTGTGACCCTGGGCAAGTCACTTAACCCCAATTGCCTCACTAAAAAAAATGTAATTGGGAAATATTTAACAAAATAAACTAAAAACCAATAAAACATAGATAATGTTGATAAATGGTTTTCTAAGTCTAGCAAGTATTCTTATTACCATGTAGGAGGCAAGGATAGCATCCAGGCTATAAGTCTGAATGACTGGGAGGATAGCGATACCCTTGACAGTAACAGAAATGTTGAGAGGGGGAGAGTCTTTGGAGTGGAAAGAAAATGAGTTTCGTTTTGGACATGTAGAGTTAAAGGTGATGACCTTCCCAATGACCTTAACCACAGAAGAGAGGAAAGATACAGGATAATAGGTAGCAGGGATGGATGGCCCCTATTGCTATTTGAGTTTGACTCTACAGCTCCATGTGGGAGGTCATCAAATGCTAGAAGGCACCTATCACGTGTTCATACCCCCCCATTTTTCCTTTTCTAGTCTAAGTATCCCTACTTCCTTTACCTGTTCCTCATATGAAGTAGTTCTGAGTCCTCTCAAAGACTCCAGAAGAGATCCTCCCAGCAGAGAGAACAGATGAGTAACAAATCACTCGTTACCTCCCTCCCTCCTCTAGAAGCACTGGATATATTGGACATAAGGCTTCTGTTCATGTGGCCTCCCATTATGCCAGCTTTTTGGCAAATATATCACACTGTTCATTCTAACCAAGCTTGCTTCCTAAGCTTACTAAACTATACTGCACTTGAATTACTGTCTAGTCAGCTCTTTCACATCCTATGCTTATGTGGCTGATTTTTTTTTTAGCCTAGAAGCAGGACTTTATATTCATGCCTATTACAGTTCACATTCTTTGATTTGATCCTTAATTTGAAAGGGCCAAGTTCTTTTTAGAACCCATAGCTCTAAATAGTTCTTTTAGTTCTCCAAGACCACTAATTCAATCTCTTTCCCAAATGCAGCCTGAACGTTCTGAATAACCACACTTCTTCCGACTGAAGTTTTCCCTGACACCTTCACCCTCCACCAAGGCTAGAAGTTAATGCTACTCACTTTAGTGGTCTTCTTCAAATATAGAAGGGCTTTATGTAAATTCCTTATTTTTTACTAACACTGTCATCTGGCTTTGTTTTTTATTAAACATTAATACATTTGTCTTGGGGAAAAAATTAAATTTCTTTCTTTGAAAATCCTATGGAAGTAGAAAGTTAAACTGCAGGGATTATTATTGGTATTGTGTTTGGGGGAATCTCATCAACATTAATCCCATTCTGGGGCCAACTTTCATTACAGAAAAGCTTTCTTGTATTTAAGAGGTAGTGGAGTGAGTACTAGCATGCCCCAAAGCAAAGGAAAAGCTAGTCCCTTTCTAAAGGGGAGGTGTGAGATGAGTGTTACTCAGCATTCAGGGAGGTCTTCAAAGTCAAGAGTCTTGCTCTATTTTGAATTTCAGATTTCCTGGAAAACTTTTACTTCTGGAATTGGGAAAAGACTTAAAGAAGGACCCACTAACCATTTTCTTCCTCCTCTTCTGTTTGGTATATTTTCTTGATATTTGAGATGAAGGTCTCCTAACCCCAAGCTGCCTCATAATCAAAGTAATGTTCTCCCTCCCTCAAATCCCCCAAGCCTTTCCCCTAGAAGCAGCTCCTGAAAAACAGCCATTTGTACTTCGCTGATGGAATAGGGGAGAGGTGGTAACTCTTAGATAGCTGCACGATGCCTTGACATGGGAATCCCCTGACTAACTTCTTCATTGGTTATTCCCAGAATGCAATTGTCAGTGCCTTTAGTCACCATCCAACACTGCATTCATACATATCCCTTTCATTTATCTTGCACCACAAACCACACATGCAGTTACTTTAATGTCCACGAGGTATCTAGAACTCTGACAGGTGCTCTGGAGCAGACAAAAGAGGGTCATGCCCTTCTGTAGTTTACAATCTAGTAAATCAAGGCATAGAAATGTGAGTATACAAGACATAATCATAGCATTGCATCATACAACGAAGAGGAAGGGAGTGCCATCCAATGGAAAGAACACTGGATTTGGATTCAGGAGTCCTGGATTCAAATTCTAGCTCTTCCACTTAACACCTTGGACAAGTTACTTCTTTAGGCCTCAGCTTCCTTCTCTGTAAAATGGGGGTGGGGGGAGGTATAACTAGATTACCTCAGAAGTTATTCCATCTCTGAATTTATGATCCTACAAATGCCCTAACTGGAGAAAAGGATTCCTGTTGCAAGTAGTGTGAGATGACTGGTCATATGAAATAAGCGCTGATTATAGAAAGTTAAGAGGAGGGGCAGCTAGGTGGCACAGTGGATAGAGCGCCAGCCCTGGATTCAGGAGGACCTGAGTTCAAATCTGGCCTCAGAAACTTGACACTTACTAGCTGTGTGACCCTGCGCAAGTCACTTAACCCCAATTGCCTCACCCAAAAAGAAAAAAAAAAGAAAGTTAAGGGGAAAGGAAAGGGAATAAGAATTTACAGAGTATCTACTATATGCCGTGCACTATGCTTGTAGTTGTTTGTCCTTTGTTCTTGAAGAGGAGCATGACATCATGGTAATATCATGACTTGTAGTGAATTGGATTTAAGTGAGGGAGTGCTCTGCAAGGTCACCAACCTCATTCTCTCCTCCACAGCCATCTGAGTCCAGTGACAAAATATACACTGGACAACTGGAGATATCCCCAGATGTTTAAAGCAATCAGGCTTAAGTGACTTACCCAGGGTCACACAGCTATCAAGTGTCTGAGGTGAAATTTGAACTCAGTTCCTCCCAACTTCAGGGCCAATGCTGTATCTACTGTGCCACCTCATTTGACCTACACAACAACCCTGTGAGATATTATTACCTCAGTTTTACAGTAGAAGAAACTAAGGCAAACAGAAGTTATGTGATTTGCCCAGGGTCATACAGCTAATAAGCATCTGGGGCTGAATTTGAACTCAAGTCTTCCTGAATCCAAGTCCAGCACTCCATCTACTGTACCACCAGCCCTGATATTTATTTTCTATTAAGTGAAGAGCTACTAGAGCTTTTCAAAGAAGAATTAAGTGATAAAGCCATGGTCATAAGAGAATGAATCTGGATCTGGTGGCAGTGTCTATGAAAGCCTTAGATAGAGGGAAAAGCTGGATGACAGAGACTATATCTATGTAATTCTCTCCATACAATGCCTAGAACAAATTGTATATACACTTAAACACCAGCATATCTCAGCTTACCCAAACTGAACATAAAAATCCAGATAGATGAAAAATACACATTATGTTGTGATTATTCACTTTACAAAAGGATTCAGTTTTACAAAATAATATGCCAAAGGGCCTATTTAAATATTGGTATCCCCCTTGAATATCTTAAATATAACTCAATTTACACAAAACCTTTCATGCATTACTGTGTAAAATGAAGTATGCCTGTAAGTGATGATGTTGATAGGTCAGGAATGTGCAGAGGACAGACTAGGACAGTTATCAGACTTTGCCTTGAATTGGACTTCTTTGGGAGCATGGATATCTTGCGGGCACCTAGTCTCAGATGTACCCGAGATCCTAGAATAACACAACACTTGATACTCCAAGAAAGCAGCAACAAAACCCTAAAGGACACAAACTTGGCCTAGACTTTCCCTCTCGGAGTGTGCAGAACCCAGCCCTAACAAGTCCAAAGTCAGGAAGTAGACTTGACATCAGGAAAAATTCCCTAACAAAATTTTCTGACAGATGAGAGTTGTCCAAAAATGTAATGCACTGCCTGGAGAATAATGGGTTCCTCCCTGCTTATTGGGTATGTTATAGTTGGTATCCCTTTTGAGTATTGGTTGGACTACATGGACACTGAAGTCTCTTCCAGGATTCAAAATCTGTGATTCTATGACAGAGAAATAGTAAAACTCTGCCACCACATGGCAATTTCCATCAGCTTTCATTGTCAGTCTTCCCTTTGTTCTTGCAGACAAACTCCTCCAAAGGACAGGCTGGAATAACATTCATTCCCAGAGTCTCTGTAGAGAAATAACTCCAGGAGTGGCACAGAAAGGGGACAGGAGAGCTTGGAACCCCCAAATCACCCAGTGGGGAATCATCTGCTACCATCATAAACTAATGCAATATGTGGGCTTCTTTCCTTTCCTTCCCATTTTTCCAATGGGATTTTTCATCATGAACATGATGACATCTAGGCCTACAATACCTTTCTCTTCTTTCCCTGACCCCATGTGTTTCCCCAGCCACATCAGCTCACTTGAGGCAGGGGGGAGGGAAGGGTTTGAGATCACTTCTGAATTATTTGAAAATGGCAAATTTCAAAGTCGCCCTTTTCTGCCCATTTGACACCATGCCCCCTCTGACCCCTATACTCACACTTCAGCCTGGCTGCCAATTCAGCTTTAGCACCACCTGGTAATTTTCCACTATTCATCACTTATAGATTCTAACAAAGGTTTCTCCGTTGCACAATTATCTCTACATCTCCAAATCTCCAAGCTGACCTTTCTCATTGTTAGAGGAGCAGAAAATACCAGCCTGATTAAGCATAGGTCTCTAACATACAGGGTCTCCATTTATAGCCACAAGTCTTCTCCTCATTTGAATTCTTTATTGTCCCAGCCAACAATGAAAAGATTCATTTTCAAAAACTATGATGTTGCTTTATTTCAAATCTCACACTTTTCAGCTGATGCGGCTCATTCTCATTTCTCTTGCTATTTACAACAAAAGAAACCTCTGCCTTATACCAGAGGCAGCATTCTCTGAGGGAGCAATTCATCTTGCTGCTTTAAAGTCCAATTTTGTGAATGTCATATTTACACAATATAGGTTCATCTAAATATACCAGCCTGTGATCTTTTAAAGACTCCCTGTTTCTTCACTTAGAGCCAGCTGAATCCATCTAGCCCAAACTAAGGGTGACAACATGAAAACTTAATCTCTCCCATTTTGACTGTGCAAAATATATCACTGAGAAATGGGACTGCCTGGTGCTTTGTGTGTATCTGTATAGCATTTGGGGGCAAATGAGAGCAATACTCCAAAGGCCAATTTGCACATTTGTTAAGGTTTGTTCCACAGTAGAGTACTCTCATCAAAGCCTAAAAGACTCAGGTTCAAATTTCCCCTTCTGATACATAGTGGCTCTGAGACCCTGGGAGAGTTATTTAACCCCTGTGGTGTAGGCAATTGTCTAAGATTATAAATTGCAGAGGAAGTGCCAATCTGCACTGGCAGAGAAGGTTTCCTCATCTGGGAGTTCCCTATACCAATGAAATCACAGGCCCAATCCCTATTGTGGCTAACCTGTTTATTTAAGGGATTGTCTTTGTTTTCTTTATTTTTGGAAGGACAGTATTGGAATTTCACAGGTGTTTTACAGGTATTTTAACTCCAACAGAGATCCAGGCTTAGACACTATTTTCCTTTTACTGACACCTATTACTAAGGCATGGGGTCTAGCTGAAGCTACAACTTGGTTTCATGCTTGGCACATATTCTTTTATAAATGCTTTTGAGCTTTGACACTGTTGATCATTCTCACCTCCTTGATACTCTCTTCTCTCTAGGTTTTTGGGATACCCATCTCCCCTAGTTCTTCTCCTACCTATCTGACTGTTCTTTCTCTGTCTCCTTTGCAGGATCCTCATCCAGATCATACCTTCTAATTGTCGGTGTCCCTCGGGGTTCTGTTCTGGGGCCCCTTCTCTTCTCCCTCTAAACTGCTTTACTTTATGATCTCCCCAGTTCCCATAGATTTAATGATCATTCTATCCTGATGATTCTTAAATCTATCTGTCCTGCCCTAATCTCTCAGTTGACCTCCAGTCTTGCATCTCTGAATCCCTTTCAGAGATCTCCAACTGGATGTCTATGGACATCTTAAAGTCGGTACGTCTAAAACAACTCATTATCTTTCCTCCTAAACTCATCCTTCTCTCCATCCTTCCCTTTTACTGGAAAGGTCAATGTCATCCTCCCAGTTCTTCCTCATCATTATCACCACCCCCACACCATATCCAGACTGTCACTAAGGCCTGTTGATTTTACCTTTACAACATCTCTTGAATATGCCCCCTCCTCTCCTCTGATAATGCCACCATTATAGCTCTCATCACCTCACACCTAGATTACTGCATTAGCCTGCTGGTGGTTTAGTCTGTCTCAAGTCTCTCCCCATTCCAATCCATCCTTCATTCAGCCTCTTAAGTGAATTTCCTAAAGCACAGGTCTGATTATGTCACACCCCTACTCAATAAACTCCCATGGCTTCCTATTACCTCCAGGAGAAAATACAGAATGCTTGGTCTGGCATCCAAGGCCCTTCCTAACCTTTCTCCATACCACATACTCTTGGGTCCAGTTATACTAGCCTCCTGGCTGTCCCACAAATAGGACACTTCATTTCTCAGCTCTGGGTATTCTCTCTGACTTCCTTTCATGCCTGGAACACTCTCCCTCCTCTGTTCTCATGACTGACTGAAGGAACTTACACTCTATCAAGCAAACCCAAAGGAAATATATAAGAAGTTATGAAATATGTATAAAATAAATCTAAGATAACTTGGGGGAGGTAATATAATCTGGGGAAATAAAAACTGCATTTTATATTTCACAATTTTGCCATAGGTTCCTTTCCCTACAAGAAATATTTGCAGTATAAAGAGTCTTGGATTTAGAGTCAAAGAACCTGGGTTCAAATCCTGACTGCTATTTCCTACCTGTGACATGGGATGTCACTTCACCTCCCTGGAACTCAGTTTCCTCAACTCTAAAATAAGGAAGTGACACTAGATAACCTTGAAGTTGCCTTCTAGTATTTAATGTGCAATTCTGTTATGCTCATTCTTCAACCCCAAGATATATCTCTGTTTCACAGTGAGCCACAGAGAAAACACAAAATCAAACAAGTAGTTAGCAGCTATTAACTACTCTATGGTCAGCACAATGCTAAGTACTGTGGAGGACACATTATAAGTACAAGATATGGTTCCTGCTCTCATGGAGCGTACAATTTTGTTGGGGAGAAAAGACTAATGATCTTGAAATAACTAGCAATATGAGACAGCACATAATTAAATGATAAATTGCATTTTATTGACAAGTAAAATAGGAGTCAGAGAAAGGAGAAATTAGTATGGTAAGAGAAAGATGCATGAAGCAAGTGAGACTTAAATTAGGCCTTATTAAACCATAATATAGAAGAGTGAAGATGGAAGACATTCCAGGCATTGGAAGGTGCTCAAGCAAATAAAACAGATATTAATGATTGTGGTGTTCAGGTCTAGGTGTGTGTGTGTGTGTGTGTGTGTGTGTGTGTGTGTATGTGTGTGTAGCCTGACTAGAGGGGAGGATATGTGTTGGGAAGCAATGAATTACAGCTTGATTTCGGAGAGCCTTGAATGCCAGACAGAGATGTTTGAAGTTCATTGCATAAGTAATCAGGAAGGACTGTGGGGGACCTGAATTATGACAATATGAAGCAGTGTTTGGGGAAGATTAATCTGGCAGCAGAATACACAAAAGCAACTCTTTGAGAAAGTGAGTGACAAAAAAAATTGAGTGTCCAATTTTAAGATGAGTAAAGACTGGGCACTTGCCAAAGAACAGGGAATTTTTGAGATGTGTTTACCCAGAAAAAGAAGATTTAACATGCCAGATATAGATAAACACAGATGCTGCAAACAGTCCCAAGGGAAAAGCACAGTATAAGATGCATGCTCCCTGGGGATACTGAAGGTAGTTAGACCCTGATGGGCCACCTGTCCCTGATGCCCCTGATAAGATGTCAATAAGCAGCAGAAGCATCTGAGCTTTCTGACAGCCTTTCAGCTAAGATTGGCAAGTGTGCATTTAGCTAATGTGCTAGTTAGTATGTATGGAAGGCTTAAAGCAAAGTCAAGTCAGCACAACTTACACAAACAGAGGAGAGGAGGAGGAGGAGATAGAAATCCAATGCACGGCTACCTCCTTTGGCCCCCAAATTCTTCTGCTAAAGTAAATCTCTCATGCCTCTTTGGGGAGTCAAGGTGAGCCTAAATTCTCAGTCTATGCCAGTAGACAAGCTCTTGCAGGTCTAGCCAAATAGAAGAGCTTTGAGCGTGGATTTGCCATTGGATAGGTCTTTTGTCTGAGAATCAGTTCAACTAACTAGTGCCTTCACTTTGAAACAAACCTTCCATTTCCCCTGTATACATCTTGTATGTATGTAGTTGTTGCAATATCCTCTCTCCCATGAGAATGAGTTTTATAAAATCAAGGACCCTGTTTTAGGGCAGCTAGATGGCACAGTAGATAGAGCACTGGGCTTGGAATCAGGAAGACTCCTCTTCACGAGTTCAAATCTGGCTTCAGACACTTACTAGCTGTGTGACCCTGGGCTAATCACTTAACCCTATTTGCCTCAGTTCCTCCTCTGTAATGAGCTGAAGAAAATGGCAAACCACTCCAGTATCTTTGCCAAGAAAACACCAAATGCGATTGTGAAGAATTAGACACGACTGAAACAAGTGAAAAACAGCAACAAAACTATATTGTTTACTTTCTTTGTAACCGCAGTTCTTAGTATAGCACTAACACTAGTAAATGTTTAATAAATCCTCCTTCACTGGCTGACTTAGATTGGAGAGGCTCATCATAAGGTTGCCTATAGTGTGACAATCTTTCCAAACATAATAATTCTACAAGACTGCTTACCAAGTTGTAGAAAGGTTGTAATCAGTGTTAGTAGAGGTAGTAGTCACAATAAGAAAATCAAAAATCCCTTAGAAAATAAAGTAGACAAAGTGATTGGTGAAATTACTTCAGCCTTGATTTCAGTTTCTTTTCTGATAACTGTCACATACACATGTATATAGATATGTATGTACATATACATTCATAATATGTAAAGTATCTTGTTTGAGCCTCACAATAATTCCACAAAATAGATATCACTAGTATGATCATTTCCACTTTACAGATGAAAAACTAATGCCCATATTATCTATAGCCCACTATTTCTGTAAATGTCAGAAGTAGTCAAAGACTGGACTTTGAGAGACCCTAATAGTTGAAGAAGGTTCCTAGTGGAGTACCCCAGGAACACTGTTTGGCCTTATGCTATTGAACTTTTTTTTCAGTGACTTAAACAATGATGTAGATAGTGTGTTTATCAAAATTAAAGATGACAGGAAGCTGGGAAGAATAGCTCACACACTGCATGATGGGATCAAAAAAGATCTTGGTCAGTTAGAGAATTGGGCTGAATATAATTTGATAAACATACCAGGGATAAATAAAGTCTTATACTTGGCTCCAAAAAACCATCTTCAACTTTACAAGTACAAAATAGGAGAAGTGTGTAAAGTGTTTTTAGTGGATTGCAAACTCAATATAAGTAACAGGGTACAAGATGGCAGTCAAACCAGTCAATGAGATCTATCTCAAGCTGCATTAAGAGAAACATAACTTCTAGGAATAAAGAGATAATAGGCTCTCCATACTCTGCCCTGGTCAGACCACATTCTGAAATAGTATGTTCAGTTTGAGGTGCTATAATTAGTAAGAACACTAATAAACTGGAGAGCATCCACAAGAAGTCAACCTACAGTTTGACTGAATGAAATTGAACCAGATTGAGACCATTCCCTGTGAAAACTGATTGGAGAAGCAAGGGATGTCTGACCTAGAGAAGAGGATATATGGGAACATAACCACTCTCTTATTCTTTTTGCCTCAGAAGACAGAACTGAAAGCAATGAATAGAATTTGTAAATAGGAAGATTTAGATCTTGATGCTGGAAAAAATATTTTGAACAATTAAATATATCCATAAGTAGAACGGGCTGCCTTGGGAGATAGTGAGTTTTCTGTCTGTTCTATTAAGCACCAGGAGGATATTTATCAGAGAAAATATATTGGTGATTCTTTTGGGGGTATGGACTGGACTAGGTGGATGCCGACATCCTGCTCCAACTTAAATTCAAAACTCAAGTCCTAAGACTCACAAATAAGTTGATATGAGATAGAAAAATGTAAGCTCCTTGAGAATCGAATCTGTTTTTTCTGTGTGTATGTATTCCTAGTACCTGCCTGGAGCATGATTGATTGACTAATAAATGCAAAGTCTTGTCACTGGGAATGGAGATTTAAGCTTTTGATCCTGTCAACTGGGGTCTAAAGGGAACTGTTAATGAGTAGGACACATCCCCAACCCCAACCCCAACTTTGAGCTCTTTCCTCTGTAGGAAAGAACAGATCAGAGGCCATCTGAGTATTTGGACTATGCAGAAGTTGCCAGAAAGCTGAGACTCTATAACCTTGCTGTTTTACAATCTGAGGACAAATGAAGTTAATGGCCAAGAGTCCTGCATCTTAGTGTTTGAAGTCCAATGGGAGCTTGACAACAGCAACCAGACAACTGCTTTTGATCCTTACCTGAATTAAGCACTACAGAGAAGTAACCAGTCTATTTCATATACATCAGTTCTTCCAAAGTCAGTCAGCAAAAAATCCTGGCTTTATCCAACCCATTTGGGATGAAATGGCCCCTCCCTTATTGACAGAAATAATACAAGGTCATGACTATGTGTAGTGTATACATGGTTTCATAAATATAAAAAGGATCTAGATCACTGATTTGATTTCATTCACTAGCTTTTTTTTTTTGGTGGGGCAATGAGGGTTAAGTGACTTGTCCAAGGTCACACAGCTAGTAAGTGTCAAGTGTCTGAGGCCAGATTTGAACTCAGGTCCCCCTGAATCCAGGGCCAGTGCTTTATCCACTGCGCCACCTAGCTGCCCCCTCACTAGCTTTTTATTAAGTGACTACTATGTACAAGGCCCTGGGATACAATGACAAAAAAGGAAACAGTCCTTGCCCTCAAGAAGTATACATTCTGTTGGCAGAAAACAACATGCACGTGAATCAGGAGTTCTCAATCTGGGCTGTGAACTTGAGATATGGAATTTGAGAGATATATGTGTGTGTATACATATATATGTATATATATGTATATATACATATATGTATATGTATATTTTGATAGTTGTCTTTCAAGATAGTTGGTTTCCTTTGCAATTGTATGTATTTTATTTATGCATTTAAGAAACATTCTAAGATAGTGTTTATGTGCTTCACCAGACTGCCAAAAGAATCCATGACACAGAAAGATCAATCCCAGACAGAAATTCAAAGACTATACAAAGTAAATGCAAATCCATTTCTCATGCAAAGGAGGAGGAAAACACTCATGTGGGTGGGCTGCAGAGTCAGAAAAGGTTTCATGCAGGAGGGGAAACCTGAGTGTAACCTTGAAGAGAGTTACCTATTCCAAAAAGGCAAAGGTGAGTAGGGAGAGTATTACAGCATGAGGCTAGCCAGCACACTTCCCTGGTCAAGAGATGTGAATTATAAATTACCAACCTGGAGAAAAGGAATGAGCCTGAATCAGGACTGGAACATCTCACCTAACCCCCAAGGGGAATCAGTCTGGCCCAGGCTGGAAAACATGGTCTACGGGGGAAATACCTCACAGCACTGAACAATCAGGGCAATAAAACCAGCTTAGAAGCAAAATGGAATTTGGTGGTGAAACAGACCTTTACCAATTTCTGCATTTAGTGCTTCCAGTGGCTAAAGAGAAAACCAGTGTATATATATTATCTGAAGAGCTTTACATGAAGACTGAGAGAATAGGTAGATGAAGCTGAGAATGACCACTGATTTGTCCAATGGACATTTGCAGAGCCAACGAAAAGCTAAGGAACCCTCCTGGACCCAGAGGAGCAGCTTCTCTCATCCCTGTGAGTGCTCCACCCCCCCCAACACCCATGAAATAAGTTCATTTGCTATGAGCTCCATGTATGAAAGGAAGGCTTTGCTAATTTTAAACCAAATTAGTTCTACTTTGCTGAGTAACTCCAGTCTATGATCTTTTATTTAACGTTTTATAACCTTAGGCGCCTTCTTCTATAACCCTTACATTTCGCAAAACTAAGAAAAAATACAGTTTGTTTTAATAAATTCTTGATTTAGCAAGCCAATAAACTCCCTAATAAGTTGCAAGAATAAGTCATTGTTGGACTAAAACCAACAACATAATTAGCCTCTCATGCCCTTGGGCTCTTAATCACAGAGCAGTCACTTTGTAAGGCCTGATGAAGTTTAACACTTTGGCAGCCAAGTAGAATCTCTGTCCTCTGTTATTCAAGCCTTTCTTAAGGGTCCTCACCCTAACTTCTACTAACTCCAAGAACGAACTACTCCTTTTTAATGGGAGTTGGCTATTAGGGAGGGCTCTCTAACCATTCTAGGATTTTAGGCTTGTGAGAGAAAAGGATATCTGCGATGTTAATCCTTTCATTTTGGACTGTCACTTTTCATCTTAATCCAAAACACAACACAGGGTGATATAAATTAAAGGAAAATTTTGCTGCTGAAATATCAGAAAACTCTCGGGAAACTATGCAGACTTATCATATATAAGAATGATATTATCATACTATCAATGTTTATTTTATTTTTAAGAGGCGACTGTGACCAAGCCAAAGTTACAACTAAATAGATTTTTAAAAATAGAAATAGGGAGCCTTTGTGTTGGAGGAAATATAGATAGAGTCTATAGGTGTCAAGTTTGCACCAAAATCAGGATTCACTAGAGATTCTATCATCAGACCTGACCTGGTTGATCAATGGGAAATAGCCATTACCGAACTTTCTGCTCTGTGACTAAGGGATATTTCAAGCTGGGAGGGGGATATGTTTGGCCAGGCACACACATTGTCTTTCATTCACCTGATGGCTTGAAAGCTTTGCAGGAATAAAAAATAATTCTTTTTGACAAAAGCATATTGAGGACCAATGACTAAGTCTAGCTCAATCATTCCTCCAATGGGTAGATCTTATTTTTTTTTTTGGCTTTTTGGTTTTTGCAGGGCAATGAAGGTTAAGCCCAGGGTCACACAACTGGTAAGTGTCAAGTGATGTTTGAGCCCAGATTTGAACTCAGGTCCTCCTGAATCCAGGGCTGATGCTTTATCCACTTCACTACATAGCTGCCCCCTGTGTAGGTCTTCTTTATATCATCTCTGGTAAATAGTCATCCATTGAAGACTTCCAATGATAGGGAACTCACTACTTTATAAGACAACCCTTTTTCTTTTTGGATAGCTCAAGTTGTTAGGAAATCTTTCTATTGAGACAAAAGTAGGTTACTGTCTATTATTTTCAACCATTAGTCATGGTTTATCCCTCCAAAGTCACGTAGAATGATTCTACTACACCTTCCAAAAGATGACTCATGTTTATGACCCACCCACTATTTCCCCCCAACCTTATCTATTCAGAATTAAATATCCCCAAATTCTTCAACTGATGCTCACAACCTGGTTTTTTGTCCCTTCACTATTCCAGTAAGAGAACCTAGACCCATAAAATTGGGTTTCATTTAAATGTAATAGTTCAATTCCAACAAATTCAATTCAAACAAACTTTTACTGGGAGTCACTTTGTGTAAGGTATACTGCTAGGTATTGAATTAGAATGGAAAGGGAAGAAAACTGGGAATCAAATCCTGGGGAAATAGGCCAGATGGAAACCATTAGAGAAAGCAGCTGCGCATTTTTCTACAGAATTGGCACCTGTGTAAAAGCTTTGTAAAAAAATCTTACCAGCTTATATTCATTTAAGCGGTTCCCCCCACCCCCTTGGTGGGCTTTTTCTCTCCCCTTTATAAGTACTCTAAGAGGAAAGTGGATTGAATCAACTGTCTTTTCTATTCACCTGGCATCCCACTGTGAGTGGTTATTTCCCAGTCTGCTCTAAACACTGTTTTAATAAAAGACATGCAGTTTGAATACTAATGAGGTATTTACAAATGTAGATAGAAAGATAATTTATACTATTGTGTGATATTACCACTAGTTGGCATTAGTGATGTGTCATAGATCACACTAATTGCAATATGGTGGGTTTTTTAAAAAAAGTAGAAATGCAAAACAGGGAATTATATCTGATGTTTAGAACAATGTAAGTGGATTTAAAAGTATTATTTAAGACCTGAATTTTAAACTGAATCATAGTTGCCATTTTAAGGTGACACAATAAGCTTGAAGTGGAGATTATCTGCTAGTATATTTGGGTGAAAGGAGAAAGGGAGGTAGAGGGATACTGGAAAGATCTTCATGCCTATGTCAGTCCCTAGAGGATCATTCTCAAAAAATTAAGCTGATGAAGCTGATGGTTGTGCATGGGGAACAATTGCTTCCTTAAGCTATGTGCTGTAAAAACCTGTTAAGAATATTAATATCAGTTATTGAAAGGTATATGCATTTTATTTTTAATAATCTTTTTGTTGAATCCTTGGGCTAACAATAGCAAAGGCAGCTAGGGGAAAGGAGGTGTCAGGATCCTCAAAGTCTAAGAGGTGACTGGGTCACTAAGAATCAAGATATGGAATCTCCTTTACTGGACCAAAAATCCTAGTCAAGTTCAAGTTGAGAGAGCCCCTGTGGAAGGCCATAGACACCTCCTGGGAGAAAAAAACCTCCAAATAAATCTTGACCTGGGATCCATGGACCACCTCCCCTTTCCAGGAATCAGTAGATAGATTTCAGGGAATCTCTGAAGTTGGCTACCCCTACAGACACAAATTTTCCTAGAATGAAAAAGAGGATTCTTCAGCCCCAGTAGACTCAAGCCAGCTTGGACTAGCTCTGGTTAAGGCTTACCCTGGAAAATTTCTCCCCAGGAGAGGAGCAATTTAATAGATTTCAGTTGCCTCAAAGGAAAAAGGCCTAAATCCAATTGGAAAGCCTGTCAAGTTAGAACTCACCATGGTGATGACTTAATAGTTGAATACTTCAATAGATCAGTGTTCTCATGGCTGTGGATATACTCCACCCCCACCACCACCACCCCCCCCCCCCGCAAGAGGGAATATCACAGCTAAACCACTGCTTCTTACCCTGTACAATTCTTGTCTATACCTACTTGTAAACCCTTTAAACAGAGTCCACTCAATGTGTTGGGGGGCTTTAGTTCTCCTAACGCTGCGTATATACAAATGGAGACAAAACCATGCATTTCCCATCTCTTTCTCTTACTACTAATTTTATGTTAATTCACATAAATAATTCACCATTTGTAATATGCTACAATATATTTATTTGTGCCCAGTATGCATCTCTTCATTGTCTTGGGAGTGAACTATAATTTTAATTCTTCAGAGATTGTGTTATCCCTGATTCAGAGTTGACTAGCTATCATCACTGGAAGAATATCAGTGTTAAAAAGAGAGGAATTTGTTTCAAAGAAAAATTATGTCATTGTTTAAAGCAATGTTCAGTTTTTCAGGTGAGATCCAACCTTCCTTCTCCTGTTCAATATCGGACTTCGTATGTAGTCTAACAACATCTGTTCAAGATACATGTCATGTGAAATCAGGTAAACTAGCATTTCTTAAGCACAGACTATGTGCCAGGCACTATATACACAGAAAGAGAGTAACAGTCCCTATTCTCAAGGAGCTCACAGTCTAATGGGCATGGGGAGGGGGAGTCAACCGACAATTACATACAAGTAATATATATGTATCCAGGATAAGTTAGAAATAAGCTCAGAGAGAAGGCAGCAAGATTAAGGAGGACTGAGAAATGCCTTCTTGTAAAAGGGAGGACATTAAAAACAGGGAAGTCAGACGGTGGAGATGAGGAGGGAAAGAATTCCAAGCATGGGGGACGGCCAATAAAAATGTCCAAAGGTGAGAGATGGAGTATTGTGTGTAAGGACAGCAAGAAGGCCAGTGTCACTGTATCATATGATATTGTGAGGGTGGAGTAAGATGTTAGAAGTCTGGAAAACTATGAAGGGACCAGGTAGTTAAGGGTTTTTAAACCCAGAGTATTTTACATTTGATCCCAGAAGTAAATCCATGCCCTAATGGACAAACTTTATGGGCTGTCCATCAATCTACATAGCATGGTTTCAATAATACCATTCTAAATCCACCTGGGCATTCCTATGTAGTTAATTAGACCAAATACTTTTGAGTAGGCAGCTGTGTGGCATAGTGGATAGAGTTCCAGGGCCTGGAAAATAGTAAGTACTCGATAAATACTTTATTCACTTAATATGCAGTGACTCCAAAGCACAAATAAACATTGGAGAAGGTAAGAAGCATTGAAAAGATCTGAGTTCAAATCTAGTCTCAGACACTTACTAGCCTGGGCAAGTCACTTAACCATGTTAGCCTCAGTTTCTTCATCTCTAAAATGAGCTGGAGAAGGAAATGGCAAATCCCTCCAGTATCTCTGCCAAGAAAACTCCAAAGGCAGTCACGAAGAGTCAGACACTACTGAAACAACTGAACAACAACAAAATGTTTGAGAGATTCTGCATATCATTTAAGAGGTTTGACAAAGTTCAAGGGTTTCATGCAATCTATTTCATGTGATTTTAAAACAGGAATATTTGGAGGATTTCTACATCTTTTGGAAATTCCATTACTATTTGGACTTCGCCTGGGACATTGCCCATGATGGAAGTGAACCTTTTGAGAATATACATCTCCCTGTTTTATGTTTCATTTGCTATAAATAGTGAAATGACTGGCAAGTTATCTCTTTTTACATCCAACAAGGAATGTTGTATGATTTTTAAGAACAACTTTGTTGGATGTGTGACTTTAGGATTACATTTTTCTCCCCTGAATAAAATGCTACACCCCCTCTCCATCAGTAAACCAAAAGTACTGAAGAATCTCATATCCTTTCCACATTTTAGTCATTTGTGTGACTGTAAAAGTGTAGTTTACTATTTCGTTCTTTATCTTCAAGGATTTCTTTGAGATGTGTGCAGTTTATATTACAAAATGATAAAGTAGGCACAGGAGTCAGTAGCTGATGATATCTTCTCAATCACCCTTTTAAGTAGTTATGTGTACTTTTTAATGAGGCAGAAAGTGCAACTGTTTCTATCTACTGAAGGAGAACAATGTTGTCAGAATCTTCTGCATTTCTGTACCCTGGTACAAAGTCTTGATTGTTCCTACCCTGGTAGTTTCTATAAACATCTCCTCAGGTATTATTTCTTTCTGGGTTTTTTAAGCAGATATGCCTAAATCTTCCGTCATCTTCTTCAATAAGGTTTTCCAATGAGTTTGTATTCCAAACCACTGTTATCCTTGACTACCATAACTCACCACTTGGTAAAAAAGTCATATGTTGGCTGGATGAGGTAGTTTTTAGACTTTTGGCCTCCTTGTTCTAGTGACTATTTAAGTTCAATTTCCATAGATAATGAAGTTCAATGTTGTTATATGTTCCTTTATACATTTCCCATTTTTCTCAAATGCTAGCTTATTTAGATAGGTTAAGTGGGAGGCATTTTGTTTAAATGTCATATCTTCATTTTTCTGCTATTATACTGGTTTTTTTATTATTGATTTTGATCTCTGTTCTAACAAGTCAATAGTCTAACTGTACAAGATAGCTAAATTGGAAATAACTCTCCCAACTGTAACCAAAAATCCCCTATTAAGATAGTCCATTTCATGTTTGCGTTGTTATTCAGTGCTTGCCACCCCTCCCTCCCCCCAACTTAGTTCTGGCAGAGAATACCTCTGATGGTAACCTACCTCTCTTTAATCCCTTTTCATAATCCTGAGACATAGTTTCCAATGTTTCTTATCTTCTCCAGTGTTTATTTGTGCTTTGGAGTCATTGCATATTAGGTAGATCAAGCATTTATTGAATACTTACTATTTTCCAGCAACAGTGATAAGCTTCTATTTTCCTTTAATTTGATGGGTCTTATCAAGTTTTTTTCTTACTACTGCCTCATTCTCTGTAATACATGTTGGCACATAAGCTGTAATTATATTCATGGTAGTCTTTTTGCTTATGTTCATCATGAGCAGTACAATACAAAATGACCAATTATCCCAAGAAATTAAGTCTCTTATTGCCTTTGGATGGATGATAAAACCAATGTTACTAACTCCTTTATTCATTTCTCCAATCCTCTCAGAATCTGAGTCACTCTTCTTTGTAACTACAACTTCCTTTTTCTCCCAGTTTTATTTATAATGAGAATGCAAATAAGAATGTGATCCAGTTTCTATAGGACAACAGTTCTCAAAGTGTGCTTAGCAGCCACCTGGAGATCCTCAAGACCTTTTCAGAGGATTCACAAGGTCAAAAATATTTTTAATACTATTATGATGTTATTTGCCTATTAAAATATTCCTCCTTTTTCCAACTACATATCAGTTTAAGGCAGGATTTTCTTCACATAATTCAACCAAAACAACAGATCTTAACAGAATGAATGCAGATACAGATATAAGAATCTGTCTTCTTTTAAACCAGACACTGATTAAACTAATTAAACCAGACACTAACCAGACAATACTAATTCTTTGTGCCAGAGAATGATAGTCACAGGATTTTAAAGGTGGAAGGAAACTTAATCGTCACTGAGTCTAACCTATCCCCAAAAAGTCATCCACACTACAACATATTTAGCAAGTGCTCATGCTTAAAGACCTCCATTGAGGAGGAAGACCTTTCGGGGCAGCTCATTCTATTTGGGAAGTGTTTGGGGTTTTTCCCGATGCCAGACTTAAACTTGCCTCTTCACAACTTCCACCCGTTGCTCCTGCTCTTCTGTGGAAGCAAAAAAAAATCTGATCCCTCTTCCACATGCCAGGCCTTCAAATACAGTGCTACAAAGACATGTACCACGTGAAAAGATAGAATGATTGATGGGGGCTGCCTTCTAGCCTTGTGTGTCCTAGAATTTGAATCTAAATATCATATTAGCAAATGACAGGGCAATTCGCATTCACCAGGTTGCCCAAATGTATTGCCCACCTCTGAGTCAAGGCAGACAATTAGAAAGAGACACTGATGCTGCAGAATCTACTAGCATCAACTTGCACTTCATGGAGGGAATTCAGCCTCATCCTTGAGAAGAAGCTCCAACTAATCCCAGGATCTTAACAGGTGTGGAAGTGTGCTCCTTCCCTCACCCCCACAGCCTGACAAATGTGCAGACATTCTAAGATCACTGGGGTCCACGATGTCCAGGCAGGATGTTAAATCTCTGCCTCCGTGTAGTCCAGATGTCACAAAACATTGGCCCAGTTCTAAAATGATGCAACGCCAGATCTCTCGAACATCGCTCTCATCCATCAAACTCACAGTGGCTTTGCCCCAAAACAAGAGCTTTGCTTTTAATATTATTAGCCAAGCCTCATATCACCCAGTGTGACACATTGCTTCATGGTGTAAGAGATAATGGGCAGTAGCAACTGCTCAGACACGATGGAGAAGGCCCCATTTGGTACCCACAACAGCTGGCAATTTATCTACTGCACATCATTTATTATGCTTAATAGCACTGTCACAAACCTCGGTGTAGCTGACATCCAGTAAAAGTAAGTGAACTGGAAGACACATGGGTACAGGCCTTTGAAACTCATGATTAAATCATGCCTGAAGAAATTGGAGCATATGTTCTTCCATGTTTAGCCAGGGCGTCACAATCGACTGTCACTCCCGTTTGAGAGAGGGTGGCCCATGAAGCAGCAACTTCTTGTTTTCACCAATTTCCATTCTAAACCTGGATTGCTTTATCTTCAAATTCATTTTTTTGTTAAATTTATTTTTTGTTTAAAATGCCCACTTCTTGAGGGCAGCTAGGTGGCACAGTGGATAAAGCACCAGCCCTGGATTCAGGAGGACCTGAGTTCAGATCCAACCTCAGACACTTGAAACTTACTAGCTGTGTGACCCCGAGCAAGTCACTTAACCCTCATTGCCCCATCCAAAAAAAAAAGTATATTTATCTTCATTTTCACACACAAAAAAATGCCCATTGCTTTTTGTCCATCATCCAAGCCAATTTCTAACCACTGACTGACCATGAGTTGGGAATGCTTGAAAGAGGTTTCCTATTCATGTACAAGTTCAACTAGAGGAACCACACAATGTGGCAGAAAGCACACTATATACAGCATCAGAAAACAAACCTTCAGATCTTGGCTCTGCTGTTTATCTCTTATGATACCTTGGGCAAATTATTTAAGTTCCCTGGAATTCGATTTCCTCGTCTATAAGCTTAAGGATCTGGACTAGAGGACCCTTTTTGGCCCTCTCGGCTTTAAATCTGTAATGTGAAGTTGGGCTCTTTCATTGTTCTCAATCCTTGTTTTTCACCTTCATCAGGTAATGACTCGAGATGAAACAGATTCTAGGGGCAGAAGACTCTTCTGGGCCCTAGAGGAAGTTAAAGGAGAGAAAAGACAGGGTTGCTGCCTTCAATGGTCTTACAATCTTTACATACAGAGCTATTCAAAGACAACCACAACCACAAAGCTAGTGGGAACAATTGTAAAATGAAGTGCTACCAATTAAATAAACAAATACCAAGAGGTGCACTACCTTGATGCTTCTTCATGCTGTCCTTGTAATATTGTTTAACCATCATGTCATTCCGTTCAGTGTATGGAGAAATCCCCAAGGAGAGGAGCTAAAAATACTGCCACCATTCCCCATTCCCTCACTGGGGGATGCATGTGTGACTTCTCTCAGTAATGATAGTTTCATTGCTTTGTATTTTATTTGTTCAGCAGGTGATCATTAAAATTAAGCCCTGGATAAGCTGAAACCCTGGCTAATTTATCTCCTGCAGTATACTCCTTGCAGGTGACAGGATTCATGCATAGTGATGGAGATAGAGTTTCCATGATACTTAGTGATTCCTCAGGATAGAAAGTGTTATGTTAATGGAAGATCACAATAATTAACAGGAACCCTACCCCCTGGATATCAACAGAAATTCACAGGCCTAGACACAAAGGTAATGAATGAGTTGTTGCTGTTCATGAATATTTTGCATTAGGGTTTAATTACAGAGGCAGGAGCACTGGCCTTGATGATTTTTTAATGGCAGAAGGATGTTTTCCTAATTTCACATTATTCATTTAAAAAGCTCATTAGCAACAACGTGTGATGGAACTTACCTGGAGTAGATAAAGGAATGGAAAACTCAACTTTCTCTGAGGTCAGTCAGTCAGTTAGTACTAAGTGCCTACTGGCTTCAAAAGTCCACATCCAGGGGGCAGCTAGGTGGCACAGTGGATAGAGCACTGGCCCTAGAGTCAGGAGGACCTAGGTTCAAATCTGGCCTCAGACACTTAACACTTACTAGCTGTGTGAACCTGGGCAAGTCACTTAACCCCAATTGCCTCACCAAAAAAAAAAAAAGTTCACATCCTCATGGATATGACAAATAGTTCAGTTCCTCACTTCTTGGGGGCACTCTTCTCTATTGAAAAAGCCAAGGAGGTCATGTTGCCTTTTTCTGACATTCTCTTATTAGAACCTTTGACCACTGCCCCCCCTTCCTGGGGAAGGTGAAGCCACTTCAACAGCTTAAGTATTTTGGCACACTCCTGGGATTGTCCTCTCTGTGGAGAGGCTGCTCAGCTTAGAAAAAGATAGAGTAAGGCTTACTGTAGCTGGAGTCTCCCAGAGGACTCAGTTAATTTAACAACAATTGCCTCAGGCTGGCTAAAACATTGATTATGGTGGGTGTCCCAGAAAGACAAGGTGATGTCACAGTTGTCCTCTCTAAATTTATGGCTCTTGTCAAGCCAAGAATGGCCTTGGCATTTGTGTCCCAACTTAATGATGAAAGTCTTCTGATTTTGCAAAAAAAAAAAATAATAATAATAATATATAGATAAAAATCACAATGAACAATACTGAGGGAAAAGGCCATGACTTACTACTAGCCAGGAAAGAAGAAGAAAATATTTAATGGGAGCTTATGGGCTCACCACTAATATCTTGATGAAAGTCTTATCCAAGGTCTCCAATACATAAGCTGGTTTCTTTCCATCCTTCTGCTGAAATTTACAGGCCAGACTATATTTCAGACTTTCATTAGTGGAGACTTTCATTCTTTATGGTGAAGGCATTAAGGGTGGCTGCTATTGAAGTTTCTCATCATATATATTGAAAAGGAAATTTATTGCCAACCTATTAGAGTGGTTTTAATGTTCTCTAAGCATATTATTTGCACATTTGATTGTAAGCCATCAATAAGTGCTTTCTGAAAATACTTTTCTCAGCGTGAAGAGAGGCAGGGGTGTGTATGTAATTATGGAGATGTGCATACTATATCTTACACACCCAAAGACAGGTGAGATTTCATGATCCCATGCGATAAGGGGAAAATATGGGAATAATTGCCCCTTTCTTATGAATAATTGCTGGTTCTATAAGGGAGATAAGTTTCTCTATCAGGAGGTTATACTTTTAAATAACCAGATTAAAAGCAGTTATGAAATGACTTTTGAAGTCTAGATGCAATTGGAGCTCATTCGGCCAGCCTATTTCCATCATAATAGGATCTCAGAAGTGAGAAGGGTGGGGGGAAGGGGGGCCCATTACAGACAGGTCACCTGATCCATCCCCTACTGACAATGCAGAATTGTTCCCTATAGTACTGTCTGCAGGGTTTTGTCCAGTCTCGTTTGAAATGAATACCCAGTAAGACGTACAGATTTCGCCATCCCCCTTATTTTTAGCTATAAAGCCTATTTCCTAACTGCAGTAATGACTAGTCTGCCAACACATTCATCTCCAACCCAAAGAGTGAAAGGAAGGAGGATTTTTTGTTGGCCTTTTTTTTTTTTAATTTTCTTGAGACCAGGCATGGAAGGAAATTGGCTCACAAACTTCAAGAGGCAGAACAGGGGGATAGCTGATGTGGCATAATTTCTCTATGACACCCTGTCCCCCCTCCCCAAACACACTCTTGGGGTGAATGACTTTTGCTCAGAGAAAAATAAAGAGTTCCAACCATAGAGTGGACTATAAGTACTTCCTGGAATGGGCTCAAGAATGGCAGAGCTAGAAGAAGCTTGAGAGACCATCCAGTCTAAGCCCCTTTTTTTAGAAATTCATAACCTGGGGGCAGCTAGGTGGTGCAGTGGATAGAGCATCGGCCCTGGATTCAGGAGGACCTGAGTTCAAATCTGGCCTCAGACACTTGACACTTACTAGCTGTGTGACCCTGGGCAAGTCACTTAACCCCATTGCCCCACAAAAAAACAAAAAAGAAAAAAAAAGAAATACATAACCTGAGGCCTGTAGATTTGGTCAGCAGTCCCTTCTAACTATGGCTCCAGAATGGATGACATTTGGGTCACCCAGAGTCTCACTTGTGGAAGATAGCTCAAGGAAATCTCTTTAAAAAACTCCAGATGGGCTCAAGAAAGAAGCCTATGTATATATGTTTGCATGTGTATATATGTTTCTGTTTATGTATGTATATGCACATATATCCATTGTATTTTATCCATTATATATAGATAGATTTCTTCTATACAAATATATAATAACTATTACAATTATTAACTCGAAATTTCCCAATCGAGCAATACTAGGGCCCACCATTAGAAACTATCTCACTCAGAAGTTACCTGGCCTATGGGGTTGATAACTGTAGAAAGCATCATTGGGCGGGGCGGGGGGGGGGGATGAAGAAAAAGCAAAAAACAAAAACAAAATCAGACACTACCAAGTACTAATAAAGTGCCTCCCAACAATAGCTTCTGAGGTCTTGTTGTGTGTCCTTCATTTTTGAAGAGGACCAGTGGCATCGAGGGCAATGACTCAGATTTAAGTGAGGCAGAGTTGCACAAAGTCATCTTCACTCTCTTCCCGAGTCATCAAATTCCAGTGGCAGAATAACAGTCAAGACAACTGGCTCATGATGCGGTGGATGACCTTGGCATCTTCCCTGGCTGACCAAGTTCTAAGCACTCCTCAGCAGCTGCTTCAACTGCCTTCGTAACCATTGGAACAAATTGTTCTCATCCACCCATTCCACCAGGGGATGTCTCCACATGCTTGGGGTAGACATTCAGAGATGCTAAATCAAAGTACATCCTCAGCTTCTATTTTCTGTGCCATATCACACTTATCACTTCAACCCTTGAAATAGTCTCTGTTCTATTATCTCCACCTACTCTTGCCTATTTTACAAGACTGCCCGATCATGACTCAGGAAACATCGACCTCCCTACAGACTTGCAGCTCTCCTGCCACCTACAGAACCACAGCAGGTAACCTGAGACAGAAGGGAATAGTGGGATTAGGCATAGATACTGAGAAACATTAGAACTTGTGACTTTTTTGAAGGGAAAAACAGCACAAGTGAACCTACTCCTATAAAATAGATGTGATCCACAAAAAAAATATGTGTTAAGGACCTGTGCTCCACCCCATCTACACCCACCCTAAAGGCTGTGGTGACACGGTTCCTGTATAATGACTTAAAAGGTTTTGAGACACAATCCCCTGGGAAGACATATCCAAGACTCTTCCAAATCCCCTTGCTTTTTGCCCCAGAGGTTTTTTTTAAGAGATGTAATACAGAGAGATATTTTGCCCATCTATACAAAAAGCCCTTGTCTACCCACAAAGATTTCTAGGAAGAAGAGCAGAGATAGATCCTTTACATATATGTTTTCCAGGGATACATCCATTTTAGGTCCACCAGGGTCACCAGTGCTATTTCCCTATCAATAATATCAAAATTTTGACACAGTAGATGGAGTGCTGGGCCTCAAGTCAAGAAGGCCTTGTAACAAGCCCTGCCTGCCTCAGACACTATTTGTGTGATCCTGGGCAAGTCAATTAACCTTTTTTAATGTCAATTTCATCCTTTATAAAATGAGGATAATAACAGTACCTACATACCTCATAGGGATGTTGTGAGGACCATATGAGATAACCTTTTTAAAGTGTTTTGCAAACCTTAAAATGCTACACAAATGCTAGCTGTTATGACTATGTTTCTCACTGTTCATTTGCAACCCTACTTGTATAAATCAAGATGGCTAACTAAATTGTATTTTCTCATTAAAAAAAAAACTCTTTTCAAGTACCTTCCCTTTCTGGCCCTCATTTTTTCCTTCTGTAAAATGAAGGGGTTGAATTGGATTCTCTCAAAGATCCCTATTAGCTCTAACGTGCTATGGTTTTATGATTCTGTAATTATACTTTGAGTTATCAACATAACCCAATGAAGTGATCAGCTAGAAATACCTGAATAATTAGAACCATCATTTATTAATTTCCATATCCAGATGTTAGAGACTCATATTCCTAATAAAAGACTTCACACCTTCTCAGTTTAATCAGGTTTCAAACTCAAGATAATTAACACATTGGCCAGTTCCATTCACGTCTATGTCTTGGTTCCCTTTTGCTTCCCCTTCTATTAATTTAACAAATTCCCATTTTCCAACAATGATAGGGTTCAGGCAGGATAAAGGTACAATTTGCAAGGAGCTGAAGAATCAAAATAAAGAGGTGGATAACAAGAACAAAGACAGAAAAAAACAAAGACAAAAAGCAGGGTCAAAGGCTTAGTGTGTCAAATGCCTCTAAGTACATTGAAAATAAAGCTATAGTGCTAAGGATGAGGCCTTAGACAAGCTATATTGCTACTTGGGTCTTCAATGTGTTCATCTGTTCAATGAGAAGGATCTAGACTAGATTGTCTTTAAATCCCCTTCCATCAATGCTATCTTATGATTCTATGAAATAAGATCACAATCCCTGGTGATAATTATCAGGTCTCCTTGTACTCATGCTCACAGTAAATAAATCAAGTTCATTATTGCAGGCAGCTAGGTAGAACAGTGGATGGAGTTCTGGGCCTGGATTCTGAAAGACTCAGCTTCCTGAGTTCAAATCTAGTCTCAAACACTTACTAGATATTTGACTCTAGAAAAGTCACTTCACCCTGTTTGCCTCAGTTTCCTCATCTGTAAAATGAGCTGGAGAAGGAAATGGCAAACAGCTCTAGGATCTCTGCCAAGAAAACCCCAAATGGGGTCACAAAGAGTTGGACACAACTGGAAAATAACAACAAAAACAACAACAAGGTTCATTATTGGGATCTCTCAGTGGAGAAACCAGACTAAAAAAAAGAGAAGCTACCCGCTTGGCTCTGTTCCTCTTCCTCATCTCTCTCCATTTTCTCATTTGTTTTTTAAGCCCCAAATTAAAATGTCTCAACATTCTCTGTCATTTCAGCAACATTTATAGAGGACAAAGACCTGATAAATCCAGAAACACATTCACCAGGTTTTTTTTCTCTTTATTATACTTATTCTGGGAAACAGAACGGTATAAGAACCCAGACCAAAGGTAATGGGCAGAAGTTAGAAGCTGGTGCTTCAGAACCAAGGCTGGCCAATGGAAGCAGCTTCTAAGGAAATCATTTGGAGGGATAGAGAGCAAGGCGGGGGGAGGGAGGTGTATAATCAAAAACAGCTATTAGAAGTTATAAAGTTTATAGAGGTGCTATCAATTCTCAAAGGAATTTAGTCATTTTAGACTGTAGCAATATGGGACCACAGAGCATAAATCATGCTAGAGGTGGGGCCCTACCCCTTGTTAACTGCTTCATGGCTCTGGGACTTCTACAGTGTAGGTGCTTTCTCCATCAGGAGAGGTGGCAATCTCTTTGTATCCTGGTCTTCAAATAATAACTGTGACCATAAAAACCAGCCTGAGATCATCCTGGTAATAAGCCTTCTTAAATATGGCTATGTTATTCCATTGATGCAAGTTGTGGGTTCTGGGCTTATACTTCTTTTTTTGAAAGCTGAATCATACTTTTATTATATTTTTAACAGTTATTATATTTTTTAACAGTTTTCAAAGTTCTTTTGTGTATTTTCCTGTATTTAATATTAAACCATCCCGGGGCAGCTAGGTGGCACAGTGGATAGAGCACTGGTCCTGGATTCAGGAGGACCTGAGTTCAAATCTGACCTCAGACACCTAACATTTACTAGCTGTGTGACTCTGGGCAAGTTACTTAACCCCAACTGCCTCACAAAAAAAAAATTTTTTTTAAAAACCATCCCCTCTATCCCATGTCTTTCTCCTACTCAATAATTTCTAGTGGTTCTCCATCATCCTCAGGCTCCAATATGAAATTCTTTCTTTTGCATTCCAAGCCCCTCACAAAATAGCCCCTTCTTCCCTTTCCAGTCTTCCACCTTACTCACCTTCATATACTCTGGAACCCAGTGACATTGGCCTCACACAAGACACTTTCTCCTGACTGTATTTCACTGGCTGTCACCAATGACTGGAATACTCTCCATGTTCATCTCCTCCTCCTTGGCTTCTTTCCAGTCCCAGCCCAAATCCCACCTTCTCTAAGAAGTCTTTCCTGATTTCCCTTTAATGCCATGTCTTCCCCTAGTTGATTATCTTCCATTTGTCCTGGATATAGCTTGTTTGTACTTAATTTGTATTTTGTCTTCCCCATTCCATTGAGAGATCCTGGAAAACAGGGATTGTCTTTTGCCTTTGTGTCCCTACTGCTTAGTACAGTACTTGGCACATAGTAGGTGGTTAATATGTTTATTGACTGACTGATTTCGTCTTTACTTCAACCTTGTTATTTCCATTTTACATATGAGGAAATGTTGGCAGTATCTCAAAGCTAGCAAATTATGGAGGGAAGAGTAATAATAATTCACATTTTAGTTATAGTTTAGTTATATAATATCTCTCTATCATCTATCTATCTAATCATCCATACATCCATCTATTTATCTATGGGCTTATACTTTAGAGTATAAGCTCCTTGAGAGCAGGGGTTGTCTATTTTTATCTTCAGGGCTTAGTATAGCATTTTGAATACAATGAGTGCTTAATTGCTTTCTCATTCATTCATATTCAGTCTTTCTGTCTTCATAGGATTTGTCAGAACATGTGTTTTGTTGGCATAACCTGCAATTATGCCATGATAAGACATCCAAAAAGGTCAAGAAATTTGGTTAAAAGAGTTTAAAAGAATGAAGAAAGCTTATAAAATGGTAGGTAGTATTTATTGTGTATTCCCAGAATCACAGCACTTGAGAATCAGAAGAACCCTTGTGTACCATCTAGTCCAATATATACAGTGGAGAGAACTACACTGTAATGTATATGAGAATGTATGACAAGTACCAGGCCAGACTTTGCCTGAAGACCCTTAAGGAAGGGTGACCATCCACTTCTCCAGGAAGCCCATTCCACTTTTCAATAGTTGTTAGGAAATTTTTCCTCACACCAAGCCTCAATGTGCCTCTTTGCATCAACATCCATGCTTTGCTCCCAGTTCTGCCCTCTGGGGCCAAAAACAAATCAAAAGAAAACCCAAAAATCCAACCCTGCTTTCATAATACAACTCTTCAAATACTTTGAGGAAGCAGCACTGTTTCCACCTACCCCCACCCTGAGTCTTCTCTTCTCTGGGAAAAATATGCCCATTTTCTTCAACAAATTCTCAAATGCCATGGATGGATGGACTCGAAGCATTTCACCTACTTGGTGACACTCCTCTGGACATTCTCCAGATTATTGGCATCTTTTAACTGTGGCAAAAAGAACTAAACATAATGTTCCAAATGAGGTCCGGAACTATCTGATGAAGACAATGGAACTATCACTTAGAAATAATGTCTCTACTAATGTAGCCCTGTTAGCTTTTAGGGACTTGTCTTTCTCACTACTATCAACTGAGCTTACTGTCTACCCAAAAGCCCCAGACTCATTTTAGAATTCCCCAATTTTATACTTGTGACATTGAATTTTTGGACCCAGACATGTCCACATTTATCCCTGTTAAATTTCATCTTACTAGATTCAATTCAATGACCTAATGCGATTCTGTCATCCAGTGTGATAGTTATTAATTCCAACTTTGGATCACTTGCATATTGGATGATCATGCCACTTATGCCTTTATCCGAGACAATGACAAACTTTATTTATTTGTTTGTTTGTTTGTTTGTTTGCAGGGCAATGAGGGTTAAGTGACTTGCCCAGGGTCACACAGCTAGTAAGTGTCAAGTGTCTGAGGCCGGATTTGAACTCAGGTCCTACTGAATCCAAGGCTGGTGCTTTATCCACTGTGGCACCTAGCTAACCCTAATGACAAACATTTTAAAAAGCATGATGCCTGGCTCAGAACCCTGGGTACTCCATTATAACCTTCCTGCCGAACTGACAATGAAACAAACATTAACAACTACTTTGCCACTAGGTGCTACAGTGGATAGATCAAATGGTCTGGGATCAGGAAGACCTGATTTCAAATCCAGCCTCAGACACTTACTAGCTGTGTGACCCTGGGCAAGTCACTTTGTTTCCTCATCTGTAAAATGAACTGGAGAAGGAAATAGCAAATCATATCATTGCCAAGAAAACCCCAAATGGGGTCACAAAAAGTCAGACATGACTACAATGACTGAACAACAACACTCTGAATCTGAGCAGCATGACATATAGTAGGTACTTAATAAATGAGTCTGCTAGATTGATTCAACCAATTCCAAATCAAGCTAAATTGTATTAAGATATTTTCTGTCATCTCTCCATCTTTATCCATGAAAATACCATGAGGTATTTTATCAAAAGCTTTACTAAATCTAGGCAAATTATATTGTAATAAAAAATGGAAATTTTGGCTGAATCATTTGAGAGTTGAGCGCATGCTACTGAAGCGGTTTTTGAAGGACCGCCCTTTTGGGGAGGAGACCTTGACGAAGATGAAACAGCGTGTGCCTGCTGCTGCCCGGAGTGCCATGGCAAAGCATGCCGTACTTCCGGGACACCAACTTAAAACTGAGAGTGGAATGGAAGTTCACGCTCTGCGCTGACTCTGGCTTCTCAGCTTAGCAGTGGTGGCACATGCATTTGGCTCTGGTTCTCGGCCTGGCAGGCAGTTTTGAGATTCGGTGAGTTTTATAAAAGAATATAGACTAAGCTTAGATCTAAGATTATTCATTTGTATTTCTACTTTCCTATTTCTCTAATTGGTATCACCTTTTTGTTATCTAATTAATCCCCAAACAATAAAAACTAATCCCTCACTGATTAAAGCTCAGAGACTTCTTTTCTTACTGGTCTGGGAGATATATAAGGGAAAAGTTAAAGGGGGAGTTTAATGCTCATATATCCAATTTTAAATCTCACGATATCTAAGGCATTTTGCCTCATCTCAAGGCAGCCAAGTAGCACAACATGGAGAACAATGGACCTGAAGTCAGAGAGACCTGAGTTTGAATCTGGCCTCAGACATTTACAAGCTACGTGACCCTGGGTAGGTCACAACTTCTGTTTGCCTCACTTTCCTCATCTGTAAAGTTGCAATTATAATTGCACTTACCTCCCCAGGTTGTTCTGAGTATCAAATGAGATATATTTGTAAAGTACTTTGTAAACCTTAAAGTGCAATATAAATGCTGAGTATTAGTAGTAGTGGTGGTGATTTAGCAATCCTATCAAAAAAGGAAATATCTGGAATGACTTATTCTTGAAAAAGCCACACTGTCATTTTGTAACCATTACTTCCCTTTAGAGATTGTTGTGAACTCTCTCTTCTTTTTTTCAGTTGGATGAGGGCAACATTATTCATTCATTCAACACTCAAAACATATATGAAGGTCCCCCTTCATATGCAAGTCACTTGAATAGACCTCTGAAGAAGACCCAAAAATGAATTAGATAAATGGCCCCTGTTCTCAAAGAGCTTACATTCTAATAGCAAAGATGCTTCTGTTTGAATACATTCATAGATCTCCCATTTCATCAATGTAAATACCCCCTTGATAGTATGGATCCCAGCCCATCCATGCCTTCTCATCCTGCCCAATTCTTATGCATTACTTTTCATAAATCTCCCATAAAGGATCTTCCAATACTCAGGAAGCCTACTTCTAAGTCTTTTTTTTTACATTTCTGGGGTGCCAATTCAGCATAAGGATTATTCATATGTTATCGCTCCTCATTCCATCAATAGCCCACTTCCTTTTGCAGTTATGCACATCTTTGATGGCATCTTTTATACCAGCTCTTATGCAACGGTAATCTTGGCTAATATATTATCAATAATTTCCATTGATTGTGTGTTATTTCTCCTTTAGGTCCTGTAAGTATGTTGATACTTCAGAGATCATGGCATTCCATGGTTTTGAGGCATGCAGTAACATGAAGATGTTAGGGATGAGGAGTGGAGAGATCGTTCTGTGTCAAGAAGCTGTTTGGGATCATTAAAAGCACCATCCAATTTCCAAGATACAATCTAGCCTGGTTTTGTTCTCTTCTTCAGTTTTGGGCTAAATCTATAATACCTGTCCAAGATGGGCTAATTCAATGGGCTGCCATCCAAGTGCATCTCATTTGGTACATGACAAAGCCTGTATATGGATAACAATAATAAAAATAATAATAAATAGAACATAAGAACTATATAGAAGTACTCCAAATAGATGCAAGGAAAATGCAACATAAAGAGGGAAGGAGGGTATCAAGGAAAACTTCTCTAGAGGAGCTGCCATGTATATGTCAAGTGCACTGTGCTATATAAAGTATTTTAAAAAGCATGAAGAGCAGGTAGATGGATAGAGCAACAGGCCTGGAGTCAAGAGCACCTGAGTTAAAATCTGACCTCAGGGCAGCTAGGTGGCACAATGGATAAAGCACCAGCCCTGGATTCAGGAGTACCTGAGTTCAAATCCAGCCTCAGACACTTGACACTTACTAGCTGTGTGACCCTGGGCAAGTCACTTAACCCTCATTGCCCCGGAAAAAAACAAAACCAAAATCTGACCTCAGACATTTGTTAGTTATGTGATCCTAGGTAGGTCACAACCCTATTTACCTCAGTTTCCTCATCTATAAAAATGAGCCAAAGAAGGAAATGGCAAGCTACTCCAGTATCTTTGCCAAGAAAACCCCTAACCTGTTCACAATGAGTTGGACACAACTAAAAAACAACAACAACAACAAAGAACCATGAAACCTGATAGCTGCCTTTCCAGTTCCTACAGTATTATCCTACAAGTACTCTTGCTATCTACACATTTCTCATTTTAAACTACCATCCAAAATAAAAGAGAAAAACCTTATCAAAGAGCCAGAATGAAAGATAATCCAATGCCAAACTCTGACAGGTGTAGAAAATGTCAAGTTCTTCAGTAGTAATAATTTGCTACTGTTAATAGCAGATATCTTTCTGAGGGAGCAAGGAAACAAAGCTCTTCACAGATTGTCCATTTCACAGATTGGACAAGGGCATCACGGGAGCTGGAGGTAGGAGGAGAAAAGAGCTAGTTTCAGACAGACCAGCTGTTTGGAATATGAATCATCTTGGCTGATAAGCATCCACCTTACAAATAGGTCCTTACAGGCAGATACAACCACAGAGTGAGAGGGAGAGAGGAAACTTTAAGCTTTTACAGAAGTGACAATTTCAGCCTGGGGTTCAACCATTAACAATGTTAAGACCCCTACCAACAGGAAGCAGATGAATGCTTTCCCTCACTCTACTCCACATAGATGCTGCCTGTGATGAGGATAAGAAGTCTCCAGATGAGAAACGTAAACTGTCTCTATGCTGATGGGTCCTGAATTCACAAATGAACACTTTCATCTGATCTGACTGTGTGGAGCTGAGATACATCTTGGGCACTGTTTTCTAAATATAAAATCCCACTGACATAAAGGCATAATTTCAAGGCTCCCTGACAACATCAGGATCCAAGGGGTTATTTAGCCTCAAAGTACCCTCCTCCCCCATCCAGGGTAATGCAACAATAAGATCTCTGGGTGCAAATCAGAAAAGTGTGCCTCAAGAACATCCCCTCCATTGGTCCAGGAGTATAATTTATCTCCACCATAAAGATTTTTTAAAGAGCTCCCTAAGTTTTTTGTTTGTCAATTAATAACCTCTTGGGCTTTCATCATCCCTTAGGTAATTTCTATCAAAATAAATATAAGGAGGGGATAGAGCCAAGATGGCGAAGGAAACACTGTGACTCCCAACTCCTGACAAACCCACACACACACTCCAAAAATAATGCCATAAGCCAACTCCTGGAGCAGCATAACCCACAAAAGAACAGAGTGAGACTATTTTCCAGCCAAAAATGGATTAATTAGGTGACTGGGATCACCTGCTATTCAGGCCAAAAGAGGAGCACAGTGCACGGTGCAGAACCAACCCTGGGCAGGCCACACCTCCAGAGCATCAGAATCTTCAGCTGCTTCTTCTGAAGTTCAGCTCATGGACCAGTGAGGGGGTCCAGCAGTTGGGGGTAATAGCTGTGGTCTCTGGTGGAACTGGGGTGGGGCTTCCATGTTCTGAACCAGCAAGCAAACTTGAGCAGCAGCAGCCCAGTGGGTAGAGGCACAGGCACACCAAGCTTCTGACCATAGAGAACCAGATTTCAATCAGACATCTGCTTTCAGGTCAAAGAGAAAGTGGGCCGTGGCTACTTACAGGCCAGGCAGGCTGAGAAAGAGCCTAATCATTCCCTGGGACGTGCTGTAGCTTGGGACAGTGTGTCCTGGAAGCAGCGCTAGGCATTAAGGAGTTAAAAGACAAGAAATAGACACTCAAGATGAGTAGGCAGAGAAAGCAGCAGACCATAGAAAGCTTCTTTGGGGGAAAGGTAGACCAGAATACATCCTCAGAAGAAGATAATAACAAAGTTAAAGCTCCTGCATCCAACGTTTCCAAGAAATATATGAATTGGTCTCAATCTGTGGAAGCACGTAAAAAGGACTCTGAAGAGAAAGTAAGAGAGATAGAGGGAAGATTTATAGAGGCACAACAAAAAATGGATAGAAAAATGAGAGTAATGCAGGAAAGTAATGAGAAACAAAGTTAACAACTTGAAAAGCCAAATGGAAAAGGAGATACAAAAGGTCTCTGAAGAAAATAATTGCCTAAGAATTAGGATTGAACAAATGGAAGCTAGTGACTTTATGAGAAACCGAGGCACAATAAAGCAAATCCAAATGAATAAAAAAAATAGAGGGCAATATGAAATATCTCCTTGGAAAAAACAGCTGACCTGGAAAATAGGTCCAGGAGAGATAATTTGAAAATCATTGGACTACCTGAAAACTATGATCAAAATAAGAGTTTAGACATCATCTGCCAAGAAATTGTCAGGGAAAATTGCCCTGATATTCTAGAAGCAGAAGGTAAAATAGAAATTGAAAGAATCCACCAATCACCTCCAGAAAGAAATCCCAAAAGGAAAACTTCCAGGAATATTATAGCCAAATTCCAAAGATTCCAGATCAAGGAGAAAATATTGCAAGCATCTAGAAAAAAGGAATTCAAATACTGTGGAGTTACAGTAAGGATAACACAAGATCTAGCAGCTTCTACATTAAAGGACCAGAGGGCAAAGAAACTGGGACTATAACCAAAAATCACCTACCCAGCAAAACTGAGTATAATCTTTCAGGGGAAAAAATTTGACTTCAATGAAAAAGAGGGCTTTCAAGCATTCGTGATGAAAAGACCTAAACTGAATAGAAAATTTTACTTTCAAATACAAGACCCTAGAGAAGCATAAAAATGTAAATAGGAAAAAGAAATTATGAGGAGTATTAAAAGATTAAACTGTTTACGTTTCTATATGGGAAGATAATACTTCTAACTCATAAGAACTTTCTCCATATTAGGGCACCTGAACGGAATATACTTAAACAGAGGGCATAGGTGTGAATTGAATATGTATGGATGATATCTGTAAAGCATTTATTTTTTGTTTATCTTTGTTTTTTGTGGGGCGGGCAGGGTGGGGTGGCTTATGTCTGGGGCCAGATTTGGGCCCAAGGCTTCCTGGGTCCAGGGCTGGTGCTTTGTCTACTGTGTCACCTAGCTGACCCATGATGACATTTTAAAAATAAATTTAAGGGGTAAGAAGAATGCACTAGAAGAAAAGGAAAGGGGGAGGTGGAAAGGGGTAAAGTAGCTCATATAAAAGAAACAAGAAAAAGCTTATGGAGTAGAGAGGAAGATGGGGAAGGAATGGAGGAGTGAGCATGCCTTACTTTCATCAGAATTGACTCAAAGAGGGAATAACATACATACTCAAGTGGGTATAGTAATATATTTTGCCCTGAGGGAAAGTGGGAGGGGAAGGAGATAAGGGTAGGGGAGAGACAAAGGAGGGGGAGGGCAGATTGGGAGAGGGGGCAATAAAAAGCAAAACACTTTCAAGGAGGGATAGGGTGAAAGAAAATAGAAAATAGAGTAAATATCAAGGGGAGGGAATAGGATGGAGGGTAATATAGTTAGCAATAGTAACTGTGAAAAAAATTATGAGCAGGATGCTATCAGAAGGATGTATGAAAAATGCAAACCATCAACAGAGGAAGAACTGATGGTATTTGAATACGGATTGAAGTATAATTTTATTTGTTAGTTCCTCTTTCTAAAGTTATTTTATCTACTTTATTTTACAACCTGACTAATGTAAAGATGCTTTGCATAACTGCACATGTATGACTTATATTGAATTGCTTGATTGCCTAGGGAGGGTTGAGGAGGGAGGGAAGAAGAAAATTTAGAACACAAAGTTTTAAAAAATCAATGTGAAAATTTTTTTCTTTTTTTTTACATGTAACTTGGGGGAAATTCTTAATAAAATTTTTCTTAAAAAAAGAAATATAAGGAGAGATCAAACCCAGAAGTTTGGTCAATTGACATTTTCTCAGTGGGCTGTCCTCAGATGTTTTATTTTGGAAGATGAGTTAAAATTGGCATTATGTTTAAGGGCAATTTGTAATAGAACTTGAGAGAACTTTAAAGACTTACTATTCCTTCTTAGATGAACAGGTTCTTGACTTTGTGGGTATAGAGTTATAAGTTCAGCTCTCTGCACTTTGATTTCAAAAACCTATCCAGTTTCATAACCTTCCTGAGGTCACCTGAGCAATAGTTGAGCACATGATTATCGCCTTTGTTCAGGGTCACTTTCTGGCCATCACCTCACCATCATCCTCATTCCCACTCCCAACCCTTCGTGCAAAACTGAATTACACCCCATGCTCTGCTAAGTGAGTTTTTATCTTAGATATTACCAAGAATGGTGCCTCCACCCTCCTTCCCCATCATCTCCTTAGATTGTCTGAACTCATGAGCTGCTCCCTCTTCTAAATCTCCATCATCTATTTTATCTTCCTCCATGAGAATTTGAACTTGTTGACATCAGAAACTGATTATGTGTATATCCGCAATCCTCAGTATAATGCCTGGCTCATAATAAGCACTTAAAAAAAATTTGATCTATCCGAACAAATTGTGTCAAGACAATCTATCATCTTCTAAGTCTATTGAATTCTAAGTTACAAGTAAGGTCCTTGATAGCTTGGGCTCTCTAGCTTATATTTACACCCACAGCACTTAGCATGGTTCATGGCACATAGAAAGATTTATTAAATGTTCTGTCTTTCCATCTTTGTACTTCATTTAAGACCTTAATACCCCATTGTCTCTGTTACCTGCTCCTTACCTTCAGTAATTTCATGAACTGGGCTAGAAGGAAAATAGTTGGTCAAGACTATCATAATGATACACACATACACACCAACACACACACACACACACACACACACACTATATAACAAAATATATTTAAAGCACATACAATCAGACCACTTACAGCCAAATAAAAGTGAGTATATTTTTGCTTCTGGCCTTCACTTATAACTGCACTCAGAAAATTATATTTCAGGTAACTGAGTACAGAATCAGAGAATAGAAAGGAATTTCTAAGAACCCAGGGTTTTCATGTCCCTTCAAAACCTTCTTTCCACTCACATTAAGTTGCAAATGACTTACATATAACATACAACTAAAAGTGTTATCTTTCCCAGGGGTATCAGCATTTTTAACAGGGAGGCCGAGACACAGTGATAGGAAAATATATAAAAAGCTGGCTTTGAAGGCAGGAAGACCTGCAATTCCTGTCCCTAACATATACTGTGTGTGTGTGAAAGAGAGAGAGAAAGGGAGAGAGACAGAGAGACACAGAGAGAGAGACTCTGAGAGCATTACTTAATCTCAAGGTGCTCTAAGCAAATTTCTAAGGCAAAGGAGGTGCCAACTTGTATTAGTAGAAATAATTTCTTCATCTGGGAGTTCTCTATACCAGTGAAATAAGAAGTCTGGTCCTTTTTGCTATTCCTAACAGGAAGGTCAAATACACTAGTCCTAGATATCTCACCCAGAGTCCATGTAGTAGAATGAATGAATGAATGAATGAATGATTGAACTAACAAACAAACAAATGAACGAATATAAGAGTATTCATTAAGCAGTTACTATGTGCAAAATATTATGCTAAGCACTAAAGCTGCAAATAGAAGAGCACAATCAGTTCTGCTTTCAAGCAGTTCACATTCTAATGGACTAGATGACATATGGAAGGTTTTAGTTGAAAGGGATATGGAAAGATTCCATGGTGCTTCATTTGTAGCACCAAAGCAAATGGTAACATATCTTCTTTAACATCATTTAGTAAAATGATGTCTATTTCTGATGTTGTCCCACTTGACAATGTCAAGGACTTTCATGGTGAGACCTTTCTCTGTTGTGTAACCCTAGTCAGGGGATTTAATGCTACTCTTAGATTTAGATTACTCATCTTTAAAATGGGTATTATAATAATACCTGTAACACTTAGCTGTGATAAAGATTAAATGAGATAATATTTATAGGATGTGATATCAATGTTACCCTTCCTGGATCACTTCCTCATTGTGGCAAAGGGGCTTGTGTAACTCAATGGAACAATAAACTATGCCATGAAGGTTTACCCAAGATGGACATGTCATAGTAGAGAGTTCTGACAAAAGGTGATACACTGGAGAAGGAAATAGCAAACTACTTCAGTATTTTTACCAAGAAAACCCCAGTGGGGAAGTGTTTTATATGATTGCACATATAGAAAATATATTGGATTGCTTACCATCTCAGGAAAAGAGGAGGGAAAGGAAAAGAATTTGGAATTCAAAACTTTCAAAAACTATCTTGAAATTTGTTTTAACATGTAAATGGAGAAAAAACAAAATATTATATTATTTTTTAAAAAGAAAAGAAAACCCCAGTGGGGTTGCAAAGAGTGAGACATGAGTGAACAACAAAATATAAATGTTAGCTTTTATTATTAATACAAATGGAAAGAGTGGGTACTCAAAGATGTAAAGTGATTTGTCCTCAGTAAGACAAAGAGTAATTAACAGAACTGTGATGTAAACCTAGATTTTATGAATAAATTAATAAGCATTTATTAACACTGTTCACTGTTAACTATGTTCAATGAACTGGGCTAAGTGCTGGGGATACACATAGAAAAATAAGACAGTCCTATATTCTAAAATGTTCCCATTCTATTGAGAAAGACAACAAATATGAGAGATTTCTCCTTGGAGTCTGCTGAAAGATACCATGGTCTTCACAGTACATCAGCATACAGCAGCAAAGTATATGGTAATGCATCTTATTTGATGCCATTTCTACTTATAAGATCATATTCATATCTGATGTTAAGCCATTTGATGGTGCCAGAGACTTTCTTTTATAGGTCTTCCGTGAGGAGGGAGGGGCTGTAGCACATACAGAAGCAGTTGCCAGGTCACACCTCTACAGGGCTTGTTTCCCTTGATGATGGTTAAGGGCCTATGCTAGGGCCAGTGGTTTTGGGATTACTGCTATGCCCAAGTCTCTTGAACTTAGGGAACTGGGGTCCAAGGGAAGGTGGTAGTCAAGATGGTGGCAGTAGTTTGACTTGCCTGGAATAACCTACCTAGCTCTCTCTCTCTCTCAAGGTTCCTTGCTTCTTCAGTTAAGCTGCCTTATTGGCACCATAGGTTGCAGTTGGCAGGGATATCTGACCCCTTCTTTATGAAGATTGCTTTCTTGGATGTTGGCTATAGGTCTGGCCTGAAGTAAGAGCCAGGGGTCTGTGGAATATTGCTATTCCACGCCCATTAATGACAGTTGGTATGGGTGGAATTAAGGTCAGTGAGCCCTACTCCATGGGAATGGCTTCTCTCAATCCCTATGAAACAGGATTTGTGGTTTAAGTGGGAATTGCTACTAGCATGGCTCTTAGGGTGAGGGCTGGCTAGCTGTACAAAGATCTGAGAAGAGGCAGTGATAAGGTCTATGGCTTTGTTTCTATTTGACTGGCATTTTATGCCTCCCTCAGGATGCCTTGTTATATCAATGGTATTTGTCACCATCACTGAAGACATCCAATACAGTTGGACTGGCCTTCCTGCTGTTCCCCAAATCCACCCCTCCATCACCCACCTTGATGCCTTTGTATGACTATCCCCCATGCTTGCCTTTCAGAATCCTTTAATTCCTCCAAGACTCAACTTAAATGCTACCTCACATGGAAAGCCTTTCTTGTTGTCCCTGTTAATGCTTTCCTCCAAATCATCATGCCTGTGCACTTACCTGTTTATTTTCATATCCCTCTAGCAGAATGGAATCTTCTTAATAAGAAGGATTTTTGGTTTGGGACGGGGGTTGACTGTGTGTCCATAGTGCCTAGCATAGGACCTTCTCATCACAGGTACTGAGAAAAGGATTGTAGGGTTGGATCACACAATCATACACCTACCTCCACACCACCACGACAATGAATCTGCCTCCAAGAATGATGATTTCCTCTCATCTTTCTGAATAAATCAAGAGAAAACAAAATATTGAATAAATGCATTTTGATTTTTAAACAGCACCTACATAAAAAAGGGCAACATACAAATAAAACATATCTCTTTGATCACACCATCCCAATGAGATAAACATGGGATGCTCATAGAATTAAATACACAAGACATATGTATCCCCAAAGACAGTGGCTATATATTCAGTCCAATTCAATCCACAAGCACCTACTATCTGCCCGGCATTGTGCTAAGTGCAGGGAATATAAATCTACGCATTAGTCTTGAGTTATTTACCTCACTTGGCTACTTTGGATTTTACAGAATATAAGAAGAGTTTGTTGAGGTTGTTTTGTTTTGTTTTAAGCTAGCTTCTTAAATACTTGAATCATTCATTCAAAATACTCCCTGTCCAAGATATGTTACAAGTGCACCTCACTTTACACTGGAGAGGTGCTGAATTCAAGTGAATATAACCAACATTTGCCAAAGTCCTGTTTTGTACAGAATACTATACTAGATGCTGGGGATATCAGAGCTAAGATGGTCTCTGCCCTTAGAGAGTTTACCATTTAGTAGGGGGATGAGACACAAAGATAACTGTCATTCAAAATAATATATGATAATTGCATTAAAGAGTGGCAATGTGGAATGCTGGATACCAGAGTGACCTTGGAGTCAGGAAAAGTCCTGGGTCCAAGTCCTGATTATGATACATATTTGCTGCATACCATGGCAAGTCATTTAACCTTGCTTCCAGGAAAGCCTGTAAAGACTGAATGACCTCTAAGGTCCCTTCTATTTCTAAATCTATGAGTCTATGATTACAGGTTACAAGTGAATTGATAAACTGCCTTGATGGAGGTAATTTCCACACTGGTATGGCCTTACACAGTTGTATTCATACATCCAGGAACTACACACACACACACACACACACACACACACACACACACACACACACACACACACCTCCCAAAAGTGTTGCAGTGATACAGAGCAAAGTTCTTTCTGGAGGTCCAAGGTGGAAAAGAGTATGACTAACTAGAAATGTGGAAAAACCAGGGAAGACCACAAGAGAAGGAAATATTTACTTGGGTTTTTAGAGATATAGAGGAAATCAACAGGAAAAAAAGGGAAGAGGGACAGTTCACACATGGTAATTATATAAGCAAAGCCGCAGAAACAGGAGAGCATAGTGTATATCTGAGGACATATTTGAAGTATGGGAAGAAAAGAATTATGAAAAGGTGGTTAGTATCATATTCTGGAACACCCTAAGTGCCCTTAAATGGGGATGGTTTCATAAAACCTGGAAGGATTTATATGAACCTATGCAAAGTGAAGTGAGCAGAACCAGGAGAACAATGTATATAGTCACAGCAATATTGTAAAGATAATCAACTGTGAAAGACTGATTGATACAATGACACATCACAATCCAAGAGGATTCATGATGAAAAAATGTTACCCATAACCAGAGTGAACTGATGGTGCTGACTGAAGCATACGTTTTCCTCTTTCTTTTTCTTGTTTATTTTTCCTAATAAGACTGATGAGGAAATGTGTTCTGCACAACTTCATATTTGTAATGGCTTCTCTATTTTTTGCTTTCTCGTTGGGTGAGGGAGGGGGAGGGAAGAAAGGTAATTTGGAACTGAAAATAAAATAATATTGATTTTTTTATGAGTTTGAACTTTACTCAATAGGTAATAGGGAGACACGGAAGACTTTTGAGCAGATGAGTGACATGACTGATTTATGCCTAAAGAATTAACCTAGCAATTTCATGAAAGATTTAATTGGAAACAAGATCTGCTAGGACACTATTATGATAGCTAATGTGGGTGATAATTAGGGTCTACAAGGGGTGATAGTGGAAATTGACAAAAGGGGATGGATGTGAGAAATACTGTGAGCATGAAATGATATTTTAAAAACTAGATTTTCAGAGTAAGGAAACCTAGATTTGAAAACTGGCTCTCCACTTACTAAGCTTGTCATCTTAGGCACATCATAACTTCTCTAAGCCTCAGCTTCCCCATCTGTAAAATCAAGATATGACTTATACTTTGAACCTCACAGGTTTACTATCTAGAAAGTGTAGTTCATACTATAAAATTATATAGCAACCCAGACAATAAAGAGTTTAAATGATCTGGGAAGAGTTTAAAATATATCCTTCTTCCATCTATTTTTTTATTTTGGTATTACTTGGACTTTATTTTTCTTTTTGAAATTTCATTATATTTTTTTCCAATTGAAAAGCATTTTTTCTCCCTATCACATTCCCTGAATGCACCACTGGGGTAGGTGTGGGGAGGGGAGAGAAGAAAACAACAAAACACCTTAACAAATATGTATAGTTAAGCAAAACAAAAGTTGTGTTTCTACCAACTGGTTTTGTATTGGACTGAGTGAGCATTGCTATGGCAACAAAAGCAGTGAGGGGCTGGAGTACAGCCCCAAATCGTCCAATGTAACAATTGTCCTTTTCTGTATCTGATTCATGAGAAAGGGAAGCTCCAAAGAGAACAATGGCTTTGCTCTCCCATCACTCCAGTTCAAAATGCCAACTTCCAAAGGGCAGCTCCCATGAGTGTTGTCAGTAGGTGGGGGACCTTGAATACCAGACTTGGATTTTGGCTTTAGGGAGCCATTGAAGATTTTGACCAAAGTAGTCATGTGACCAGATCTATGCAAAAGGACAAGTCTGTAAGTAAACGGTGGTTTTTTTTTTTTTAACAGAATCTGAGATTTCATCAATATATAAAACTCCCAATGAGGATCTAACTCAACTACTGCAAATCAGGATATTTTCTGCTACTATCTTTGAGAGTTGTGTAGGGCACTGAGAGGTTAAATGACTCATCTGGGGTCATACAATCAGTAAAATCAGGTACAGAATGTGTACCCAGGCCTTCCTGTTTCCAAAGCTAATTCTCTAACCACTATACCACACTCCCTCTTTCAATTAAATAACCATTCATAACCCTGCCTCTGAAAGCAGCTAGATGGTACAGTGCATAAAATGTTGGCCCTGAAATCAGGAGGACCTGAGTTCAAATTTGGCCTCAGATACTTATTAACTGTGTGACCCTGGGCAAGTCACTTAACTCTTTTCACCTCAGTTTTCTCATCTGTAAAATGAGTGGGGGGGGCAGCTAGGTGGTGCAGTGGATAAAACACCAGCCCTGGATTCAGGAGGACCACACTTGACACTTACTAGCTGTGTGACCCTGGGCAAGTCATTTGACCCTCATTGCCCCACCCCAAAAAAAAGAGCTGGAGAAGGAAATGGCAAAGCCCTCCAGTATCTTTGCCAAGAAAACTCCAAATATGGCCACAGAGAGTAGAACAGCTGAAACAGCTTAACAACAATCCTGTCTTAAGTCAAGCTTCTATCAACAACCAACAGGTATTACTGAGTGCCTACCCTATAGAGAAGCCCTGTGCCAGGTGCTGTATAGATCTAGTTCTTGTCCTCAAAGAGCTAATAATCTTCCCAGGGAAACAAAATAGATATTTGAGACCATTTATGTTAAGTTCCATGTGAGCAAACAGCAAATACTTGTTGCTGTTGTTGTTCGTCCTTCATTCTCAAAGAGTTCCGTGACATCGTGACATTGGGAGGTGATGTCATGACTTGAAGTGAATTGGATTTAAGTGAAGGACAGCTGTGCAAAGTCACCAGCTTCACTCTCTCCCCTGGAGCCATCTGGGTCCAGTGGCAAGCTATACATCAGGACGACCAGAGATGGCCCCAGGAGTGTTTAAATAAAGAAGAACACACTGAGGTCTGAAGGGTTTGGGAAACATGATATGGAAGAGATTAGCTGTTATTATGATTTACTGAAAAAATTCCTCTTCATGTTCTAAATCAATAGCAAACACATGGCCTCAATTCATAATGAAGTCTCCAAGAGCATTTGTTAAACGTGTACACCTGTTTGGTGGTGTACATTTTTTTAACACCAGTAATTGGGAGGACAGAGTATATGTCCTTCCTAAAGTTCACTATCTTCTCCTGTAAAAGGCAGCTAGTTCAGTGCTCGAGTTATTGGAAGATTCCCTTTGTTATTTATTCAAAGATTAGAAGTTCTTCTTGGGAGCGGGAGAGATCACTAACAACATGTCATTTCAGGACCCTCATCACAATATTGAATAGAGTCACATAATTGGAAATTTAGTCAACCATAACAGGTGTTAGTGGATGATGGTACAATCAGATACAACCCTTATCTCCGTGCTTTCAAACTCAGGCCATTTCACACCGAAAAAGGATTTGCCAGTCTCTGAAAGGATAAAGAAAAGCAGCTTCGGAAAAGAGTGTTCACAATAGCAGGGGCACCACTACCCCAGAGCAATTCTGGCAAGAAGCAGTTCAGAGCCACTGCTGACACATAAGCTACATGCCACAAGAAAGTAATGCCAAGTAATGGGTTCTTATTGGATTGGCCTCCCAGACAGACAAATGCCCAATGGCAGAGTTAATGAGAAAAATTAGTTTGTCGCTAACCATTAGGCTGATCAATAATCTATTAAGTCTAATCTTGCTAGTGCCAGGCTTTTATTAAAATTTGTGGCCTGTGATTTGGACATTCTCCACAAACTCTAGCTATGATTGAAATAAAGTGGTATCTCTGGGAAAGGGCCAAGTGATACATTTGCCCTTGAACCCAAGGCTTTGAAACTAACCCAGAATGTTGGTGCAACCATTTTCTCAATATCTGCTCACCTCCGAGGCCTTTGAAGATCCCTGAGTGGTGTTTCATTCTATTCTGCTAAGTCCATTCCGACTTTTATTTTAATGGGCAGAGCCTCAGCAGAGATTCAGAGGATCTTTATTAAATAGCCATGCCTTTTTAAGAAGAATAAAAGTTATGTCTTCAAGGCAAAAAGTATCTTCTCAAAGTCATTTCCACACCTGTATGAATTTTCACATTCTTTTCACCCATAGGCCACTTGCCTTTGAAACAGCAAAATCAGCAAAGTTCAAAGCGACATCTTCTGTATTAGTGCATTAAACTAGAGAAGGGACTGGGAAGCAGGGGGGTAGAAAAGTAATATCAAGGTGTGAGGGAGAGTCCAATTTAATACATTAGAAAGACCTTATCTGGCACAAAGGGGTAGAAAGGTTACAAAAGCACACAATCCTCTTTTTAATTCCTCTGATATTGGTTCTCTCATGTCTAACTTTTCCATGAAAGGAGAGAAAACAGATCATTTCCTTGAAGGAGAAAAGAAATGGTCTGGTTAGGTAAAAGATTCCACTTCTATTAAGAAAACCAAAGAAACCTCCTATCTGGAGGGCATTCTCAATTAGTTTATTGAAAGCAGAGTTCCTGGCTAAGTTTTCATTTATCAGACAAAAATTCTATGTGGTCATGGATACTATAGGGAAGATTTCAGTGCTGAAGAGAAGGGTGAACTGGATGGCCTGCAAAATTCCTTGCAATGCTAAGATTCTATGATGTTATGATCTTTAAACCAAAGTCCCTGTCTGTACATTTGGGCTTACCCATCAGGAGCTTGGGGGACAGGAGACTGCATTTGCTCCTGCTCTTGAAAAGGCATAGCCTAAGAAAAGCAAATGGAAGTGAAGATCAACCATCAAAGACACAGAGATAGACAGAGAGGGAAAGAAGCAGGTAGAAGTGAAAGCAAGAGGTGATGTGTCAGAAATAAAGAGCATCTGTCAGACTATCAGAACAATGAGAAAATGGAGTGAATTCCAGAAAGATATTTTAGAGACAGCTGTCAAAAATTATGAGAAAGAAGCTGCTCTCTTTGTGGTAGCAAAGAATTGGAAATTGAGGGGATGCCCATCAATTGGCTAAACAAGTTGTGGTATAGGAATGTAATGGAATACTATTGTGTTGTAAGAAATGATAAGTATATTTTTTAGAAAAACCTGGAAAGACTTACATGAATTGATGCTGAGTGAAATGAGCAGTACCAAGAGAACATTGTACACACAATATCAGCAACTGTGTGATGATCAACTATAATAGACTTAACTCTTCTCAGCAATACAATGATCTAAGACAGTGCCAAAAGATTCATGATGGCAAATGCTCTCCACATTCAGAAAAAGAACTGTGGAGTCTGAATGCAGATTGAAGCATACTATTTTCACTGTTGTTGCTTTTTTGCCATTGCTGTTTATTCTTTCTTGCATGTTTTCCTTTTGTTCTGATTCTTCTCTTACATGACAAATATGGAATCACTACCCCTTTGGGGGTTTTCTTGGCAAAGATACTGGAGTGGTTTGCCATTTCCTTCTCCAGCTCATTTTACAGATGAAGAAATGGAGGCAAAAAGGGTGAAGTGACATGCCCAGACTTACAGAACTAGTAAGTGTCTGAGACCATGTTTGAACTAAAGAAGATGAGTTTTCATGACTCTGGGCCACCACTCTATCCACTGCACCACCAAGTCACCAATATGTTATACCCTCCCAGTAAAAATGTATGCTCTCCAAAGGCAGGATTGATGTGAGGGTCAAATTGTATAATAACTTTAAAGCACTAAGCAAAGTGCCTGACTCATAGTGGGTACTTACTAAATGGTAAATGGGTACTTACTAAGTGGTAATCCCATATCAAATGGTTGAAGGATTGGGAATTCTAAATTGCAAAATTTAAGACATAGTAGCTATTTTCATGTATTTAAAGGGGGTATCAATTGGAACAGAAATGATACTTGTTCTGATCTGCCCCAGAACCAATGGGTAGAAGATATGCAGGAGCAAATTTGGACTTGATACAAGGAGAAGCTTCCTTACTACTAGCTATCCTTAAGTGAAATGGACTAGATGCCTCAGTTGGTTTCTCCTTATTTGAAGTCTTGAAGCAAAAGCAAGTCAGGCATTTATCAGGGATACAGAAGTATAGACTGGACCAGATCATTTTAATTGTCTCTTTCAATTCTAAAGGGCTAGAGCATAATTGTCATTCTACATGTTTGGTCACTCCTTGGTCCCCTTTACTGATTGATCTTGGTATTTCTGGGCATCACCCAAAGGTCAATCCTCTTCTCTTCTCCTCTCTATATACTCTGCTTTAATGATCTCATCTGTTCCCACTAGCTTGATAATCACCTTTATGCAGAGGACTCTTATATCCTAATATATACATCTGTATATATCCATGAAGAGGTAGAGTACTGGGCCTGGAGAAAGACCTGAGTTCAAATCCAGCTTCAGACACTTACTAGCTGTGTGACACTGAGCAAGTCACTTAACCTCTGTTTGCCTTAATCCACTGGAGAAGAAAATGGCAAACCACTCCAGTATCTCTTTTCTAAGTCATTTTCCTTTATCCACTGAATCATCATACCAGCTTAGAGCCTCATAACTTCTCCTCTAGACTAGTATAATGGTCTTCTAACTGACCTCCCTACTTGCTGTCTCTTTTCCAATCCTTCCTTCCTTGGCTGATAAACTGATTTTCTAATGGATAGGTGAAAGCATGACACTCCCCTGCTCAAAAACCTTCACTGGTTCCCTGCTGCCTCTTGGATAAAATGAAAGCCCCTTTCCTAGCATTTAAGGACCTCCACAGTCTGGATCCTACTCCCTTTGTCCTATTTCACATTACTCTCCTTCCTATACTTGGTGGTCTGTCCAGACTCTACTACTAGCAATTTCCTAATCTTGGCCTGCCATCTCCCATTTCTATGCATTAGTACAGGCTACCCACAATGCCTGAAATTATTTCTGTCCTTATCTCTAACTTGTTAAAATGATCCTCTTCCTTCACTGCTGAACTCAAGTGGCACCCTCTCCATAAAGCCTTTCCCAAATTAGAGAGGTTTTTTCCTCCTCAAATTTTCGTAGAGTATGATATTTGTTATCTCTCCTTTACCCCAATCATATTTTACCTTGTAACAAGAAATTAATTCTAATAATAGCATTTAAATGGTGCTTTAAAATTTGAAGTGCACCTAGGGAAATAAGTGCTATTATTATCTTCATTTTACAGATGAGGAAACTGAGGCTGGAAGAAGTTAAATGATTCACTAGTCGTACAACTAGTAAATGGCTGAAGCAGAATTTGAATTCAGGTCTACTCAACTCCAAGTCCATTGTTCTGCTCCTTATCCCACCTCGCTGCCTCCGTCAGGACTTGTATACATGTAGTATTCATATCAGAAGCTAAAGAAAAAGCATCACTATCTACTTTGCCCACTGCACTCTAAGGATCATAGGACCTTTCCATGTGACTTAGTTCTAAAACTTTCTGTATTTTCTCCCTATTAGAATGTGAGCTTCTTGAGAGCAGGAACCATCTTACTTCTTTGTGTGGATCCCAGGGTTTTTCCACATAGTAAATGTTTAATAAATGTGTTGTTTTTTCTGTAATTCATTCATTCTCCCTGGAAGACTGTAAGCTCTCTGAGAGCAAAGATGATCGTTCTTCATCTTTATGTCCTTAGAACAGCACCTCACATATCATAGAAATTTAATAAATGTTTGATGAATTTCTTGAACTCTTGTCACATTTCCCATTTTTTTTTGTTTTTTTGTTTTTTGGTGGGGCAATGGGGGTTAAGTGACTTGCCCAAGGTCACACAGCTAGTAAGTGTCAAGTGTCTGAGGCTGGATTTGAACTCAGGAACTCCTGAATCCAGGGCCGGTGCTTTATCCACTGCGCCACCTAGCTGCCCCCACATTTCCCATTTTTTTAACCTCAGATTTCCTGATGATGGAATTTCATTGCCAACTTGTGACTCCAGATTCTGAAGCTAACTCCTGTCTCTGGCCACTTCCTGCTCAAAACTGACCCCTTAACCTCAAATGACCCAGGTCCGGGACTATCTTCTCACTGACCGAGGCATTATTTTGGCAAACTGGCCCTATCCAGACCAGGTCATCCGGCAAATATCACAGGTCACATCTCAGAGAGCTCTTAGCCTGCCCTCAGTTCCCCCTGCAGAACTTCCATGACAGGAAAGCATAAAAGAGTATAACAGTATTGGTTCCTGACCCCCCCACCCCGAATCTATAAGAAAAAGAACAAGTGACTTAGAAATAAATATATCAATTTTCACCAGTCCACTGAGTCTTCTCACCCTGGCACATCACTAAACTATTGCAGGGAAGTGAGGGGAAAAACAAGCATTCATTAAGCCCTTGATATGTGCCAGACACTGTGCTCAACACTTTACAAATATTATTTCATTTGATCCTCAAAACAAATCTGGGAAGTAGGTGCTATTATTATCCCCATTTTAGATTTGAGGAAACGGAGGCAAACTGATGTTAAATGATTTGCCCAGGATGACCCAGCTAGAAATGACTGAGGTCATGTTTAGACTCAGGTCTTCCAAACTCCAGGCCCAGCTATCTATCTACTGGGCCACCCTGCTACCTCTTCTTTTCATTGGTAATCTCTTCTAGAAACTCCATCTTAAAAGAAGTGCCCAGGACAGCCAGGCTTACTTTATCATTTTACTCTGGGCTCTCTTCCTGACTCTCTGAATTTCTCTCCTCACCGTGCCCCTGCCTGGGTGCCTTCTACCATCCAATATACCTTTTTTTTTGGGGGGGGTAATGAGTGTTAAGTGACTTGCCCAGGGTCACACCGCTAGTAAGTGTCAAGTGTCTGAGGTCACATTTGAACTCAGGTCCTGCTTTATCCACCGCGCCATCTAGCTGCCCTCCCCCCAATACACTGTTCAACTCCCTTTTTATGTCTTATCTCCCTCTACGAGGATGTAAGATCCTTAAAGACAGCAACTGTCTTTCTTTGTGCTCTATTTGTATTCCCAGCACTTAGCACAATACCTGGCATAGATAATAAATAAATGCTTAATAAATGCTTGATGACTTTAAATCTTTTTAATTAACTGTTTTCAATTAACAAGCATTTATTTTCTCTCTCCCACAGGAAAAAGAAGGGAAAAGCAAAACTTGTAACAAACATGCAGCTGAGAAAGAAAAATTCTCACATTGGCTCCATTCAAAAATGTATTTCTCATTCTGCATTTTGAGTCCATCACCCCTGTCAAGAAGCGGACAACATTCTTCACTATTGGTCCTTAGTATCATGGTTAGTCATTGTGCTGATCAGGGTTGTCTTTCAATATTATTTGGTTTTTGCATAAATTGTATAAATTGTTCTCCCATTTCTACTCACTTCCCTCTGCATTGCTTCATACAAATCTTCCTAGGTTTCTCAGAAACTATACCGTTCATCATCTATTATAACATAATAGTATTCTATTACATTCGTTGTTGTTTAGTCATTTTTCAATTATGATCCCATGTGGGGTTTTCTTGGCAAAGATACTGGAGTGGTTTGCCACTTCCTTGTCCAGTGCATTTTACAAATGAGGAAACTGAGACAAACAGGGTAAAGTGACTTGCCCAGGGTCACACAGCTAGTATGTATCTGAGGCCAGATTTGAACTCAGGAAGATGAGTCTTCTTGACCCAGGCCAGGCACAGGCATTCTATCCACCTACCTATCGTGTACCATTACTTTTACATACCATAATTTGTCTAGTCACTCCCCAACTGATGACCCCCCCTCTGATAAAATTGATTGGAGAGTGGATTAATGTTAGAACTCTAAGGCTGTAACCACACTGGGACACATAGGGAGAATTCTACATTTGAATCTTGATTGGAAGAGTGTTTTGCTATGTTGGGGCAGCTAGGTGGTGCAGTAGATAAAGCACTGGCCCTGAAGTTGGAAGGACCTGCATTCAATTCTCACCTCAGACACTTACTAACTGTGTGACCCTGGGCAAGTCACTTAACCTCAATTGCCTTAAACATCCAGGGCCATCTCCAGTCATCCTGATGTATTATCTTGCCACTAGACCCAGATGGCTCTGAAGGAGAGAATGAGGTTGGTGACCTTGCACAGCCCTCCCTCACTTAAATCCAATTCACTGCAAGTCATGATATATGTCATGGTCCTCTTCAATAATGAAGGACAAACAGCAACAACAACAACAGCTTTACTATGTCACTCTCCACATCCCACCCCCATCTCCACCTTCCCAGTATAGTGAGGGAAGCAATCACTAAGCAACAGAGTGGTAATTTATTGTGGCTATAGTTTTTCTGCAATTGCAACAAATACCTTGCAGTCTTGCACTGCGGTCTAGTATCTTCCCATATTCAAACAGTAGAGGTAAAGAAGAGGCCTGTGCACCCCCTGTCACTGGCTAACTAAACTGTCAATCAGCATCAAGATGGTCACCAACATTTTATCAATCAATTAAAACTATTCCTGGCTACTTAATCACTCACTGATTGGCAGCTTAGCCAGCTAGTGACCTTAGTGAAATAAAAGAGAGAGAATTGTTCTCTTCTGTGTTTTTTAATAGCCTATAATCATTTATGAAGTCTAAGTCACATAAAATTCCTATACATAGTTCTGGGTCTCTGCTGCTAACCCCTTCGTTGAATTTGTGTGGTTTTAAATTACATTAACTCTGTCCTTTTTAAAAATAGAAAAAACTAAGAAATTCCTCCCCCCCTTCATTCTTTCTATGCCATTCAGATTTCCCACTTATTTCAATAAGATGCTTTGTAATCTTTGATTGATTGATTGTAATGAGAGAGCTGTATGGGTTGGGTGGGGGGCAGTGATTAACAATAGAATATTATGTAGCACAGGAGAAAGTTGGCACATGCTATTCCTAGAATCCTTGCTGAGAGACCACCTTCTAGGCTAAATTGGCTCAAAATGAGATAATTTAGGGTGGAATCTAAGAAGTCTCTGCTAATACTGAATTCTCAATAGCAAAAACTATCCTAGAGAGGCTGTAGCATATTACCTACCAAATGAGGCACAATCAGTTTCTGCCCTCCTCTTTTCTTACTCTCCCTAAATGATTCATCTTTCCTCCTGGTATTTTAGCCCCTTTAGACACCCAGAAAACAGTCTCTTCTTCCTTTATCTCAAAGTCATCATTTTCCAAGGCCATAAATATTTAGTTTCTTGAGCCTTTTGTCTAGGAGTCAGCCCCTCCAGTCCCTTCATCATTTAAGTTTCTCTGTACTAAGATTCCTCCAAATTTATTGACAACCTCCAGCTACAGAGGGGCCTGGAAAGGATAGGGAGTTCTAATGAAAGTCTCGCTAAAATCTTGATTCCTTCCCCAGAAGAATAATTTCTGAACTCTGAATTGAGAGCACAAGATGCTCCAAAATAAGTTAGTAAACAAAGCATTTTTTCAAAGCTGTTTGGTGTTGCTATGGTGACAGAGGTGATCATAGACTTACATTTGCCTGAATAAAATCCTAACAAAAGTGTCTGAGAACTGGGCCATGGAATGGGGAGGGGAGGGGTACTGTCATGTAATTTCTTAGATTCTAGATTTAGAAAGAAAAGAATAGACACACTAGAGAACAATCGAAATGCGGAAACTCTGCCCTGCTTGTCTGCACAAGGAAAATGTTTGAATAACTATCCTTAGGAAAAAAAAAATTACATAGCAGAAAGTTGAAAGCCTTGCTGAAGTAAACGGCCCTTACTCTACTGAGCTGTCAAGCAGAGACACCGGAGGAATGGAAAACGTGAAAAGCCTGCCCTGCTATGCAAGGGAGGGATGCTTCTTCCAAAGGCTTACATAGATGCTTTGAAGTTATATATCACAAGGTAATCATAAACTCTGCTATAGGCAACCCAAACTCAGTACAAACAGGAAGAAAGAAGAATGAAGGAAAGAGAAACAGAGAAGAGGGAGAGATTGAAAGCTACAGCCAAAATGAAGAGGCCTTGAATTCAGAAGTACACAGATCCTATGTATGCAGTTATTGCTTTGGATCCAGCTCACCTCCAGGCAAGAGGGTTAGTTGTCTCCCTCCCCAGGGCAAGGGTCCTACGCCTCCAGTCATCGCAAGCTTCTCTTTTCAGCATCTTTGCTGTTATGTGCATATAGCTTTTAGCTACGGCCTGTTAAATATGTTGTCTCTATGTGCCAGGATCATGAATCCACTAAAACAAGCAATTGAGCTTTATTTTGTATTTGATTGCTCTCCCTTCCTCCACCACCACCCCCTTCCCGTCCTCCACAGCGTTAAGACAAATACCTGCATTAGTAGGCTGCAGAGTCCATGGAAAAATTCCTCTCTAGTCATTGTGGAGAGCAGAATCTAACTGTAGTGTTAGTGCAGAGGCATTTTCTCTTATGATACATCCTCCTTTGTGGGCCAAATCACTTCCCTTTTATTTGTGTTTCGGGACAGTGTTTGCTTTGGGGTTTTTTTTTAGAATTTGTTGGCAGTTCAGTGAGGCCTGGTTGTTAAGAGCTACCTCACCCCCATGCAGTAAACAGAGGTTGTGAGCAGGTTGCAGAGCACTCAGAGTTTTCATGTGTGAGCCAAGGACCCATCTTGCCACTGCTAACAGCATATTTACAAACCTGGGGGATGCCAGCTTGCTCCAAATGGGAGCAAAGTGGAGCTTGTGTCCTGCTTGGAAAGAAAGAAAAACCCTGCTATGCCTGAGCTCAAGTCATCCATAAGCAGTATTAGGTGCTATGAAATCTTTCAGGTCCTCACTCCCTTGCTCGTGAAACTTCACAGGCTCCCCTGTCTTGAAGACAAAATACAAAGTCCTTTGTTAATTGAAAGATCTTACCAATCTGCTATAGCCTGTCTCTTGAGGACTATTATACACCATCCCCTTTCATGTACTCTTCGTACTAGCCTTACTGGCCTATCTGTTGTTTCCCATAATGACATTCCATCTATCTCCTCCATGTATTTGCATAGACTTCCCCCCACCCCAACTCAGTCCTGGATTGATCTCTTCCCTCCTAACCTAACTTCAGCTATGTTTAAAATCTAGTTCGAATGCCACTTCCTTCAAACACCTTTCTGAATATTCCTTAGTTATTGGCATCCCATTCCCCACCTTGCCTTCCATCCACTAAAAAAAAAAAGTCATGTATCTATCCATCCATCTATCTATCTGTCTGTCTGTCTGTCTGTCTGTCTGTCTGTCTGTCTGTCTGTCTGTCTATCTATCTATCTATCTATCTATCTATCTATCTATCTATCTATCTGTCTGTCTATCTATCTGTGAACATTCACCATCCCCTCTGTAGAATGTAAGCTTCAGAGGTCAAGGACTGCCTCATTGTTGCTCTGCATCCACATCCCCATCCCCATCCCCTGGCACAGTGTCTGGTTGTCACTTAATTACTATTTACTTATTGATTATCACCTGGCGTTAAACTTCAACCAAAACAACGTCAAAATCCTATTAGATTGGGGCAGCTAGGTGGCGCAGTGGCACTGGCCTTAGACTCAGGAGGACCTGAGTTCAAATACAGTCTCAGACACTTGACACTAGCTGTGTGACCCTGGACAAGTCGCTTAACCCTCACTGCCCTGCAAAAAAAAAAAAAAAAGAAAGAAAAGAAAAAAAATCCTATTAGATTTTGGCACTATAGCCTGAGTAGCCATAATCCAACTCAAATACTTGGAATTACTTCTGAATTTTAGTTCTACCCAGAAAAACACCTAGATGTGTCCATGGTTATGGCCATAGATCTTCCTCTATTTCATCTTTAAATCAATTCAGCACATATTTATTCTCTATTTGGTACAAGACACTATGATTCCTTTTCACATTATCATCTCCAAAGACAAGAATCACTCACATCATGAATGCCTACAGGGATGCTCAGTAGACCCCATGGACAGTCATTGGTATATGATACCATTCGTTGCAGTTGTGGGAATGCGATGGATAGAAAAAAGATGATATTTGAAGGAAGGAGAGATCATCTAATCCAACTTCTCACTTTACAGATCTGTAAACTAAGGTCTAAGGAAGTAAGGCAGTCCACTACTTTCTTAATCAAACAGCTAGCTGGGGTCAGAGCCATGACAAAAAAAAAAAAAAAAAAAACAGGTCATAGGATCATCCATTTTAAGCTCAATGGAACCTTAGAGGCTATTTTTCACAAGTCTACCCATTTGGTAGATGATGAAACTGAGGTTCAGAGGTTGTGACTTACAGATAATAAATGGAAAAACCAGGTTCTCTGATCCCAAATCCAATACTTCCTCCATTGTACCATATCACCTTCCTCAGGTCTTCTACCTGAGGCCTGGTTGAGTTTGCCTCTAAATAAAGAATGAAAAAATTGGACCAGATGATCCCTAAGGTCCTTGTCAGCTCTAAAGTTCTATGGCATCCTAGATAAATGGTATACATGGCGCATTCCCAGGGTTGTGGTTTGGAATTATCAAGACCAATGAGGTAATAAAGGTGATACAGGCATTCTTAATGAATTTCTCAAGCTACTATAATCCTTACAAGTCCAAGGCAATGGCTATGGCAAATCCAGAGCAAGATAGATAGTCTCACATTTACTGAAATCTTCTGCAGTAAAATGATTCAACCCATACACACATACACATATATACATACACACATACATATATGTATATATGTGTGTGGGGGGTACATTTACACACACCACACATACACAGAGACACATATCCCTCTCATCTCAATCCTAGCACCAACAGTTCCCATAAGGGCAGAAATAATTCATGTGTCAAATACAGAAATTAGGGCCCATCACTTTAAGACCCCAACCAAACTAAACTCGCAGTGCCTTTTGAGACAAGGATGGGTGGACTAATTCATTTCAGAGAGACCACTGAACAGCTGTCAGTAATAATTTCCAATGACCACATTTGATTCTCATACATGATTTCCTGACTGCATCATCTCTGGCCCATCTGTGAGGATGGCGGGGTGCCTACAAACAAGGTAGCAGGCCATCAACAATCAAGCTTAGGTGCCAAGGTGAGAGAGAGAAAGAGAGAGGGAGGGAAGGGGGAGAGGGAGAGGAGGGAGGAAGGGGAGAGGAAGAGGAGAGGAAGAGAACTCATGGAAACTGCCTCAGAAAATAACTGCCAAATTAAATGGTTGTGATGAAACAGCCCTACAGCTCTTCCCTGTTTCACTCTGTTCCTATTCCCAAAGGATGCCAATTAGGGAGAAGCAGCATGGGTGGCAACAAGGCAGCATAGGTTAGGAGCAAGAGCTTACAGAAATCCTGCTGTTGTCCCCAGTAGTCCACAATCTGCTCAGAGTTTTATGGCAAGAGAATAGGTAACAGACTTAAATGGAAATAGTTATAGTGAGATGAGGGATGGGGAGTTGTATAAAAGCATTCTGATTATGGGCAAAGTGATACTCTCGCCTCAGAGGACCAATCTTACAGGCAGGGAAAGGTTGGGGATCAAATGATAAATATTTTAAGTGGCTCAGTAGAGAGCATTGGGCCTAGAGTCAAGAAGACCTGAGTTCAAATCTAGCCTCAGACACTTAGTATCTCTGTGACCCTTGGCAAGTCACTTAACCCTCTTTGCCTCAGTTTCCTCATCTGTTAAATGGGGATAAGAATAGCACCTACCACAAAAAACAAAACAAAAAAAAAAGAATTGCACCTACCTCTCAGGGTTGTTTATCAACTAAAATAATTTTGTAAAGTGCTTGGCACACAGTAAGTGCTTAATCAATGCTTATTTCCATGTTCCCCATCTACTTAAGTATAACTTCTTTCAAGGTTCTGCTCAGCTGACATCTCTTCCATGAAGCCTTCCCTGATCCTGCTGCTCAAAGTGTTCTCTCCTCTTCTAGTTATCCCAGGCCAGATTGCATAGCTTTTTCCTTTCTCCCCATCACTCCCTACTTCATAAAGTCTGTGCATGTGTCATAACTCCCCAAGTAGAATGTTAGCTGCTTGAGGCTAGGGGACTGTGTCATTTTTCTATCTTTGTATTTCTGGATAGAGTATTGTTTAGTCCCATAGAAAAGGTTTTATAAATGGTTTTAGGAGAGGATTAACAAATGCTTATTAAGTAGAAATAGAATGGGAGCAATTTATGGCTCTGGAGAGTATCCACTAAGGAAATCATGTATATATACAAGTAATGAAACATTGGTATCATTAATAATAATATTGATACTTCTACCACTAATGTTTTCCCTCGATTCCTCATTGTGACAAGGACATGACCCTTTATACATAATTTGGATTTCCTTCCCTTTCCACATGTTTTCTCCACCTTGAGAGCCAGAACTAATTCATTTTTGTCATTTTATCCCCACTGCTTAGTACATAGTAGGTTCTTAATAAATGCTTATTAAATTAAATTGTAGATTACACAAGAGGAGTGCTAGCTCTAGCAGATTGTACCAAGATTTAAAGGCTTCCAGGATGGGTCCAGTGATGTATGTCTGTCATCCAAGGACAGGACCAGAGACAGGTTGGTTGGAAAATGATGGATGTCTTAGCCACAGAAATTCTCAAACACCATCTATGAAATCATGGAGGGGTTCTGATCAGTATTACGGGGATTATGATCAGTGGAGGGGTTACTCACGCCCCATAAAATCACAGATCCTTCAGGCACTGTAATAATAATGATATCATACCCCACATTTGTATAGTTTTTTAATTGCTCACACTTTACAAATATTCTTTCCTTGGATCTTCATAACATGCCAGTTATATAGCTAAGATAGAAATTTTCTTAGAATTTAGATCTGGATAGGTGCTGGGCCTGGAGTCAGGAAGATTTATCTTCTTGAGTTCAAATCTGACCTCATCTGTGTGACCCTGGGCAAGTCACTTAACCCTGTTTGCCTCAGTTTTACTGGAGCTGGAGAAAAAAATGGCAAACCACTTGAGTATCTCTGCCAAGAAAACCCCAAATAGGTCACAAAGAGTCAGACATGACTATGTGAGAACTAAAAACAACTGAACAAACACAAAAGTTCCTTCAGAGTCACCTAATCCAGAGGCTCTGAACCTAGGGCCCATGACCTCCTTTTTACATTTTGATCATTTCAGTATAATTAGTTTCCTTTGTAATGCTGTATATTATATTTTATGCATTTGAAAATGTGATCCTGATAAGAGACCCATAGATTCCATCAGACTTTCAAAGGGATACATGACATAAAAATGGTTAAAAAAAAACCCTGCTGAAGTCCAACCCTACTCATTTTACAGACAACAAAACCAAGGCCCAGTGATCGGCTAAGAGTTACACAACTAATTAGTAGGCAATGAAGATTCCAAGCTGGTTCTTCTAATCCAAATCCAGTGTTTTCTTTAACCACTCAACTCTTCCCATTTTTGATGTATGGCAAAGCTGAGGGTCCAAGTAGTGAAGTAACAACAGGAGGAGTTAGTAAAACAGGTTAGTTCATTAGGTCCAGAATATTAATGGTTCCCTCTAGAGGTTGTTTTCTTAGTCTGTTAAAATACACATTGTAAGCTAGTTGGACCAGTCTGCCAAACCCCAGGTGAGAAATAAGCCTACTCTTAGCTGTAACTAGTTTGGGTTTTTTGTTTTTTGTTTTGAAGATAACTCAGCGAAGGCTGGGATGAAGGGTTAGCACTGAGCAATGCCCAAGAGTTCATTCATATCAAGGTCAGAGTAGGGTGCTGTTGGTAATTGGTTCCCTTGCAAAGGATGGTGACTATTCCAGAATTTGAATGAACAAGAATATTTGGACAAGGGTATAAGTGAATAAAAGTTAGGAGGCTCTTATAAAGAGACAAAAGAATATCCAAACAAACCAGTTCCTTCCAGAGGCCACTAACTAGCCCTTTAATCACTGGATGCTCAGGTATAACTGCACCACTTTGAAGAAGCAAAGAAAAAGAAAGAAGGAGAATATTTTTGAGGCAAGAAACAAATACTGAAAAAATTCTTCAAAAAATATAAGAAGTGTGCACTGCTTGCAAGATGTGCAACAAACTGAATTGGGCTATACAGAAAGAAGTCTCAGAGGTCTAGTCACTAGGTGCTAACAAGAGAACTGGGAGCACAGAGCCATCATTCATACCAGAAACAATCCCTAGTCCCAGTTGCTTAGGTCAACTTGAATTCATGCTCACTGGGTTTTTTCCCCATGTCCCATAGTATCTCCATGGTACTGTGCTAGCGTACAGCAGGAATATAGCCCTGATAATAATCTAGAGTCCACAAATTCATTTTTAATAACCAAATTATAAACACTTCACTGAACATGATATTTTAACTCTGTCCCTGGATAATTTCTTATACTTAAAATAAGGGCATGTGATGCAGTGGAAAGAACTCTAGATTAGGAGTTGGGGCAGCCGAGTTGTGGACCTAGCTCTGCCATGTGTGACTTTGGGCAACTCATATCCCTTATCTAGGTCTCAGTTTACTCAGTCTTCAAATAAAGAAAACAAGTAATACCTAATAGGATTGTTCTGAGAATCAATTTGGATATCATAGGTGTTAAAATACTTCATAAGATTTTAAAGCAATGACATTAAAATTAAGGGGGCAGGTAAGTGGCACAGTGGATAGAGCACCGGCCCTGGAGTCAGGAGGACCTGAGTTCAAATCCGGCTTCGGACACTTAACACTTACTAGCTGTGTGACCTTGGGCAAGTCACTTGACCCCAATTGCCTCACTAAAAAAAATTAAAATTAAAAATTTTAATGCGCTTAGAGGGTGATTTTTAGAACTTACGTGTCCTCTAAAACCAGGGACCCTACTGGTCCTTTAGACCCTAGTTCCTAAAAGTGTGGGGTCATGACCCCATATAGGGTTGCATAACTGAATGTGAGGGTTGCAAAAAATTTGACAACAGTAAAAGGTTATGTATACCTATTTTATATACCTATATACCTTGAGTCACATAAAAATTTCTCACGCAAAAAAGGGTCACGAGTGTGAAATGCTTAAGAAGCCCTGCTTTAGACCAACTTCCATTCCAAAGATATACCCTCTAAAGTGGAGTCAATCGGGCGGCTAGGTGGCGCAGTGGATAAAGAACCGGCCTTGGATTCAGGAGTACCTGAGTTCAAATCCGGCCTCAGACACTTGACTTACTAGCTATGTGACCCTGGGCAAGTCACTTAAGCCCCATTGCCCAGCAAAAAAAAAAAAAAAAATTAATTTAAAGTGGAGTCGATCACCAAATCTCCGTTACAACATTTCCAATTATGGGGAGGAAGACCTTAACTCTCAAGATAATCTGTTGCTCCAATGAAAAAAAATGCACAGGAAGGTGGGCTAGCTGTACCAAAACTGAAGCTTTACTATAAAGCAGCAGTCATCAAAACTATTTGGTACTGGCTAAGAAATAGAGTGGTGGATCAATGGAGTAGGTTAGGCACAGGACACACAGTAGTAAATGACTATAGTAATCTACTGTTTGATAAGACTCCAGTTTCTGGGATAGGAACTCAGTATTTGACAAAAACTGCTGGGAAAAATGGAAGATAGTATGGCAGAAATTAGGCATAGACCAACATCTTACACCTTATACAAAAACAAGGTCAAAATGGGTATATGATTTAGACATAAAACATGATAGCATAGGTAAATTAGAAGAGGAAGGAATAGTTTACCTCTCAGATTTATGGAAAGGAGAACAGTTTATAACCAAACAAGAGCTAGAGAATATTATGAAATGCAAAATGGATGATTTTGATTATATCAAATTTAAAAGGTTTTGTACAAACAGAAGCAATGCATCCAAAATTAGAAGGGAGGCAGAAAGCTGGGAAATCATTTTTATAGTCAGTATTTCTGATAAAAGTCTCATTTCTAAAATATATTGGTAACTAAATCAAATTTATAAGAATCCAAGTCATTCCCCAATTGAGAAATAGTCAAAGGATATGAATAGGCAGTTTTGTGATGAAGAAATCAAAGCTATCTATTGCCATATGAAAAAATGTTCTAAATCATTATTGATTAGGGAAATGCAAATTAAAACAACTCTGAGGTACCACCTCATACCTATCAGATTGGCTAATATGACAAAAAAGGAAAATAATAAATGTTGGAGAAGCTGTGGAAAAATTAGAACACTAATGCATTGTTGGTAGAGCTATGAACTGATCCAACCATTCTGGAGAGCAATTTGGAACTATGCCCAAAGGGCTATAAAGCTGTGTATACCCTTTAACCCAGAAATACTACTATTAGGTCTTTTTCCCAGAAATAATAAAAAAGGGAAAAGGACACAGATGTACAAAAATAGCTGCTCCTTTTGTGGTGGCAAGGAATTGGAAATTGAGGGGATGCCCATCTATTGGGAATGGCTGAACAAGTTGTGGTATAAGAATATAATGGTATTCCATTGTGCTGTAAGAAACGATAAGTAGGGGGTAGCTAGGTGGCATGGTAGATAAAGCACCATCCCTGGATTCAGGAGAACCTGAGTTCAAATCCAGCTGTAAGAAATGAAGAGCAGGCAGATTTCAGGAAATCTGAAAGGACTTACATAAACTGATGCTGAGTGAGATGAGCAGAACCAGGAGAACATTGTACACAGTATCAACAACATTGTGTGTTGATCAACTGTGATAGACTTGACTCTTCTCAACAGTGCAATGGTCCAAGACAGTTCCAAAGGACTCAAGATGGAAAATGCTCTCCAAATCCATAAAAAAAAGAACTATGGAATCTAGATGCATATTGAACCATACTATTTCTATTTTTTTGTTTTTCTTCTTTGAGGTTTTTCCCTTTTGCTCTGATTCTTCTTTCACAGCATGACTAATGCAGAAATATGTTTAATGTGATTGATTATACATATATAATCTATATCAGATTGCTCGCTGTCTTGGGGAGGGGGGAGGGAGGGAGAAAAATTTGAAACTAGAAATCTTATAAAAAACAAATGTTGAAAACTAAAAGAAAAAAAGATAGTCTGTTGCTTCCACTGATGGACAGTTCCAACCATTATAAAATTCTTCCTTCTATTTCAACCAAAATCTTTCCTTGTCCCTTCTAACCAGTGATCTTCATCTGGTCTTCTGTAGCAACACAGACTAAATTTAACCCCTCCTGCTACATGACAACTCTGTAAATATTCTGTTACAGTTTTCATAGATCTCCAATCCCTTCATCCAATTTTTATATGACATTAACCTCACCTAAATGGTAGTGTTCATGTGGGCATTCTTATCAATAATGTTCCACCCCTCTGGAAGAATGTTGGCCAAGATGGAATACAATACTCAAATGGTACAGTATATGAAAAAATACTCCCATCCTTCTAGACACTTCTCATTTAGTAAACATTCTGAGAAGATTATGCTTTATTTATAACGTCCATTAACATTAGTCTAGAAATAAAGCTTCTTCTCATTTAAAGACTGTCCCATACTACTGATAATAAGAAGACTTGGCACTGTGCTCAGGGGTTCAGAATTCCTGAGGTAGGACAGGAAGAATATGATTGCACAGAGCAGCCAAGGTACAGTTGCAGGGAATCACAAAATAGTCATCACAGCAGTTTGCACAAGGGGAGTGTGGTCACCATTTAGAGGTAATCCATTTTCATTTGCAATAATTCAGATGCCATTGGAAAGGCAGGTAAGGAATATCTGCAGCCTTTGGAAAGAATGTGCATGCACTTCCAGAGTTCAGAATGTAGATGGCAAGGCTCAGACCTACCAAGAGTCTTCCAAGTTTATACTTCCAGGGTGGATGGGCAAGTTCATTTCATCTTTCATCCTTTTCATTTTCTACTTCTAGTCCCTTATCTTTGCTTCTCCCTTTTAAAGAGTATCTCTAGGGGCAGCTAGGTGGTTCAGTGGATAAAGCACTGGCCCTGGATTCAGGAGGACCTGAGTTCAAATCCAACCTCAGACACTTGACACTAGCTGTGTGACCGTGGGCAAGTCACTTAACCCTCATTGCCCCACCAAAAAAAAACCCAAACAAACAAACAAACAAAAAAGATATCTCTAGAGCCAAGGGGGAAAGCATGGAAAGATTCAAAATTATTCTTGGTAATAATAAAAGATAGGAATAGAGATAGCTGGTGAGGAAAAAGAAACAACACTGATTTGGGGGTGTTGTTGTTGTTTGCCAATGTCATTGGCTGAGAACCAGAATTGAAATAAGAACTCCTGGGGTTTTCTATTGATTCCATGATAAACCTGATGCAGTTCTTCAAGTAATGGTTGGACTAATTCAGGTGAAAAATAATGCTGTTGGTTCTCATTAGCAGAGAGGAAATGCTGCTCAGGTGAAAATGATGGGAACCTTGGGAGGAAGGAGAGCAGTGCCCATTCCATCCTTGAGTTTGTAATACAGGAAAGCCAGGCATAGTCTAACTACAGTCTGGAGAAGTCAATTTCAAAAGGTTTAGAGAGAGAAGAAATAGAATCCCACTGATTAAAATTCTACAAGGGAGGACAACACATGCAATATGAGAAATGCTCGAGAATGAAATACTGAAGACACCCAGGGAAACAGCTCCATTGAGGAAGAATGGAAGTTATCCCGAGACCAATGTGGATACACAAGGAATTCGGGAAATGTCTTGGATTTTTTAACTACATACCATATATAGATGACGGAAGTAACTGAGGATGAATATGAGGATGATGAGGTCCTGTTAAAATCATTTTAGGAGCGGCATCCAACCTAGTCTAACAAATTCATCTTTCAAGAAGAAGTTTAGGTCTCTCTCTACTACACTAAATATAACTACTGATGTTCTTAAGTCTTTGTCTCCTCTTCCTTTTCCTCTTCCTCCTCCTCTCTCTCCCTTTCTCTCATATCTTATCAATAGGTTCAATTATCATCTCCCCACAGATGACTCAAGAATCTATACATCTAGTATCAATCTCTATTGTAAATTTGAATCCTGAATTACCAGCTTCCTTGCTAGACATCTCCACCAAGATGTCCATAGGGATACCAAGCCCAGGGTGCCCAAAAGAGAATTCATACTGTCTCCCAATCCCATCCCTCCTTCCAGTTTCCCTGTTTCTGTTGACTATACCTCAATCCTTCCAGTATCCCAGGTTTTCAACCTTGGAATAGAATCATCCTTGATTCTTCTCTCTCCCTTAACATCAGTATAGACTATCCAATTAGTTGTCAAGACTTGCCAATTCTAGCTCCATGACATCTCTCACAGGATCCCCTCACATTCTGTAGACAGCCTTATGGCTGAAGCTGCTCATCTTGTGAGCTGGAAACTGGCCTACATCTAGTGATGTGGAGAAGTTTGAAGTGAGAAGCATTTATTTATATTGTGTTTTGCAGTTTGAAAGTGTACAAAGTGGAAGGAATGATTGACTGGCTTACAAGAGTAAGTTAGTGTGTTTGTGGGTGCTCAGAAAGAGTGAGTGAAACTACAACTTAGAGAGTGTGTATAGAAGAGGGAAACTAAGCTAACTAGTGAATGGCTAGGGTAAGCTGGTACACTCCAGCTGTGCATCAAGCCTTGTCCTAGGAAAGGCTGAATTCAGGGATAAGTGTGGTATTACCTGAGTCCTGGTGCCCCATTTCCCACAGTCTAAATGCCAGGGAAAGAAGCTAGGATGAAAAGTTATTAAAGGTAGCCTCAAACGACAGAGGAGGCAACTGGTGAAAAAAAAAGCAATGGCTCTGAGTCCTGGGTTCAAATCCTCTGATACTATCTATGTGACCTTCTATAAACCACAACCTCCCTATGTTTCAATTTCCTCATCTATAAATGTGAAGATTGAATATAAAAAGATTGTGTAGGGGGCAGCTAGGTGGCGCAGTGGATAAAGCACCAGTCCTGGATTCAGTAGGACCTGAGTTCAGGTCTGGCCTCAGACACTTGACACTTTTTAGCTGTGTGACCCTGGGCAAGTCACTTAACCCTCAGTGCCCTGCAAAAACTAAAAAAAAAAAAAAAATTACAAATTTTTTCAAAAGATTGCTTAAATGTGAAGAAGCTAGCCTCTAAGATTCCTTCTAACTATAGATCTATGATCCTATGATTTCCAAGGGGCTCCAAGAAAATATTAGTCATACAGAACACAAATAGGGCATTGCTAGACCAAAGGTGTAAACCCAGAAGGAATCTCAGTTATCTAGTCCAATTCCTTAATTTTAAACCAAGGTCCTTGTGACAAAGAATGAAGGAAAATTGGTGTTGGTGTTGGTGTTGTTCGGTTGATTTGCTTGTGTCCCACTCTTTGTGACCCCATTTGGGGTTTTCTTGGCAGAGATACTGGAGTGGTTTACCATTCCTTCTCTGAGGTCCCCATTTACAGATGGGGAAACTGAGGCAAATGGGGATAAGTGACTTGCCCAGGGTCACACAACTAGTAAGTGTCTGAAGCCTGAACTCAGGAAGATAAACCTTCCTAACTCTAGGGAAGGAACTCTAATCACTGAGCCACCTAGACGTCTTTCATTTCTGTTTGGCAGGCTTTAAAAATCCCCCATAAAATGAGGGAGTGGACTAAATTATTTTTAAGGTTCCTTCCCTCTCTGCCATTCAATCACCCTGTGAATTAACCTCCACAGACTTGCTTTGACCTTTGATTGCCCTCTAGCAAATTCAAGATCAGTGAAGGAGAATAGAAATCCCCAGACAGTCCTTCCTCAGGTGCAAAGCAGACTTTCCAGCAACCCCTTGATCATCTGCCATATATTCCCTTCATTAGTTCCACTTAATTTTCTCATTTTCATATCAAATTCCTTTCCTCCCTTTCGTTCAATTTGAAGGTCCTAGAAGGACCTCATGTGGTTTCTAGAAAGCAGCTTCAATGGCAAGAGGTAGAATATTGCTGATTTCCATAGAGAAGTCAGTTAGGATGGCACATGGCTGATCTCTCTGCAACTCCAGGTTAGTTAGTAAGCAGAGCTGCCTGCCTTACCTAATACCAACAATATGGATCCAAGAAGTGAAACTGGGTTTAAGCTTCTAATTGGTGGGCTTTTGTAACCCATGCAACTTGTTACATTTTATACCTCCCAATTTACAAGCAAGCTAATTTTTTTAAGTGTTCAAGCCCCTTTCCTTTCCAATCTATGCATCAGAAAATTTGTGTTTCCAAGCTGGAGGTTAGAGAATAAAGAGAATGGCCTGAATTAGAATGTCTCTAATGGGACCCACCCAACTGAATTTGGGGATACCATTTAGTTTGAAGAATAAAAGACTTGGGGTGGGGAGACATGATGGATGCCTTCAACTATTAGAAAGGCTAAAGGTTCTGCTTGGTTCCAGAAGGTAGAATTAGAACCAACAGAAGATAGTTAAAAAGGAGACAGATTCCAATTCAACATAAGGAAGAATTTCCTAAAAATCAGAGCTATGCAAAAATACCTCTGACCACCCAGAAAGGTACTGAGTTCCCTATTACTGAAAATAATTAAATAGAGGATTGGGGGGGGTCATAGAAGGGATTCACGCTTCAGGCAAAGGCTGGGACTAGACAACCACTGACATCCTTTTCAACTCCTAGATTCAATGATTCCTTAAGAATCACTAATTCAGAAAATAAGGTGCCCCCCCACCACCACAATGCTCCTTGGTCCTGTGGAAACAGCAGCTCCAACCAGGGCTGAGCTGACCTCTATAATGAAAAAGGAGGCAACCTCCAGGGTTACCTATGAACAGAACCTTTCTTTCCATAATAAGAGACAAGCCTTAAAAATCACATTCCTCTGGGAGAGATTGCATATGGACAAACCTGTTCTCAACTCATTCACAGAGCACAGCTTTTGGAGACTTTCCTGAGAGCAGGTTTTTGAAAGAGTCCAAGTTGACAGAGAACAGAAGGGCACAGGAGTTTGGGAAAGGAGAAGTATCACAAAGAAGATGAAAGGACCCATTAAGTGGAAGCTACAGTTCAGTGTGATATAGCAGACAGAACAGTGATCTGTGAGTCAAGAGACCTGAACTCTAACCCCAGCTCTGCCCCTAACTTTTTGTGTGATATCAGGCTAGGAAATTCACTTCCCTGGGGTCTCAGTTTCTTTATTTGTAAAATGAGATGCTTGGACTAGGTAACCTCAAATGTCCCTTTAAAATCTCTACATCTATGATCCTCTTCTCCCTAAGGTCCCTTTCAGCTCTAATATTATGCCACCCTATGACACCAAAGACAAACTCTGCTAACTTAAAAGTATCAGCAAGGACCAGTGCTGTGTGCATAGCACTACCAGTGTCTCAATCAAATGACTGTCTCCCAGAGGGCTTTATGTCACCTGTAGTGTTTGGCTTCAGGAAAGTTTTCCTATTAAAACTTGACTACTACCTCATACAAATGACCTTCTCCTTTTTCCCTAACCTCTCTAAACTTCAACTGTTGGACAGCATCGTTGTTGTCGTTGTTGTTATTCATCCTTTGTTTTTGAAGAAGATTAATGATATCCTGGGGTTATGTCTTGACTTGCACGTGGATTGGACTTCACTGAGGCAGAATTGCACAAAGTCAGCCTCACTCTGACTTTGAGCAACTCTACCTCACTCTCTCTTCCAGAGTCACTGGCAAGACAAAAATTAGAATGGTTAGTCATGGCCCAGAATGCCACAGATACATGGGCATCTTCAATGTCTGACCAAGTTCTAAGTGCCCCACAGTGCCTGCATCAGCTGCCTGCTTGACCATTGGAACCTATTGTTCTCATAGGTCCATTCTGCTTGAACAAGTCTTCACATGTTTGAGGTAGACATTCCCCTAACACAGAGATGGGTTTGAAGCCTGTCAGTTACCTTGAACCTGGCTTAACCCGTCTGCTAAGACAGTTTGACTGGGATGTGGTTGTCATGCATGCTACAGCTTCTGAGAGCCAGAGAGGAAATTTGAACAACACTGTAGTTGTGCCTTGAATGTCCTTTTCCCAAATACTTTTAAGAGGAAAGTTTCATTCAAAGACTGATAGACCCATGATTTTACACTGCCAATTTGGAAAAAGGTACAAAATCAATTATCAATAAAGTGGGAGATAAGTTAAATGCCAAAATATGGATCTGGGTGTCAGTTGCACATTAAGAATCTACTAAGGAAAAAAGACAAACTCTAGTCCATGAAAAATTCAAAACAATTGACAGACATGCACATATTGTACTGTACTCTCCCCCCTAAAAAAAATTAACATCTACCAAAAGGCTCTAACTGCTTTGCATCTCTCACTTGGATTGGCGGATAACTCTCCCTTTTCCTTTGCATTTCAGAATGGAAAAGTAAAAATTGGAAAGTTAAGCAACTTCCCCACCAAGATCTGAATCTGGAATAGAACCAATTCCCCCAACTCTGGGGTTTTTTTCCATCTGATCTCCATAACAAGGCCATCATACTGCTATACCTAGTCATTCTCAAAGGACTCTTTAAAAGTATCCCCATACTCCTTCACATCTTCTTTAAAGAATGCAGCATCATAGAAAAATAGAGACCTCAGGGTCTCTATCCCCATACCTTCTGAATTTTCTCCAAAGGCTCAAGTGTTGGGTTCACTTCCCTTTCCTCCCTACTTTCTCTTAGATTTCTCATCTACTCCCATGAGTTCCATGATCATATTTATGAAAACAATCTCCAAATTCATTTATCCATACCTACCTTCTACTAAATACCAGTGATTGTCCTGCTATCAACTCATATTCAACATTTTCAAAACTGAGTTCATCATCCTTCTCCTAAGCCTTCCTCTTCTCTAATATTCCTTTTATCACCGTGATCACTCAAATCACCCAGATTCAAAATGTTTCCACTCTCCCTCACCTACCCAAGATGGCAGCCCATGCTCCATGGGTCCAAACAAGAAACTCTGACTTCACAATGACTAGATTTAAACCTGGGTGTCCTGACTCCAATGGAGTCAAATTGTCTTTGGCTCATTCATGTATTAGTATGGCACAAACAATCAATAAGCATTATCGAGTCTCTACCATGTTCTATGCACTGTGCTAAGTGCTGGGGATAAAAAAAAGAAAGGCAAAAGATAGTCTCTGCTCTCAGGGGAGAGTGGAGAGGAGGAAACAAGCACTATTTAAAAGCGCTTTACAAAAATTTATCTCATTTGATCCCTACAACAGCCCTGAGATGTAGGTGCTATTGTTATCCCCATTTTACAGTTGAGGAAACTGAGGCAAACCGGTTCAGCAACTTACCCAGAGTTATACAGCTAGCAAGTGTCTGAGGCTAGATTTGAATTCAGGTCTTCTCGACTACAAATCCAGCAGTCTATCCCCTACGCCACCTAGCTGCAGGAACATGCAAAATGAAAACACCTACAAACATATACAGGATCAACTGGAGATAATCAGCAAAGTGAAAGGACATCTGGAATGCTGGATTTGGAGTTAGAGGACCTGAGTTTGAATCTTGATGCTCCCATTTATTAGCTGTGTGACTTTGGGAAAGTCATTTAACTTCTCTGGGCTTCAATGTGATCAGCTGAAGTATGACGTAGCTGGACCACAGACCCCCTGAGGCCCCATCCAGCTCTAAATCTATGATCCTATCATGTATTCAATGAGTTGCTAAATCTTATCAATTCTACTTTCACAGCATTTTGTACACCTGAACCATTCTCACACTTCAGATTTCATCACATGTCTCCAATGTTATATAATAGCTGTCTTTTGGTTTCCCTGCCTTCAGTTTCTTTTCTCTCTAATCCATCCTTCACACAGCTGCAAAAATAACATTTCTAAGGTGCTTTTCTAACCGTATCACTCCCCTGCTCAAAACCTATCTCCTTAATTTGGCATTGAAGATCTTACATAATCTGACTCTGATCCACCTTTATAGCCCTATGTCTTCACATTCCCCTTCATGCAATATATATGGCAGCCCAATTTTATGAGTATTTGTCCCCCCCCTCCCCAACTCAATATTCCACCAGCTTCTTCCATGCAGGCAACTAGGTGGAGTAGTGGTGTCCCTAGAGTTAGGGAGACTCATCTTCCTGAGTTCAAATCTGGCCTCAGACACTTACTAGCTGCGTGACCCTGGGCAAGTCACTTAAATCTGTTGGCCTCAGTTTCCTCATCTGTAAAATGAGCTAGAGAAGGAAATGAATAACTCCAATATCTCTACCAAGAAAACCCCAAATGGGGTTACAAAAAGTCAGACATGACCGAAAATGACTGAAAAGCATCTCCATGCATTTGTACAAACTACCTCTATGGTCATAATGCATTCTGTACTCAGTTCCATTTCCAAATGTCCTTGGTGCTTCCAGGACTCAAGTCAGGAACCACATTTCCCAAGTACTCTCCCTCTTCAAATATTCCCAGAGTTCTCTTTTGCCCCCTCTTCATTCCCAACTTGTATTATTCTAAATGTGCATAGGTGTTGTGGCTCTGCCCCCCAGTGGAATGTGAGCACCTTGAATCAAGGGATTTTTTTGTCTTCACGTCTCAGTGCCTGGCATATCTTGTAGATTCTTAATAAACATCATTGAAACAAATCTTATCTAGTCTTCCAGATGAGGAACTGAAATCCCAAGTAGCTGAGGGATTTGCCCAAGGTCAGACAGCTATGGAGCAGCAGAGCCAACTAAACTTGGTCCTCTGAATTCAAACCCAAGACTCTTTCCACAACACCACCCCTGCCACCTCTGGAAGTTGGTTCATTTGTTCACAGAAATGCCTGATGCAGTCATATTACAAATTAACATTATGTTAAGACCCAGTTTTATTTGGTGAGCAGGTTTCCAATTCCTCATGTTTCCTCAAGAAGCATGATTACTCCCAAACCATCCATATTTAGGCAAGCAGTCAGTGCCATTAAGGCACAGAACATTCAGCCAAGGGTATGAGCATCAAAGTGTTCTGAGGGGAGAGGTGACTGTCCGGTGCTATTTGCCTGCTAAGCAGCTGCTGCATGAGTAAGGCAACCCCAAAAGCTTGGGTATATTAGCACCAACTAGAAAGAAGAAGCCTCCAGGACTCCACTTAGCCAGAACCCAAGGGGCTACGCAGGCCCAACTAACAAGAAACAGGCTGCCTGATTAGAATTGCCAAAAACCACAAGGGGAGAGGAAAAATAAAGAGGCTAGCAGGATGACTTAATAGATGTGTTTTTAGACAGCTTAAAAAGATAAAAAAACAATCAAGCAAAATAAGGAATTCAGGGAAACGTGGGAATATATTTATGAAATGATCCAGCGAAATATACAGAGCCAAGAGAATAATATACACAATGACTATGATAATGAAAACAGAGAGAACACTAAATAATTTTAGTTAGCAACTTGGCCAGAGAACAGAAGAGAAAATCTACTTCCCTCCTTCTGGTGAAGGTAGGGTACTACAGGGGAGGAATATTGTTTTCACTGTAAGATGAGGTCACTGTGGCCCCTCATCTTGCTTAACTGTTTTTTAGGACCTGTTGGGAAGGGGTTAGGAAAGGGAGACTATCTGGAAATGACTGTGATGTAAAAACAAAAGGCATAAATAAAACATTGTTTTAAAATCACAGAATAATTATAATATAAATTGCTTTCACTTAGTCATGCTAACATGGCATAGAAAATCCCCTAAATGACTCACACATGACAGCAACAGCAGCAACTTTACTTTCTGAATTGTAGTTGTTTGAAGTTATTAAAACTGTTTTGCATAGCCTTCCTTCAAGGCCTAGATTAAATGCAACCTCCTCCATGCAGTTTTCTCTGATTCCTCCCCAGAAATACTTTCTGACCTGATCTCATAGTACTTTGTGTTTTTCTTCTCCTTGCCATAGTTTTATTTACATCACTTTTTTATTTAAAAAAATAAGTATTATAAAATAAAAAAATGTCATATAACATACTCAGAGCAGGAAGGAGCCTTTTAGGTAAAGGGAGTAAGAAATAAACATTTATATAACGCCAGGCACTATCCTAAACACTTGCTAGATATTATCTCATTTGATCTACAAAGCACTTTACAAACCTTAGAGCACTATACCAGTGCTAGTGCTCTCATTGTTGCCATGCTGACATGCTCCCCCCTCTACTTCAGAAATGGTTCCTGTCCTAGGGTGCTAAACTTGTGTTTAATGAGAGTCACCAAATCTGTTCAGCACTAGACCTACCATGTTGCTTTTTGGTCAACTTCCATCCATGCCACTGCATTCCAGCCCTTTCTCCTACCCAGCACTGCAGCTCCCCACCCCACCCCACCCCTACCCCCAGGGCCCTAGGCTTCTAATTGATTCCGGTTCACTCCTTCTAGTTCACCTGAGGCCCACCACACTTCTCTCTGGCCATCTTCCTGCCACATTATGCTGCCCTTCTTTCCTCCCCATCCCATCCTCCATCCACCCCCTTCCTTCTGCCTCCAGATGTGGGAACAGTAATGAAAATCAACACTAATACTGCTAGAAAGGGCATGCCAATCAATTTCCCTCTGACTCAACTCACCATCCCTGCAACTTCTCAGACTAAACAGTCCTTTCCAAGTATCATTCCCCCATAAGCATTGTCCTCCCTTGTCAGAATGTAAAGCATTCTAAGGTCCCTGAGGTTAGATACCATGACTTAATTATCTTAACATTTCTCCCTATGCTGAATATACTATACCAAGTGTTGTTGTTGTCCAATTGTTTTTTAGTCATGTCCAACTCTTCATGACCCCATTTGGAGTTTTGGTTGGTTTTTTTGGCAGAGATACTGGAATGATTTGCCATTTCCTTCTCTAGCTCATTTTACAGATGAAGAAACTGAAGCAAACAAGGTTAAGTGACTTGCCCAGGGTCACACAGCTAGTAAGACTCTGAGGCCAGATTTGAACTCAGGTCCTCCTGAATCCAGGGCCGGTGCTCTATTCACTGTGCCATATAGCTGCCCCCTGGTTTTTTTGCTTTTGTTTTTGCACTAAATCCACTGTTAAGCAACCACCCACTGAACAACAGAATATTTAAAGGGGACCAAATCCTCTGAGGTAGCTTAGGTCTTTAGAGAGAGTGGATCCTTGTCATTCCATCCATAGCACTTCCAATAATAACAATGATAACAATATTAAAAATAATAGTATTTATATTGTGCTTTAAAATTTGCAAAATACTTTGCAAATATCTCATTTGATTGTCATTAAAAAAAAAAAACACGGGGAGCAGCTAGGTGGCGCAGTGGATAAAGCACCGGCCCTGGATTCAGGAGTACCTGAGTTCAAATCCAGCCTCAGACAATTAACACTTACTAGCTGTGTGACCCTGGGCAAGTCACTTAACCCCCATTGCCCCCCCAAAAAAAAAAACGACCTTGGAGGTAAGTACTATTATTAGCCCCATTTTATAGTTAAGGAAACTGAGGCAAACAGAGACTAAGTGAATTGCCCAGGGTCACATAACTAGTAAGCGTCTGAGGATGGATTTGAATTCAGGTCTTCCTGACTCTAGGGCCAGTACTCTGCCAACTATGCCACCTAGTTGCTTCTATTAACAAAAGAAGAAAACAAAACTTTAGTAATCCTCATTTTCATTTTGCAGATGGGAAAGTAAGGTATGGAGATAGAGAACTTTACCCAAAGTCACAAATCAAGTCAGTGACAGAGACTCGGGTTCTTATTTGCCACAGCAAGTTTCCATCCCCTAGAAAACAGTCCTTGTCAAAGAAAACTTGAGGTCAAAACTCCTCAGTTATAGGAGAATCAAGAATGGCTCCAGCCTCACATTATTCCTATGTTCCACATGTAACTCCAGGATATTCAGGAGATTACTCAATTAAAACAACTCAATTCCCAAACCCTCAGTGCCAAACCATGACAGAAGTAAATTGCTCTTCTTGGATATTTCTACTGGCCCAGAATAATTATATTAAAAATCATTTGTGGGGGCAGCTAGATGGCGCAGTGGGTAAAGCACTGGCCCTGGATTCAAGAGGACCTGAGTTCAAATCTGACCTTAGACACTTGACACTTACTAGCTGTGTGACCCTGGGCAAGTCACTTAACACTCATTGCCCCGCAAAAACAAATCATTTGTGTGACTTTTTTGGACAGTGCCTCCTAAGTAGAAGATGGTTTCCAGTCATTCTAACTTCATCATAGTTTATCTATTTCTCTTCCTCCCTGTTACATATGTGTGTGATACATAGCTATATAGAAGAACCAGGTTTGTGAAGTAATTTGGCACTAGTCAGATAAGTTTAATTCCCATGATGCAAACTATCATGGCTTTGCACCCATTCCTACATCAGCCCTCACCATCAGAACCAGTGTTGAATGTCAATATGGCTTTGTTGTTGCTGTTCAGTCATTCTTCAGTTTTGTCTGACTCTTCATGACCCCATTTGGGGTTTTTCTGGCTTGACATATCTTTTTAAAAAATGTGAGAGGGACACTGACAAACTAGAATATGTCCTATGAATACAAACAGGAGCCTATATGTCATGCAAAGAACTGTGGGAGAAACAGAGGATGTTTAGCTTGAAGAAGAGAATGCCATGGACAGGATAACTGTCCATTACTTTTAAGTATCATCAGGTGAAATACTTGACAGGCGAGAGCAGAGCAGTCAAGCAAGCACACGAGGCACATGCGGCCCATAACACTCCTGAGCTGGGCTCAAACCAGATTAAAATGTAATTGGGAAATATTTAACAAAATAACTAAAAATACAATAAAACTGAGACTACGTCAATATGTGGCCTGCAGGCATCCTTATTTACAGATAAATGGCCCCCATTTCTATTTGAGTTTGACAGTACTAGGCTAGAGCACTGGGATGAATTTGAGTTTAATTCAATAGGATATGATAAAGTCTTAACTCAGGTTCAAAACATCTGCTTCACAAGTACAGGACAAGAAAGGCATGAAAAAGAGTGGCAGCCAAAAATAAATCAATCTAACAGATTCTTGGGCTACAATAAGAAACATAGTTACCAGGAATAAGAGAGTAATGGTCCCTTTGTAATCTGCCCTGGTCAGACCACATCTGGAGTGTCACACTCAGTTCTGGGAGTCACCATGGGAGGACATGGATTTATCTCTGAAGAGGATCAAGAAAAGGACCATAAAGTTAAGGAAGGGTCCGTGTCAGATGATGTCATCAAGTGTGTG